>NW_027094117.1:3179184-3517504 GCF_029207755.1 Chamaea fasciata | reverse complement strand
TCCAAATGATCTGGCCTGGAGAGCCAATCTCATTGGCTTTCTTAGTAGGCACTTCCATCAGAAAGAGCAGATTTTGCTTCTCCAAATACCGACACCAGCATTACAGGCCATTTGCAAGAGTCACTGTGGTCTGACTGTTATTTCAAAGGATTCTTACATCAAACGCATCTCTGCAGGGACACTGACAGTCAAGGAAATTCATTTGTGATGCCCCATCCCAGAAACTGCCAGACAAGAAACAGGTTTGTGTTGCTGAAAGCTCAGGCTTGGTGACATGGAGAAAGGAGCTTGGGCTAGGAAAGAAACGTGTTAGACTTTGGGCATGTTAAATAATCATCTTGAGGTGTTAGACAACTTTCCCAGTGAGAAGAGCCGGGAGGGACTTAATCTCGCCAAACCTGTTTTACAAACTCCTTCATAGATTTCTTGTGTTTGGGGGTGGCTTTTGGGGTGCGTTTGGGGTTTTTTTGCAAGATAACATTGGAGTTGATACTGGCTTGACGTTTTCAGGTCATCCTCACAGATAGAAGAGCTGAACACCTTAAAGCCCAAAGCACATTGTTGCCAGAGACTGCAGAATATTGGTCTGTGTTCAGGCTCGAGTCCTCTGGGAATTCCCTTCCCCATGTCCAGAAACCTTCAGCTGCTCCTGCCAGTGCAGGGTCACGCTGTGCTCACAGGCCTCTGCAAACACTGGAGAATCTGCCTCTTACCATGGCCGCCGTTTCCTTGAAGTAAGGAGGTTCTCCTTCCACCATCTCGATGGTCACAATGCCCAAGGACCAGATGTCCACCTTGGGGCCGTAAGGAGAACTGGTGACAACTTCTGGGGCCATCCAGTGAGCAGTGCCCACCATGGAGCTGGGCTGGTCCTGCTCAGGGCTGAGCTGAGCGCAGAGGCCAAAATCAGCTGAGGACAGAAACAAACCCTGTCAAAGGCAGCTGGAATGAGGAAACCAACCACAAAGATTCCCCACTCTCAGTGTGAGAATGCAGTCGTGAATACAGCTGCAAAAGTCCTCACGGCTGGAGGCAAGGAAAGATGGAACTGGACCCTTCAAGAAACCCTCAGCTTTCATGCAGTGGCTTTTACTGATTCCCTTGAAGATTTCCATTCCAACTCCTGCCCCTCTGCAAGGGCCATAGCCAGAGCAAAGCCACTCCTGACACTCCTGCTCCTCCCCTGAGCTCTCTGCAGGGGCAGCAGGAGCGCTTGTGGCAGTGCCACCAGCAGCACTTGTGGGGCTCTGGCCGCCACTGGCAAGCAGCCCCACACCCGCAGCCCGGGAGCGCCGTGCCTGGCCAGGAACACTCACCCAGCTTGACAGAGCCGTCCATTCCCAGAAGGATGTTGGAGCTCTTCAGATCTCTGTGGATCACCTGGTTGGAATGGAGGAAATCCAGGCCCTGCAGACACTGAGAGAGAAAAAGAAACACCGGGGTAAAAATCAATGGCTGGAATATATCAGCCAAGAAAGGAGAGTTTAGAATTCTGCCAGCAGAAACTTTGCTGTGACAGGCCAGGAGTGCAGTGCACACAAGCTCCAGGCAAATGGTTCCAAGGCAAAGCTGAGAAGAGCAAATCAAACCCAAAAAAGACAGAGTACCCCAACAGCAGAAAAGGGGACAAGAACAGAAGTGCAGTGATGCTGGCAGGCCATTCATTTCAGTGGCTCTTTCCTCTCCAGCTCATAAAAACAAGACAGAAACAAAGCCCTGAGCATGGAGCCGCTCCTCTTCTCCTGCCCTTCTGGAAGGAGCATCGTGTCCAAGCCATGGGAGGCACAAGCAGGATCCCTCACCTCCCGACTGACAGCTGCCATGTCTCCTTCAGCCATGCGTGTCTGTCTGACCACATCCTGCAAAGTTCCTCCATCCATGTATTCCATCACCAGCCAGAGATCTCCATCAACAAGGAAGCTGGAAAAGGAAAACAATGGCACAGAGATGAATGTGCAGTGCTCAATTCCCCCATGGCAAAGCCTCCAGTGGGGTTTTCTTTCCAGGTCACTTGTCAATGAGGACAGAATCCCATCTGATTTTCACAGGAGACACCTGTGAAAAAGGAGAGGCCTTAGATGGCAAGCAAGTGAAAAATGCACTTTTAGCAACAGCCCAGATCAATGTGAAACCACAACACTTGCCCCCAGCTGCTTCAGCATCTGAACTCATCACTTCCACCATTCACTCCACAACAAGGCAACACAACTTCCAGAGCTATCCAGGGAGGGAGGCCGTGCAGCACTTGGGATAAAAGTGGTCAACTCTTTGGAAAACCTTGCAGAAAGTCTCTTCAGCAACAGGCAGGGCCATTGAAAAATGGGCAGATGAGGCCTTTCTGGAAACAAGAACCTGCTCTTCCTGGTAACTGAAGCAATGGAAAAGATTTGGGAAGAAGACACCAAGGGAAATAATTTCTGCCACGGATTATCAGCACTTGTTGTAAGACACAGAAAATAGGGTCCGCTTGAAGAGAAAACCAAAGTGGTGCAACAAAGGAACATGGAGGGAGTGAACTGCCAGGCTGTTGTTTTGGCAAGATATGGCCGGGTCAGGCTTCTCAAAACAGGCTACGGACTGCGGATGCCAGGAAAGATTAACGCAGGGCTCGTGCACGGGATGAGAGCTGAAGCACTCACCTGTCCAAAGAGTTGATAATGTTGGGGTTCTTCTTGTCCTTCAGGAGCAGGAGCTCATTCACAGCTCGTTCCCTCTTCTGCCCTCGGAGACTCATTTTCTTTATGGCCACCTGAAGGGACATTGCAGACCTTCAACTGGAGGAGTCTGTGGCAGGAGGCCACAGCAAACACGGAGCGAGTCTTTTTTGGAGCGACGCAGCCAGGCTGTGCCAAACTGCCTTGGGATGGGATACCAGAGCTCAGCAAGTGCCATTCCCACAGCCCATTGCTCTGCTGGCTGGGGGCTGCTTACAGGACACGTGGCCAGAGACATTTGGCCTTGTGAGCTCTGCAGAAATGGTCCCTCAGCTTCAAAGCTCTAACAACCTTCTCTGCACCTACACTCTTCTCAAATGGCCCTAGTTTACCACCACTCTTAGAATGATGATGATGATGTTCATTATTATTCAAACACATTTTGCAAGCAGGAGGTAATTCTGGTTCTGTGCAAACAGAGCAAAAGAGCTGGGAACCCTTTAGCAATTCTATGGCATTTGCTCATGATTTCAAACACAGCTGCTCTGCTTGGGCTTGCACAACAAAGCAAACACACACATCCCATGCTCAGACGATCCCTGTCACAGGCTGGCACCCACAGCAGAGCCAAAGACAACTGCAGGCTTTAGGAGAGAGCTTTGCTCTGGACATCCATCTTCTCATTGCTCTCCCTCTCTCTCTGTCAGCAGACACTCACCTCTCGTCCAGTGGCCCTGTCGAGTCCTTTACAAACGGCTCCGAAAGCCCTGCAGACAAAACAGCAGAGAGGAAAGAAGCAGTGCTTTAGACCCTGGGAGTGAAAGTCAGGCAGACAGGAGATCTTTTCTAACTGTAGCATTCAGAAAACACCTGGGCGCGTCAAGCCTTGAAAGAAGGGCGCGGAAGCCACCAGCCCTCTGCCATGCAAGGTGTGCAAGGGAAAACTGAGGCCAAACATGAAGGAAAAGTGCTGGAGCAAACCCCAAATGTCCGTGATGAATTCCTGTAGTTCAAAACCTGGGCTGGGGGCCGGCTGTCTAAAGAACTAGAAAAGAATGTATTTCATCCTTTTGCATTTCCTGCCTAAGAGCTGCAGGATCCACAAGAGCCCTGCATCAGGGCATCATGCATTTTCCCCTTGAGTGCAGCAGCTCTGTGTCTGTTACTGGATGTGTGGGGTCTACTACTTGTGCTGAAAAGAGCCCTTCTTAGTTCATCTCTGCTTTCTGTTTGGAAGCCATTCTCTTGATAATCCTGAGCGGTGAATAGTTTTGCAAGTAAAAGATTTGAAAGCAATCTTGTTGAGAACTCTTGTCTGACAGTCAGCAGATGGTGAGTTGCTCTCTTAGGCAATCCAATTGCATGGACAGAAGATCTTCCATGTCCTGCTCCTTGCTGCAGGCAGGACACTGCCAGCCTCAGGGGCCTTTGGAGGTGCCATCTGACCACAGTTGTCAATTCTGATCAGGACTGAGAGACAGCAGCATCATCCCCCAGTGCCTGAAGGTGTCTGCAGCTCTCCTGACTTCTCACTTGATCCTGCACCAGCAAAATACCTGGGCCCTGCTCGTGTAGAAGTAACTGCCTTGCACTTACCCTTGGCCAATCTGCTCCAGTTCCAGGTATTTCTCCGCAGGCTCCCCCACGCTCACGTTGTTTCCTGAAAGAAACCACATGGAAGACACTCTCTCCCAGACAGAGACCCCACCTTGCAGCAGAGCCAGAATGCAGCCCCACTCCCTGGGGGCCCTTGTTCTCAGCTGGGGAAGGACAATCAGTCACTCTGGGACATTCAGCTGCAGAGCAACACCGGCTGCAGCTGATGCTGAGACACACACACAGCACCTGCTCTGGCACACAGGAACAGAGCAGACGTACTCAGCTGCATCAGGCACTGCTCCCCTCTTTCCTCTGCCTGCAGGGCTGTGCTGCTGCCAGAACCTTCAGCCCAGGATCCCGCAGCAGAGGGAGGTTCTCCGTCCTCTTCGCAAAACGCTGCAGCTTCTCCGTCCTCTTCCCAAAACGCTGCAGGTTGGCCATCGTCTTTCCAAGCCATGGGACGTTCACCCTCCACTTCCCATGCTGGGAGACATTCACCCTCCTCTTCCCAAGCCACAGGATGTCCTCCGTCCTCATCCCACACCGGGAGATGTCCGTCATCCTCGTCCCACGCCATGGCAGCTTGGCCATTCTCGCCCTGTGCCGAGTGACGTCCACCATCCTCGTCCCAAACTGGGAGATGTCCACTGTCCTTGTCCCACACCGCGGGAGCCTCGCCGTTGTATTCCCAATCGGCGGGATGTTCACCCTCATCTCCCAGAAGAGCGGGAAGTTCACTGTCGTCTCCCGGCACAGAGGGAAGTTCACCATTATCTCCCTGAAGAGTGGGAAGTTCACCGCTGCCTTCCTCCTCTTTGGCCTCCTCTTTGGAGGCAGAGGGAGCTGGAGGAGGTGCTGATGCTGCTTTTGTGCCCTGTGGACAGGCGGTAGTGTGAGGGATGGGAAGTTCCATCTCAGTTATCACCTTATTTATCCTCAGCTACACATCCAGCTGCACTAAGCAGAAATAGGCTTCCCAGCTGTTCAAACAAACAAACAATGGGCTGAAGTCGACCTTGCCACTTATTGTTGGGAATTTGATACTCCACCATGGCTAAAGCCAGCAAGCAATCTTCTGCCTGCAAAACCACACCTGCAGCTCTTCAAAAGCATTTCAACAGAAAAGGAGAAAACTGCCGGGGATGCCTTTGCTGCTGCTGCTGCTGCTGCTGCAAAGACACTGACAGGAACTTTCCTTCAGCCTCCCAGGCTTGCACTCGGCTGCCACACGCTCAGCTCACAACTTGCTGCACAATTCCAAACACCAAAGGTTCCCTTTGAACTCACCAAAGGAGGAGCTGCTCGAGATCCACCTGTCAGGTGCCCTGCAATGGGAGAAGGAACATGAACCAGATGCTGTCAGGAAAAGAAATGCCTGTGGTGGGAAATGCCACAGAGCAAAGCAACCCCAAGAGAGCATTTTGCTTTCACAGCATCCCTCCAGGAGCCACAGTCCCTTCACACAGCAAGCAAGAGAACAGCACCAAATACTGGGCTGTGTCAGTTCTGGGCCGGACCAGCAAACGGAGGGAGTTCCAGGCTCGGCTGCCACACACTCTCCCCTTGAGAGTACGGAACTCCCCCAGCAACTCTCCCCTGCAAATGCTGTGCCCACCCTGCTGGCTGCAGACACCCCCTTTTTTCAGCTGCAGCTGCTGGCAGCAGCTCTCCCAAACCAATGGTGTCTTCATGGCAATTTGGTTACAAAGTCAACCCAGTTCCCGAGGAAGACCAGAAAGCACACAGCAAGCTCAAAGCCACAGATGCTGCACCGAGGGAAAAGCTTGACTTACGTGCCAAGTGGGTCAAGAAATACACCGAATAAGCCACAGAGTACAGGCTGCAAACTGCAGCAACCAAATTCTGGAACATTTTGGCTGCGCTGCACACGTCTGCAGACTGTCGCCCTGCAAGCACAGAAGGACAGCCGTCAGGGTGTGGGCTGACCGCTGGGAATGCCTCGGGCAGGAGGATCCTCCTGCAAGGAGCAGGCACCCAGAGTCGCTCTGGACACTGCGGCCTCTGTGTCCCACAGCAAGAGCAACACCACGGGGACGTGGCAATGCTCCTGTGACATCACAGCAGCAGCTCATGCAAAAACCGCCTGGAAGGTTCTCCTGTGTCACCAAGGAGCAGAAAGAACCCTCCCAGGGCACAGGCTATTGCCCAAAGGATGCAAGAGGAACTGTGAAAATGCAGCCCTAAGGACGCCTCATAGCCCAGCCTGAACACTGAGGAGGAACAAGGATGGGAGAAAACCAAAGGAAACGTGTCCTTTGGTCACTGATGCTTCTGACTGAAACCAGCAAGGCTCCTTCCATCTGGCATCTTTGTTCTAGTTCTAAAAACTAATTCTTGGCTTGAAACAGGGGAAAATGGGAAGTTGATCCATGGGGAAGAGAGGTGGCGGGGTCGGGTGGGTGGGAGCAGCGGGATGAGATCTTGCGGGAGCTCTTGGCTTTCCCTGGGAAGAGGAAAGGGGCTGGATGCAGCTCCTTGCGCAGGACTGCACAGGCGGTGATTCCTGCAGGGATGAGAGTGGGTCGTGGTGTTATCTTGTCCCAGGTGCACAAGATGGACTGTGGAGGATTTCGGCGAGGGAAGAATGCAATCAATCATTATGATTGGTAAAGCATTGTTCAACTTTATTGCTCATAACATCCGTTATTATACTTTTGCCCGAAGCGTTCAGCATACTTGTCAAATTATAATTGGTTAGCATCCACTACTCATCTATACTTGATTGGCTATATCAAGCGTGAGAAGGTTCTTCCCCTTGGCATGCTGAAAACTTTGGATACGTGCTTACTGCTACGCTCTATTAACCACAAGTTCTTTTATCTTTGGCCTGTAACCGTGCTTCCTGCTGTCCCAAGGACAGCTTGTCTTAGCAGCACGTAGGCTGCCAGCACTTGGTATCGGGCCATAAGGCCTCTAATGATCCGTGGCCTTGCTCTGCTAACCATTCTTCAACAATGGACCTGGGCTGTGGAGCCCATGGAGAGCGGGAGCTGCTCCCAAATCCCACCTGATCCTGCTTCATCCACCCTGTCCCAGTCCTGCTCCACCCATGCCACCTGTTCCCACTCCAGAATCCAAGCCTGATCCTGCTCCATCCATTCCACACCAATCCTGCCCCATTCATCCTGCACCAAACCTGCCTCATCTATCCATGCCCACTGATCCTGCTCCATCCAACCTGCACCAATCCTGCCTCATCCATCCCAACTGATCCCCCTCCAGCATCCAGCCCCGATCCCACTCCACAATTTCATCTGATCCTGCTCTGGACCCCTGCTCTGATTGGAATCCCCCCCTGATCCAAGTCCGTCCATCCTGCCCCAATCTCCCTCTGGAATCCCACGCTGATCCCCTTCCGTACCTAAGGTCAGGCCCTTGGTTCCCACATCTTTTCCTGCAGAAAGAGAAGATCCATCAGATTCCAGCACAGATCACACACCAGGATTAATCCCAGCATCCATCCTGGGATCCACACAGAGGGGATCCAGAGCTGGATCTGCCACTGGCACTCACTGGCTGCCATGTTGTATCCATTCCTGTCCCTCTTCCCTTGGGAAACAAAGTGGGATCAGTGTCAGTGGCACAGGATTCCCGGAGCGGTGCTGGGTGGATGCCCCTTCCTGACCCCCCTGCAGTGTCTTACCAGATTGGAGCTTCCAGACTGTAAGAGACGGTCTGAAGATCCTTCATCTGCCTCACCACCATGGTCAAGGACAGAGACTGAAACCCCTCAAAGGGACTTGAAAATCTCAAGACGGGAGTTGTGGCCTGGCTGAGCTGGGATGTTGGCCAAGTGCTGCCTGCAGGTGTGTTTGATGGAAAAACCCAGCACCCACATGGGAACATCAGAACCTGAGCAGAAACAATGGGCAAGTCACGGTGAAGTGACCGCGCCTGCTGACTCGTACTGGTCGACACCGTACCTGCTGACGACCGACTTGTTCTGAGTTCTCTAAATGAACACACTGCAATGATTTCCCCCACCTGTTTGGCCAACTGCCTGTCGCTTCGGAGAGGACTATAAAAACCCTAGAGACACCCGCTCACTTTTGAGATCTCCCCACTGGAGAAACTCACGTCTATAGGTATCTTCAAAAGCCTCGAAGACTCCACCCTCCATGCTGGTAGCTATAATCCCCTTGCCCTCTTTTCTGTCTTTCTTGCTATTCTCTTTTCTCTCCCCACTATGGCATTTGTTGGCACGAAATCAAAGTGCATTTGTGATTGAGTAAACTGAGTTTGTCCCCCGCTGTGTCTTTTGTAGTCTGAGATCCCTAAAACGAACCATCCTGAACCCCGCCTCTGGGAGCGGATCGTGACACGCTGCGGGAGCGGCTGCCCGCGGTCTCCTTCCCGCCGCTGCCTCGGCTGAGCCCATTCCCCTGCTTGCGCTGGCAGGTGCCATCAAATGCATCTCAGGATCCCATCTCCCCACCTGAAGCCTCCAGTGCCCAGCCTGTCCTGGGCTGGTGGCAGCCAGCCTGACAAAAACCAACAGCCACGGGCCACCAGCGCCCAGGGGCTCAGAAGCAGGTGAGGGACGCTTTGGTTGGCAGGAGCGGAAGGGCCGGGGCTGCTCCCCTGCCTCTCTTTGCCTTGGTTTAGGATTCAATTTTCTTGCCTCTGTCCGAGGGGATAAAGGCATGGTTTTTCTCCAACACAGGGCAGGTTTTTTCTCTAGCATGGAGCCTTCCCCATGGCCCTTCTGGCCTTCCCCAGGCCCCTTCTGCCCTCTTGCAGAACCAGTGGCATTTTCCGCCACACGCAGTTTGTAACCCAGAGTCGAGTGCAGCCCAGAAGGCTCCAAGCAAGTCCTTCCAGGCTGACTCTGCAGATGCCGAGGCTGCTCTGGCCTCTGCCAGGCCTCTGCTGGGGCTCAGCTCTGGGCAAGGCTGGGCCCACTGTGGCCTCGCATTGCTCCGCGCAGCTGAGTCACAGGGGGAGAAGGATGGCACATGTCAAGGGAGTTGAGGTTGAAGGGAGTTTTTATTCCAAAAGCTGCCGTAACAAACAGGGTGTCACAACAACCAGAACAAACAGGCTGTCCTAACTACCAGAACTAACTGGCAGTGCTAACTACCAGAACTAAGTAGTTGTCCCAAGTAGAAGAGAAAGCGCTTCATGTCCTCCGCTGCTCTTTCAGTTGCTTTGCTGCAGTGATCAGAGGGGTCAGGCTGGAGAGAGGCTTGGCTGATGCTAAAAATGGGTGCTGGCCAAAGGATAAAAAAGAGAGAAGTGAAGCGTTACTTTCCAAAGTCAAGTTCCTCCCAGGCTCTGTTGCAACAGGACAAAGGGGAATGGATTTGAACTGCAGGGAAGGAAGCAGGCTCAGATTAGCTGTAAGGGAGAATTTTGGTTTTTTACCAGGAGAGTGGGGAACACACTGACAGAAGGTGCCCAGAGATGTGGGAGGTGCCTCCTCCCTGGAAAGAGCCAAGCTCAGCTCAGGCAGGGCTCTGGGGCACCTGATCTGCTTGAAGATGTCTGCGCCCATTGAGGGCACCAGGTGCAGAGGACCTGGAAAGGAGCCTGCCAAGCCAAACCGGGCGAGGATTCTGCTTGCTTTGCGCGTGCAAAGCAGCCAGCCTGGAGATTACGGGAGAGGGCCCCAGAAGAAAACCCCTCCCTGCCGCTGCTGTTTCCCCTGCAGCCGCTTGGCATTCACCTGCAGCAGCTCCTGGGCAGACCAGCGCCGCTCCTCGTCCCACTCCAGGCTGCACTCGAGGAAGTCCCGCAGCAGAGCCGACAGGCGCCGGGGCTCCTGCAGCTGCGGAGTCCCGTTCTGCCGGATCAGAGTGCGAGCCTGCAGGAAAAGCAAACACAGCGCTCTGCCAGCTTCCGTCACACCCACAGTGCTCACGTCGAGCCCAGCTTCTCAGCCCCAGCTCCAGGGGCACTTTCCTCCCTGGCAGAGTTGCTGCTCATTTTTCTTTACCAACCAAAAAACCCAAAGCCTGATTCAGCCACAGCCATTGCAACATCCAAATGATCTGGCCTGGAGAGCCAATCTCATTGGCTTTCTTAGTAGGCACTTCCATCAGAAAGAGCAGATTTTGCTTCTCCAAATACCGACACCAGCATTACAGGCCATTTGCAAGAGTCACTGTGGTCTGACTGTTATTTCAAAGGATTCTTACATCAAACGCATCTCTGCAGGGACACTGACAGTCAAGGAAATTCATTTGTGATGCCCCATCCCAGAAACTGCCAGACAAGAAACAGGTTTGTGTTGCTGAAAGCTCAGGCTTGGTGACATGGAGAAAGGAGCTTGGGCTAGGAAAGAAACGTGTTAGACTTTGGGCATGTTAAATAATCATCTTGAGGTGTTAGACAACTTTCCCAGTGAGAAGAGCCGGGAGGGACTTAATCTCGCCAAACCTGTTTTACAAACTCCTTCATAGATTTCTTGTGTTTGGGGGTGGCTTTTGGGGTGCGTTTGGGGTTTTTTTGCAAGATAACATTGGAGTTGATACTGGCTTGACGTTTTCAGGTCATCCTCACAGATAGAAGAGCTGAACACCTTAAAGCCCAAAGCACATTGTTGCCAGAGACTGCAGAATATTGGTCTGTGTTCAGGCTCGAGTCCTCTGGGAATTCCCTTCCCCATGTCCAGAAACCTTCAGCTGCTCCTGCCAGTGCAGGGTCACGCTGTGCTCACAGGCCTCTGCAAACACTGGAGAATCTGCCTCTTACCATGGCCGCCGTTTCCTTGAAGTAAGGAGGTTCTCCTTCCACCATCTCGATGGTCACAATGCCCAAGGACCAGATGTCCACCTTGGGGCCGTAAGGAGAACTGGTGACAACTTCTGGGGCCATCCAGTGAGCAGTGCCCACCATGGAGCTGGGCTGGTCCTGCTCAGGGCTGAGCTGAGCGCAGAGGCCAAAATCAGCTGAGGACAGAAACAAACCCTGTCAAAGGCAGCTGGAATGAGGAAACCAACCACAAAGATTCCCCACTCTCAGTGTGAGAATGCAGTCGTGAATACAGCTGCAAAAGTCCTCACGGCTGGAGGCAAGGAAAGATGGAACTGGACCCTTCAAGAAACCCTCAGCTTTCATGCAGTGGCTTTTACTGATTCCCTTGAAGATTTCCATTCCAACTCCTGCCCCTCTGCAAGGGCCATAGCCAGAGCAAAGCCACTCCTGACACTCCTGCTCCTCCCCTGAGCTCTCTGCAGGGGCAGCAGGAGCGCTTGTGGCAGTGCCACCAGCAGCACTTGTGGGGCTCTGGCCGCCACTGGCAAGCAGCCCCACACCCGCAGCCCGGGAGCGCCGTGCCTGGCCAGGAACACTCACCCAGCTTGACAGAGCCGTCCATTCCCAGAAGGATGTTGGAGCTCTTCAGATCTCTGTGGATCACCTGGTTGGAATGGAGGAAATCCAGGCCCTGCAGACACTGAGAGAGAAAAAGAAACACCGGGGTAAAAATCAATGGCTGGAATATATCAGCCAAGAAAGGAGAGTTTAGAATTCTGCCAGCAGAAACTTTGCTGTGACAGGCCAGGAGTGCAGTGCACACAAGCTCCAGGCAAATGGTTCCAAGGCAAAGCTGAGAAGAGCAAATCAAACCCAAAAAAGACAGAGTACCCCAACAGCAGAAAAGGGGACAAGAACAGAAGTGCAGTGATGCTGGCAGGCCATTCATTTCAGTGGCTCTTTCCTCTCCAGCTCATAAAAACAAGACAGAAACAAAGCCCTGAGCATGGAGCCGCTCCTCTTCTCCTGCCCTTCTGGAAGGAGCATCGTGTCCAAGCCATGGGAGGCACAAGCAGGATCCCTCACCTCCCGACTGACAGCTGCCATGTCTCCTTCAGCCATGCGTGTCTGTCTGACCACATCCTGCAAAGTTCCTCCATCCATGTATTCCATCACCAGCCAGAGATCTCCATCAACAAGGAAGCTGGAAAAGGAAAACAATGGCACAGAGATGAATGTGCAGTGCTCAATTCCCCCATGGCAAAGCCTCCAGTGGGGTTTTCTTTCCAGGTCACTTGTCAATGAGGACAGAATCCCATCTGATTTTCACAGGAGACACCTGTGAAAAAGGAGAGGCCTTAGATGGCAAGCAAGTGAAAAATGCACTTTTAGCAACAGCCCAGATCAATGTGAAACCACAACACTTGCCCCCAGCTGCTTCAGCATCTGAACTCATCACTTCCACCATTCACTCCACAACAAGGCAACACAACTTCCAGAGCTATCCAGGGAGGGAGGCCGTGCAGCACTTGGGATAAAAGTGGTCAACTCTTTGGAAAACCTTGCAGAAAGTCTCTTCAGCAACAGGCAGGGCCATTGAAAAATGGGCAGATGAGGCCTTTCTGGAAACAAGAACCTGCTCTTCCTGGTAACTGAAGCAATGGAAAAGATTTGGGAAGAAGACACCAAGGGAAATAATTTCTGCCACGGATTATCAGCACTTGTTGTAAGACACAGAAAATAGGGTCCGCTTGAAGAGAAAACCAAAGTGGTGCAACAAAGGAACATGGAGGGAGTGAACTGCCAGGCTGTTGTTTTGGCAAGATATGGCCGGGTCAGGCTTCTCAAAACAGGCTACGGACTGCGGATGCCAGGAAAGATTAACGCAGGGCTCGTGCACGGGATGAGAGCTGAAGCACTCACCTGTCCAAAGAGTTGATAATGTTGGGGTTCTTCTTGTCCTTCAGGAGCAGGAGCTCATTCACAGCTCGTTCCCTCTTCTGCCCTCGGAGACTCATTTTCTTTATGGCCACCTGAAGGGACATTGCAGACCTTCAACTGGAGGAGTCTGTGGCAGGAGGCCACAGCAAACACGGAGCGAGTCTTTTTTGGAGCGACGCAGCCAGGCTGTGCCAAACTGCCTTGGGATGGGATACCAGAGCTCAGCAAGTGCCATTCCCACAGCCCATTGCTCTGCTGGCTGGGGGCTGCTTACAGGACACGTGGCCAGAGACATTTGGCCTTGTGAGCTCTGCAGAAATGGTCCCTCAGCTTCAAAGCTCTAACAACCTTCTCTGCACCTACACTCTTCTCAAATGGCCCTAGTTTACCACCACTCTTAGAATGATGATGATGATGTTCATTATTATTCAAACACATTTTGCAAGCAGGAGGTAATTCTGGTTCTGTGCAAACAGAGCAAAAGAGCTGGGAACCCTTTAGCAATTCTATGGCATTTGCTCATGATTTCAAACACAGCTGCTCTGCTTGGGCTTGCACAACAAAGCAAACACACACATCCCATGCTCAGACGATCCCTGTCACAGGCTGGCACCCACAGCAGAGCCAAAGACAACTGCAGGCTTTAGGAGAGAGCTTTGCTCTGGACATCCATCTTCTCATTGCTCTCCCTCTCTCTCTGTCAGCAGACACTCACCTCTCGTCCAGTGGCCCTGTCGAGTCCTTTACAAACGGCTCCGAAAGCCCTGCAGACAAAACAGCAGAGAGGAAAGAAGCAGTGCTTTAGACCCTGGGAGTGAAAGTCAGGCAGACAGGAGATCTTTTCTAACTGTAGCATTCAGAAAACACCTGGGCGCGTCAAGCCTTGAAAGAAGGGCGCGGAAGCCACCAGCCCTCTGCCATGCAAGGTGTGCAAGGGAAAACTGAGGCCAAACATGAAGGAAAAGTGCTGGAGCAAACCCCAAATGTCCGTGATGAATTCCTGTAGTTCAAAACCTGGGCTGGGGGCCGGCTGTCTAAAGAACTAGAAAAGAATGTATTTCATCCTTTTGCATTTCCTGCCTAAGAGCTGCAGGATCCACAAGAGCCCTGCATCAGGGCATCATGCATTTTCCCCTTGAGTGCAGCAGCTCTGTGTCTGTTACTGGATGTGTGGGGTCTACTACTTGTGCTGAAAAGAGCCCTTCTTAGTTCATCTCTGCTTTCTGTTTGGAAGCCATTCTCTTGATAATCCTGAGCGGTGAATAGTTTTGCAAGTAAAAGATTTGAAAGCAATCTTGTTGAGAACTCTTGTCTGACAGTCAGCAGATGGTGAGTTGCTCTCTTAGGCAATCCAATTGCATGGACAGAAGATCTTCCATGTCCTGCTCCTTGCTGCAGGCAGGACACTGCCAGCCTCAGGGGCCTTTGGAGGTGCCATCTGACCACAGTTGTCAATTCTGATCAGGACTGAGAGACAGCAGCATCATCCCCCAGTGCCTGAAGGTGTCTGCAGCTCTCCTGACTTCTCACTTGATCCTGCACCAGCAAAATACCTGGGCCCTGCTCGTGTAGAAGTAACTGCCTTGCACTTACCCTTGGCCAATCTGCTCCAGTTCCAGGTATTTCTCCGCAGGCTCCCCCACGCTCACGTTGTTTCCTGAAAGAAACCACATGGAAGACACTCTCTCCCAGACAGAGACCCCACCTTGCAGCAGAGCCAGAATGCAGCCCCACTCCCTGGGGGCCCTTGTTCTCAGCTGGGGAAGGACAATCAGTCACTCTGGGACATTCAGCTGCAGAGCAACACCGGCTGCAGCTGATGCTGAGACACACACACAGCACCTGCTCTGGCACACAGGAACAGAGCAGACGTACTCAGCTGCATCAGGCACTGCTCCCCTCTTTCCTCTGCCTGCAGGGCTGTGCTGCTGCCAGAACCTTCAGCCCAGGATCCCGCAGCAGAGGGAGGTTCTCCGTCCTCTTCGCAAAACGCTGCAGCTTCTCCGTCCTCTTCCCAAAACGCTGCAGGTTGGCCATCGTCTTTCCAAGCCATGGGACGTTCACCCTCCACTTCCCATGCTGGGAGACATTCACCCTCCTCTTCCCAAGCCACAGGATGTCCTCCGTCCTCATCCCACACCGGGAGATGTCCGTCATCCTCGTCCCACGCCATGGCAGCTTGGCCATTCTCGCCCTGTGCCGAGTGACGTCCACCATCCTCGTCCCAAACTGGGAGATGTCCACTGTCCTTGTCCCACACCGCGGGAGCCTCGCCGTTGTATTCCCAATCGGCGGGATGTTCACCCTCATCTCCCAGAAGAGCGGGAAGTTCACTGTCGTCTCCCGGCACAGAGGGAAGTTCACCATTATCTCCCTGAAGAGTGGGAAGTTCACCGCTGCCTTCCTCCTCTTTGGCCTCCTCTTTGGAGGCAGAGGGAGCTGGAGGAGGTGCTGATGCTGCTTTTGTGCCCTGTGGACAGGCGGTAGTGTGAGGGATGGGAAGTTCCATCTCAGTTATCACCTTATTTATCCTCAGCTACACATCCAGCTGCACTAAGCAGAAATAGGCTTCCCAGCTGTTCAAACAAACAAACAATGGGCTGAAGTCGACCTTGCCACTTATTGTTGGGAATTTGATACTCCACCATGGCTAAAGCCAGCAAGCAATCTTCTGCCTGCAAAACCACACCTGCAGCTCTTCAAAAGCATTTCAACAGAAAAGGAGAAAACTGCCGGGGATGCCTTTGCTGCTGCTGCTGCTGCTGCTGCAAAGACACTGACAGGAACTTTCCTTCAGCCTCCCAGGCTTGCACTCGGCTGCCACACGCTCAGCTCACAACTTGCTGCACAATTCCAAACACCAAAGGTTCCCTTTGAACTCACCAAAGGAGGAGCTGCTCGAGATCCACCTGTCAGGTGCCCTGCAATGGGAGAAGGAACATGAACCAGATGCTGTCAGGAAAAGAAATGCCTGTGGTGGGAAATGCCACAGAGCAAAGCAACCCCAAGAGAGCATTTTGCTTTCACAGCATCCCTCCAGGAGCCACAGTCCCTTCACACAGCAAGCAAGAGAACAGCACCAAATACTGGGCTGTGTCAGTTCTGGGCCGGACCAGCAAACGGAGGGAGTTCCAGGCTCGGCTGCCACACACTCTCCCCTTGAGAGTACGGAACTCCCCCAGCAACTCTCCCCTGCAAATGCTGTGCCCACCCTGCTGGCTGCAGACACCCCCTTTTTTCAGCTGCAGCTGCTGGCAGCAGCTCTCCCAAACCAATGGTGTCTTCATGGCAATTTGGTTACAAAGTCAACCCAGTTCCCGAGGAAGACCAGAAAGCACACAGCAAGCTCAAAGCCACAGATGCTGCACCGAGGGAAAAGCTTGACTTACGTGCCAAGTGGGTCAAGAAATACACCGAATAAGCCACAGAGTACAGGCTGCAAACTGCAGCAACCAAATTCTGGAACATTTTGGCTGCGCTGCACACGTCTGCAGACTGTCGCCCTGCAAGCACAGAAGGACAGCCGTCAGGGTGTGGGCTGACCGCTGGGAATGCCTCGGGCAGGAGGATCCTCCTGCAAGGAGCAGGCACCCAGAGTCGCTCTGGACACTGCGGCCTCTGTGTCCCACAGCAAGAGCAACACCACGGGGACGTGGCAATGCTCCTGTGACATCACAGCAGCAGCTCATGCAAAAACCGCCTGGAAGGTTCTCCTGTGTCACCAAGGAGCAGAAAGAACCCTCCCAGGGCACAGGCTATTGCCCAAAGGATGCAAGAGGAACTGTGAAAATGCAGCCCTAAGGACGCCTCATAGCCCAGCCTGAACACTGAGGAGGAACAAGGATGGGAGAAAACCAAAGGAAACGTGTCCTTTGGTCACTGATGCTTCTGACTGAAACCAGCAAGGCTCCTTCCATCTGGCATCTTTGTTCTAGTTCTAAAAACTAATTCTTGGCTTGAAACAGGGGAAAATGGGAAGTTGATCCATGGGGAAGAGAGGTGGCGGGGTCGGGTGGGTGGGAGCAGCGGGATGAGATCTTGCGGGAGCTCTTGGCTTTCCCTGGGAAGAGGAAAGGGGCTGGATGCAGCTCCTTGCGCAGGACTGCACAGGCGGTGATTCCTGCAGGGATGAGAGTGGGTCGTGGTGTTATCTTGTCCCAGGTGCACAAGATGGACTGTGGAGGATTTCGGCGAGGGAAGAATGCAATCAATCATTATGATTGGTAAAGCATTGTTCAACTTTATTGCTCATAACATCCGTTATTATACTTTTGCCCGAAGCGTTCAGCATACTTGTCAAATTATAATTGGTTAGCATCCACTACTCATCTATACTTGATTGGCTATATCAAGCGTGAGAAGGTTCTTCCCCTTGGCATGCTGAAAACTTTGGATACGTGCTTACTGCTACGCTCTATTAACCACAAGTTCTTTTATCTTTGGCCTGTAACCGTGCTTCCTGCTGTCCCAAGGACAGCTTGTCTTAGCAGCACGTAGGCTGCCAGCACTTGGTATCGGGCCATAAGGCCTCTAATGATCCGTGGCCTTGCTCTGCTAACCATTCTTCAACAATGGACCTGGGCTGTGGAGCCCATGGAGAGCGGGAGCTGCTCCCAAATCCCACCTGATCCTGCTTCATCCACCCTGTCCCAGTCCTGCTCCACCCATGCCACCTGTTCCCACTCCAGAATCCAAGCCTGATCCTGCTCCATCCATTCCACACCAATCCTGCCCCATTCATCCTGCACCAAACCTGCCTCATCTATCCATGCCCACTGATCCTGCTCCATCCAACCTGCACCAATCCTGCCTCATCCATCCCAACTGATCCCCCTCCAGCATCCAGCCCCGATCCCACTCCACAATTTCATCTGATCCTGCTCTGGACCCCTGCTCTGATTGGAATCCCCCCCTGATCCAAGTCCGTCCATCCTGCCCCAATCTCCCTCTGGAATCCCACGCTGATCCCCTTCCGTACCTAAGGTCAGGCCCTTGGTTCCCACATCTTTTCCTGCAGAAAGAGAAGATCCATCAGATTCCAGCACAGATCACACACCAGGATTAATCCCAGCATCCATCCTGGGATCCACACAGAGGGGATCCAGAGCTGGATCTGCCACTGGCACTCACTGGCTGCCATGTTGTATCCATTCCTGTCCCTCTTCCCTTGGGAAACAAAGTGGGATCAGTGTCAGTGGCACAGGATTCCCGGAGCGGTGCTGGGTGGATGCCCCTTCCTGACCCCCCTGCAGTGTCTTACCAGATTGGAGCTTCCAGACTGTAAGAGACGGTCTGAAGATCCTTCATCTGCCTCACCACCATGGTCAAGGACAGAGACTGAAACCCCTCAAAGGGACTTGAAAATCTCAAGACGGGAGTTGTGGCCTGGCTGAGCTGGGATGTTGGCCAAGTGCTGCCTGCAGGTGTGTTTGATGGAAAAACCCAGCACCCACATGGGAACATCAGAACCTGAGCAGAAACAATGGGCAAGTCACGGTGAAGTGACCGCGCCTGCTGACTCGTACTGGTCGACACCGTACCTGCTGACGACCGACTTGTTCTGAGTTCTCTAAATGAACACACTGCAATGATTTCCCCCACCTGTTTGGCCAACTGCCTGTCGCTTCGGAGAGGACTATAAAAACCCTAGAGACACCCGCTCACTTTTGAGATCTCCCCACTGGAGAAACTCACGTCTATAGGTATCTTCAAAAGCCTCGAAGACTCCACCCTCCATGCTGGTAGCTATAATCCCCTTGCCCTCTTTTCTGTCTTTCTTGCTATTCTCTTTTCTCTCCCCACTATGGCATTTGTTGGCACGAAATCAAAGTGCATTTGTGATTGAGTAAACTGAGTTTGTCCCCCGCTGTGTCTTTTGTAGTCTGAGATCCCTAAAACGAACCATCCTGAACCCCGCCTCTGGGAGCGGATCGTGACACGCTGCGGGAGCGGCTGCCCGCGGTCTCCTTCCCGCCGCTGCCTCGGCTGAGCCCATTCCCCTGCTTGCGCTGGCAGGTGCCATCAAATGCATCTCAGGATCCCATCTCCCCACCTGAAGCCTCCAGTGCCCAGCCTGTCCTGGGCTGGTGGCAGCCAGCCTGACAAAAACCAACAGCCACGGGCCACCAGCGCCCAGGGGCTCAGAAGCAGGTGAGGGACGCTTTGGTTGGCAGGAGCGGAAGGGCCGGGGCTGCTCCCCTGCCTCTCTTTGCCTTGGTTTAGGATTCAATTTTCTTGCCTCTGTCCGAGGGGATAAAGGCATGGTTTTTCTCCAACACAGGGCAGGTTTTTTCTCTAGCATGGAGCCTTCCCCATGGCCCTTCTGGCCTTCCCCAGGCCCCTTCTGCCCTCTTGCAGAACCAGTGGCATTTTCCGCCACACGCAGTTTGTAACCCAGAGTCGAGTGCAGCCCAGAAGGCTCCAAGCAAGTCCTTCCAGGCTGACTCTGCAGATGCCGAGGCTGCTCTGGCCTCTGCCAGGCCTCTGCTGGGGCTCAGCTCTGGGCAAGGCTGGGCCCACTGTGGCCTCGCATTGCTCCGCGCAGCTGAGTCACAGGGGGAGAAGGATGGCACATGTCAAGGGAGTTGAGGTTGAAGGGAGTTTTTATTCCAAAAGCTGCCGTAACAAACAGGGTGTCACAACAACCAGAACAAACAGGCTGTCCTAACTACCAGAACTAACTGGCAGTGCTAACTACCAGAACTAAGTAGTTGTCCCAAGTAGAAGAGAAAGCGCTTCATGTCCTCCGCTGCTCTTTCAGTTGCTTTGCTGCAGTGATCAGAGGGGTCAGGCTGGAGAGAGGCTTGGCTGATGCTAAAAATGGGTGCTGGCCAAAGGATAAAAAAGAGAGAAGTGAAGCGTTACTTTCCAAAGTCAAGTTCCTCCCAGGCTCTGTTGCAACAGGACAAAGGGGAATGGATTTGAACTGCAGGGAAGGAAGCAGGCTCAGATTAGCTGTAAGGGAGAATTTTGGTTTTTTACCAGGAGAGTGGGGAACACACTGACAGAAGGTGCCCAGAGATGTGGGAGGTGCCTCCTCCCTGGAAAGAGCCAAGCTCAGCTCAGGCAGGGCTCTGGGGCACCTGATCTGCTTGAAGATGTCTGCGCCCATTGAGGGCACCAGGTGCAGAGGACCTGGAAAGGAGCCTGCCAAGCCAAACCGGGCGAGGATTCTGCTTGCTTTGCGCGTGCAAAGCAGCCAGCCTGGAGATTACGGGAGAGGGCCCCAGAAGAAAACCCCTCCCTGCCGCTGCTGTTTCCCCTGCAGCCGCTTGGCATTCACCTGCAGCAGCTCCTGGGCAGACCAGCGCCGCTCCTCGTCCCACTCCAGGCTGCACTCGAGGAAGTCCCGCAGCAGAGCCGACAGGCGCCGGGGCTCCTGCAGCTGCGGAGTCCCGTTCTGCCGGATCAGAGTGCGAGCCTGCAGGAAAAGCAAACACAGCGCTCTGCCAGCTTCCGTCACACCCACAGTGCTCACGTCGAGCCCAGCTTCTCAGCCCCAGCTCCAGGGGCACTTTCCTCCCTGGCAGAGTTGCTGCTCATTTTTCTTTACCAACCAAAAAACCCAAAGCCTGATTCAGCCACAGCCATTGCAACATCCAAATGATCTGGCCTGGAGAGCCAATCTCATTGGCTTTCTTAGTAGGCACTTCCATCAGAAAGAGCAGATTTTGCTTCTCCAAATACCGACACCAGCATTACAGGCCATTTGCAAGAGTCACTGTGGTCTGACTGTTATTTCAAAGGATTCTTACATCAAACGCATCTCTGCAGGGACACTGACAGTCAAGGAAATTCATTTGTGATGCCCCATCCCAGAAACTGCCAGACAAGAAACAGGTTTGTGTTGCTGAAAGCTCAGGCTTGGTGACATGGAGAAAGGAGCTTGGGCTAGGAAAGAAACGTGTTAGACTTTGGGCATGTTAAATAATCATCTTGAGGTGTTAGACAACTTTCCCAGTGAGAAGAGCCGGGAGGGACTTAATCTCGCCAAACCTGTTTTACAAACTCCTTCATAGATTTCTTGTGTTTGGGGGTGGCTTTTGGGGTGCGTTTGGGGTTTTTTTGCAAGATAACATTGGAGTTGATACTGGCTTGACGTTTTCAGGTCATCCTCACAGATAGAAGAGCTGAACACCTTAAAGCCCAAAGCACATTGTTGCCAGAGACTGCAGAATATTGGTCTGTGTTCAGGCTCGAGTCCTCTGGGAATTCCCTTCCCCATGTCCAGAAACCTTCAGCTGCTCCTGCCAGTGCAGGGTCACGCTGTGCTCACAGGCCTCTGCAAACACTGGAGAATCTGCCTCTTACCATGGCCGCCGTTTCCTTGAAGTAAGGAGGTTCTCCTTCCACCATCTCGATGGTCACAATGCCCAAGGACCAGATGTCCACCTTGGGGCCGTAAGGAGAACTGGTGACAACTTCTGGGGCCATCCAGTGAGCAGTGCCCACCATGGAGCTGGGCTGGTCCTGCTCAGGGCTGAGCTGAGCGCAGAGGCCAAAATCAGCTGAGGACAGAAACAAACCCTGTCAAAGGCAGCTGGAATGAGGAAACCAACCACAAAGATTCCCCACTCTCAGTGTGAGAATGCAGTCGTGAATACAGCTGCAAAAGTCCTCACGGCTGGAGGCAAGGAAAGATGGAACTGGACCCTTCAAGAAACCCTCAGCTTTCATGCAGTGGCTTTTACTGATTCCCTTGAAGATTTCCATTCCAACTCCTGCCCCTCTGCAAGGGCCATAGCCAGAGCAAAGCCACTCCTGACACTCCTGCTCCTCCCCTGAGCTCTCTGCAGGGGCAGCAGGAGCGCTTGTGGCAGTGCCACCAGCAGCACTTGTGGGGCTCTGGCCGCCACTGGCAAGCAGCCCCACACCCGCAGCCCGGGAGCGCCGTGCCTGGCCAGGAACACTCACCCAGCTTGACAGAGCCGTCCATTCCCAGAAGGATGTTGGAGCTCTTCAGATCTCTGTGGATCACCTGGTTGGAATGGAGGAAATCCAGGCCCTGCAGACACTGAGAGAGAAAAAGAAACACCGGGGTAAAAATCAATGGCTGGAATATATCAGCCAAGAAAGGAGAGTTTAGAATTCTGCCAGCAGAAACTTTGCTGTGACAGGCCAGGAGTGCAGTGCACACAAGCTCCAGGCAAATGGTTCCAAGGCAAAGCTGAGAAGAGCAAATCAAACCCAAAAAAGACAGAGTACCCCAACAGCAGAAAAGGGGACAAGAACAGAAGTGCAGTGATGCTGGCAGGCCATTCATTTCAGTGGCTCTTTCCTCTCCAGCTCATAAAAACAAGACAGAAACAAAGCCCTGAGCATGGAGCCGCTCCTCTTCTCCTGCCCTTCTGGAAGGAGCATCGTGTCCAAGCCATGGGAGGCACAAGCAGGATCCCTCACCTCCCGACTGACAGCTGCCATGTCTCCTTCAGCCATGCGTGTCTGTCTGACCACATCCTGCAAAGTTCCTCCATCCATGTATTCCATCACCAGCCAGAGATCTCCATCAACAAGGAAGCTGGAAAAGGAAAACAATGGCACAGAGATGAATGTGCAGTGCTCAATTCCCCCATGGCAAAGCCTCCAGTGGGGTTTTCTTTCCAGGTCACTTGTCAATGAGGACAGAATCCCATCTGATTTTCACAGGAGACACCTGTGAAAAAGGAGAGGCCTTAGATGGCAAGCAAGTGAAAAATGCACTTTTAGCAACAGCCCAGATCAATGTGAAACCACAACACTTGCCCCCAGCTGCTTCAGCATCTGAACTCATCACTTCCACCATTCACTCCACAACAAGGCAACACAACTTCCAGAGCTATCCAGGGAGGGAGGCCGTGCAGCACTTGGGATAAAAGTGGTCAACTCTTTGGAAAACCTTGCAGAAAGTCTCTTCAGCAACAGGCAGGGCCATTGAAAAATGGGCAGATGAGGCCTTTCTGGAAACAAGAACCTGCTCTTCCTGGTAACTGAAGCAATGGAAAAGATTTGGGAAGAAGACACCAAGGGAAATAATTTCTGCCACGGATTATCAGCACTTGTTGTAAGACACAGAAAATAGGGTCCGCTTGAAGAGAAAACCAAAGTGGTGCAACAAAGGAACATGGAGGGAGTGAACTGCCAGGCTGTTGTTTTGGCAAGATATGGCCGGGTCAGGCTTCTCAAAACAGGCTACGGACTGCGGATGCCAGGAAAGATTAACGCAGGGCTCGTGCACGGGATGAGAGCTGAAGCACTCACCTGTCCAAAGAGTTGATAATGTTGGGGTTCTTCTTGTCCTTCAGGAGCAGGAGCTCATTCACAGCTCGTTCCCTCTTCTGCCCTCGGAGACTCATTTTCTTTATGGCCACCTGAAGGGACATTGCAGACCTTCAACTGGAGGAGTCTGTGGCAGGAGGCCACAGCAAACACGGAGCGAGTCTTTTTTGGAGCGACGCAGCCAGGCTGTGCCAAACTGCCTTGGGATGGGATACCAGAGCTCAGCAAGTGCCATTCCCACAGCCCATTGCTCTGCTGGCTGGGGGCTGCTTACAGGACACGTGGCCAGAGACATTTGGCCTTGTGAGCTCTGCAGAAATGGTCCCTCAGCTTCAAAGCTCTAACAACCTTCTCTGCACCTACACTCTTCTCAAATGGCCCTAGTTTACCACCACTCTTAGAATGATGATGATGATGTTCATTATTATTCAAACACATTTTGCAAGCAGGAGGTAATTCTGGTTCTGTGCAAACAGAGCAAAAGAGCTGGGAACCCTTTAGCAATTCTATGGCATTTGCTCATGATTTCAAACACAGCTGCTCTGCTTGGGCTTGCACAACAAAGCAAACACACACATCCCATGCTCAGACGATCCCTGTCACAGGCTGGCACCCACAGCAGAGCCAAAGACAACTGCAGGCTTTAGGAGAGAGCTTTGCTCTGGACATCCATCTTCTCATTGCTCTCCCTCTCTCTCTGTCAGCAGACACTCACCTCTCGTCCAGTGGCCCTGTCGAGTCCTTTACAAACGGCT
Source organism: Chamaea fasciata (assembly GCF_029207755.1). Lineage (NCBI taxonomy): Eukaryota > Metazoa > Chordata > Aves > Passeriformes > Sylviidae > Chamaea > Chamaea fasciata. The sequence continues at coordinate 3,493,584 of NW_027094117.1, read as the reverse complement.
CCGAAAGCCCTGCAGACAAAACAGCAGAGAGGAAAGAAGCAGTGCTTTAGACCCTGGGAGTGAAAGTCAGGCAGACAGGAGATCTTTTCTAACTGTAGCATTCAGAAAACACCTGGGCGCGTCAAGCCTTGAAAGAAGGGCGCGGAAGCCACCAGCCCTCTGCCATGCAAGGTGTGCAAGGGAAAACTGAGGCCAAACATGAAGGAAAAGTGCTGGAGCAAACCCCAAATGTCCGTGATGAATTCCTGTAGTTCAAAACCTGGGCTGGGGGCCGGCTGTCTAAAGAACTAGAAAAGAATGTATTTCATCCTTTTGCATTTCCTGCCTAAGAGCTGCAGGATCCACAAGAGCCCTGCATCAGGGCATCATGCATTTTCCCCTTGAGTGCAGCAGCTCTGTGTCTGTTACTGGATGTGTGGGGTCTACTACTTGTGCTGAAAAGAGCCCTTCTTAGTTCATCTCTGCTTTCTGTTTGGAAGCCATTCTCTTGATAATCCTGAGCGGTGAATAGTTTTGCAAGTAAAAGATTTGAAAGCAATCTTGTTGAGAACTCTTGTCTGACAGTCAGCAGATGGTGAGTTGCTCTCTTAGGCAATCCAATTGCATGGACAGAAGATCTTCCATGTCCTGCTCCTTGCTGCAGGCAGGACACTGCCAGCCTCAGGGGCCTTTGGAGGTGCCATCTGACCACAGTTGTCAATTCTGATCAGGACTGAGAGACAGCAGCATCATCCCCCAGTGCCTGAAGGTGTCTGCAGCTCTCCTGACTTCTCACTTGATCCTGCACCAGCAAAATACCTGGGCCCTGCTCGTGTAGAAGTAACTGCCTTGCACTTACCCTTGGCCAATCTGCTCCAGTTCCAGGTATTTCTCCGCAGGCTCCCCCACGCTCACGTTGTTTCCTGAAAGAAACCACATGGAAGACACTCTCTCCCAGACAGAGACCCCACCTTGCAGCAGAGCCAGAATGCAGCCCCACTCCCTGGGGGCCCTTGTTCTCAGCTGGGGAAGGACAATCAGTCACTCTGGGACATTCAGCTGCAGAGCAACACCGGCTGCAGCTGATGCTGAGACACACACACAGCACCTGCTCTGGCACACAGGAACAGAGCAGACGTACTCAGCTGCATCAGGCACTGCTCCCCTCTTTCCTCTGCCTGCAGGGCTGTGCTGCTGCCAGAACCTTCAGCCCAGGATCCCGCAGCAGAGGGAGGTTCTCCGTCCTCTTCGCAAAACGCTGCAGCTTCTCCGTCCTCTTCCCAAAACGCTGCAGGTTGGCCATCGTCTTTCCAAGCCATGGGACGTTCACCCTCCACTTCCCATGCTGGGAGACATTCACCCTCCTCTTCCCAAGCCACAGGATGTCCTCCGTCCTCATCCCACACCGGGAGATGTCCGTCATCCTCGTCCCACGCCATGGCAGCTTGGCCATTCTCGCCCTGTGCCGAGTGACGTCCACCATCCTCGTCCCAAACTGGGAGATGTCCACTGTCCTTGTCCCACACCGCGGGAGCCTCGCCGTTGTATTCCCAATCGGCGGGATGTTCACCCTCATCTCCCAGAAGAGCGGGAAGTTCACTGTCGTCTCCCGGCACAGAGGGAAGTTCACCATTATCTCCCTGAAGAGTGGGAAGTTCACCGCTGCCTTCCTCCTCTTTGGCCTCCTCTTTGGAGGCAGAGGGAGCTGGAGGAGGTGCTGATGCTGCTTTTGTGCCCTGTGGACAGGCGGTAGTGTGAGGGATGGGAAGTTCCATCTCAGTTATCACCTTATTTATCCTCAGCTACACATCCAGCTGCACTAAGCAGAAATAGGCTTCCCAGCTGTTCAAACAAACAAACAATGGGCTGAAGTCGACCTTGCCACTTATTGTTGGGAATTTGATACTCCACCATGGCTAAAGCCAGCAAGCAATCTTCTGCCTGCAAAACCACACCTGCAGCTCTTCAAAAGCATTTCAACAGAAAAGGAGAAAACTGCCGGGGATGCCTTTGCTGCTGCTGCTGCTGCTGCTGCAAAGACACTGACAGGAACTTTCCTTCAGCCTCCCAGGCTTGCACTCGGCTGCCACACGCTCAGCTCACAACTTGCTGCACAATTCCAAACACCAAAGGTTCCCTTTGAACTCACCAAAGGAGGAGCTGCTCGAGATCCACCTGTCAGGTGCCCTGCAATGGGAGAAGGAACATGAACCAGATGCTGTCAGGAAAAGAAATGCCTGTGGTGGGAAATGCCACAGAGCAAAGCAACCCCAAGAGAGCATTTTGCTTTCACAGCATCCCTCCAGGAGCCACAGTCCCTTCACACAGCAAGCAAGAGAACAGCACCAAATACTGGGCTGTGTCAGTTCTGGGCCGGACCAGCAAACGGAGGGAGTTCCAGGCTCGGCTGCCACACACTCTCCCCTTGAGAGTACGGAACTCCCCCAGCAACTCTCCCCTGCAAATGCTGTGCCCACCCTGCTGGCTGCAGACACCCCCTTTTTTCAGCTGCAGCTGCTGGCAGCAGCTCTCCCAAACCAATGGTGTCTTCATGGCAATTTGGTTACAAAGTCAACCCAGTTCCCGAGGAAGACCAGAAAGCACACAGCAAGCTCAAAGCCACAGATGCTGCACCGAGGGAAAAGCTTGACTTACGTGCCAAGTGGGTCAAGAAATACACCGAATAAGCCACAGAGTACAGGCTGCAAACTGCAGCAACCAAATTCTGGAACATTTTGGCTGCGCTGCACACGTCTGCAGACTGTCGCCCTGCAAGCACAGAAGGACAGCCGTCAGGGTGTGGGCTGACCGCTGGGAATGCCTCGGGCAGGAGGATCCTCCTGCAAGGAGCAGGCACCCAGAGTCGCTCTGGACACTGCGGCCTCTGTGTCCCACAGCAAGAGCAACACCACGGGGACGTGGCAATGCTCCTGTGACATCACAGCAGCAGCTCATGCAAAAACCGCCTGGAAGGTTCTCCTGTGTCACCAAGGAGCAGAAAGAACCCTCCCAGGGCACAGGCTATTGCCCAAAGGATGCAAGAGGAACTGTGAAAATGCAGCCCTAAGGACGCCTCATAGCCCAGCCTGAACACTGAGGAGGAACAAGGATGGGAGAAAACCAAAGGAAACGTGTCCTTTGGTCACTGATGCTTCTGACTGAAACCAGCAAGGCTCCTTCCATCTGGCATCTTTGTTCTAGTTCTAAAAACTAATTCTTGGCTTGAAACAGGGGAAAATGGGAAGTTGATCCATGGGGAAGAGAGGTGGCGGGGTCGGGTGGGTGGGAGCAGCGGGATGAGATCTTGCGGGAGCTCTTGGCTTTCCCTGGGAAGAGGAAAGGGGCTGGATGCAGCTCCTTGCGCAGGACTGCACAGGCGGTGATTCCTGCAGGGATGAGAGTGGGTCGTGGTGTTATCTTGTCCCAGGTGCACAAGATGGACTGTGGAGGATTTCGGCGAGGGAAGAATGCAATCAATCATTATGATTGGTAAAGCATTGTTCAACTTTATTGCTCATAACATCCGTTATTATACTTTTGCCCGAAGCGTTCAGCATACTTGTCAAATTATAATTGGTTAGCATCCACTACTCATCTATACTTGATTGGCTATATCAAGCGTGAGAAGGTTCTTCCCCTTGGCATGCTGAAAACTTTGGATACGTGCTTACTGCTACGCTCTATTAACCACAAGTTCTTTTATCTTTGGCCTGTAACCGTGCTTACTGCTGTCCCAAGGACAGCTTGTCTTAGCAGCACGTAGGCTGCCAGCACTTGGTATCGGGCCATAAGGCCTCTAATGATCCGTGGCCTTGCTCTGCTAACCATTCTTCAACAATGGACCTGGGCTGTGGAGCCCATGGAGAGCGGGAGCTGCTCCCAAATCCCACCTGATCCTGCTTCATCCACCCTGTCCCAGTCCTGCTCCACCCATGCCACCTGTTCCCACTCCAGAATCCAAGCCTGATCCTGCTCCATCCATTCCACACCAATCCTGCCCCATTCATCCTGCACCAAACCTGCCTCATCTATCCATGCCCACTGATCCTGCTCCATCCAACCTGCACCAATCCTGCCTCATCCATCCCAACTGATCCCCCTCCAGCATCCAGCCCCGATCCCACTCCACAATTTCATCTGATCCTGCTCTGGACCCCTGCTCTGATTGGAATCCCCCCCTGATCCAAGTCCGTCCATCCTGCCCCAATCTCCCTCTGGAATCCCACGCTGATCCCCTTCCGTACCTAAGGTCAGGCCCTTGGTTCCCACATCTTTTCCTGCAGAAAGAGAAGATCCATCAGATTCCAGCACAGATCACACACCAGGATTAATCCCAGCATCCATCCTGGGATCCACACAGAGGGGATCCAGAGCTGGATCTGCCACTGGCACTCACTGGCTGCCATGTTGTATCCATTCCTGTCCCTCTTCCCTTGGGAAACAAAGTGGGATCAGTGTCAGTGGCACAGGATTCCCGGAGCGGTGCTGGGTGGATGCCCCTTCCTGACCCCCCTGCAGTGTCTTACCAGATTGGAGCTTCCAGACTGTAAGAGACGGTCTGAAGATCCTTCATCTGCCTCACCACCATGGTCAAGGACAGAGACTGAAACCCCTCAAAGGGACTTGAAAATCTCAAGACGGGAGTTGTGGCCTGGCTGAGCTGGGATGTTGGCCAAGTGCTGCCTGCAGGTGTGTTTGATGGAAAAACCCAGCACCCACATGGGAACATCAGAACCTGAGCAGAAACAATGGGCAAGTCACGGTGAAGTGACCGCGCCTGCTGACTCGTACTGGTCGACACCGTACCTGCTGACGACCGACTTGTTCTGAGTTCTCTAAATGAACACACTGCAATGATTTCCCCCACCTGTTTGGCCAACTGCCTGTCGCTTCGGAGAGGACTATAAAAACCCTAGAGACACCCGCTCACTTTTGAGATCTCCCCACTGGAGAAACTCACGTCTATAGGTATCTTCAAAAGCCTCGAAGACTCCACCCTCCATGCTGGTAGCTATAATCCCCTTGCCCTCTTTTCTGTCTTTCTTGCTATTCTCTTTTCTCTCCCCACTATGGCATTTGTTGGCACGAAATCAAAGTGCATTTGTGATTGAGTAAACTGAGTTTGTCCCCCGCTGTGTCTTTTGTAGTCTGAGATCCCTAAAACGAACCATCCTGAACCCCGCCTCTGGGAGCGGATCGTGACACGCTGCGGGAGCGGCTGCCCGCGGTCTCCTTCCCGCCGCTGCCTCGGCTGAGCCCATTCCCCTGCTTGCGCTGGCAGGTGCCATCAAATGCATCTCAGGATCCCATCTCCCCACCTGAAGCCTCCAGTGCCCAGCCTGTCCTGGGCTGGTGGCAGCCAGCCTGACAAAAACCAACAGCCACGGGCCACCAGCGCCCAGGGGCTCAGAAGCAGGTGAGGGACGCTTTGGTTGGCAGGAGCGGAAGGGCCGGGGCTGCTCCCCTGCCTCTCTTTGCCTTGGTTTAGGATTCAATTTTCTTGCCTCTGTCCGAGGGGATAAAGGCATGGTTTTTCTCCAACACAGGGCAGGTTTTTTCTCTAGCATGGAGCCTTCCCCATGGCCCTTCTGGCCTTCCCCAGGCCCCTTCTGCCCTCTTGCAGAACCAGTGGCATTTTCCGCCACACGCAGTTTGTAACCCAGAGTCGAGTGCAGCCCAGAAGGCTCCAAGCAAGTCCTTCCAGGCTGACTCTGCAGATGCCGAGGCTGCTCTGGCCTCTGCCAGGCCTCTGCTGGGGCTCAGCTCTGGGCAAGGCTGGGCCCACTGTGGCCTCGCATTGCTCCGCGCAGCTGAGTCACAGGGGGAGAAGGATGGCACATGTCAAGGGAGTTGAGGTTGAAGGGAGTTTTTATTCCAAAAGCTGCCGTAACAAACAGGGTGTCACAACAACCAGAACAAACAGGCTGTCCTAACTACCAGAACTAACTGGCAGTGCTAACTACCAGAACTAAGTAGTTGTCCCAAGTAGAAGAGAAAGCGCTTCATGTCCTCCGCTGCTCTTTCAGTTGCTTTGCTGCAGTGATCAGAGGGGTCAGGCTGGAGAGAGGCTTGGCTGATGCTAAAAATGGGTGCTGGCCAAAGGATAAAAAAGAGAGAAGTGAAGCGTTACTTTCCAAAGTCAAGTTCCTCCCAGGCTCTGTTGCAACAGGACAAAGGGGAATGGATTTGAACTGCAGGGAAGGAAGCAGGCTCAGATTAGCTGTAAGGGAGAATTTTGGTTTTTTACCAGGAGAGTGGGGAACACACTGACAGAAGGTGCCCAGAGATGTGGGAGGTGCCTCCTCCCTGGAAAGAGCCAAGCTCAGCTCAGGCAGGGCTCTGGGGCACCTGATCTGCTTGAAGATGTCTGCGCCCATTGAGGGCACCAGGTGCAGAGGACCTGGAAAGGAGCCTGCCAAGCCAAACCGGGCGAGGATTCTGCTTGCTTTGCGCGTGCAAAGCAGCCAGCCTGGAGATTACGGGAGAGGGCCCCAGAAGAAAACCCCTCCCTGCCGCTGCTGTTTCCCCTGCAGCCGCTTGGCATTCACCTGCAGCAGCTCCTGGGCAGACCAGCGCCGCTCCTCGTCCCACTCCAGGCTGCACTCGAGGAAGTCCCGCAGCAGAGCCGACAGGCGCCGGGGCTCCTGCAGCTGCGGAGTCCCGTTCTGCCGGATCAGAGTGCGAGCCTGCAGGAAAAGCAAACACAGCGCTCTGCCAGCTTCCGTCACACCCACAGTGCTCACGTCGAGCCCAGCTTCTCAGCCCCAGCTCCAGGGGCACTTTCCTCCCTGGCAGAGTTGCTGCTCATTTTTCTTTACCAACCAAAAAACCCAAAGCCTGATTCAGCCACAGCCATTGCAACATCCAAATGATCTGGCCTGGAGAGCCAATCTCATTGGCTTTCTTAGTAGGCACTTCCATCAGAAAGAGCAGATTTTGCTTCTCCAAATACCGACACCAGCATTACAGGCCATTTGCAAGAGTCACTGTGGTCTGACTGTTATTTCAAAGGATTCTTACATCAAACGCATCTCTGCAGGGACACTGACAGTCAAGGAAATTCATTTGTGATGCCCCATCCCAGAAACTGCCAGACAAGAAACAGGTTTGTGTTGCTGAAAGCTCAGGCTTGGTGACATGGAGAAAGGAGCTTGGGCTAGGAAAGAAACGTGTTAGACTTTGGGCATGTTAAATAATCATCTTGAGGTGTTAGACAACTTTCCCAGTGAGAAGAGCCGGGAGGGACTTAATCTCGCCAAACCTGTTTTACAAACTCCTTCATAGATTTCTTGTGTTTGGGGGTGGCTTTTGGGGTGCGTTTGGGGTTTTTTTGCAAGATAACATTGGAGTTGATACTGGCTTGACGTTTTCAGGTCATCCTCACAGATAGAAGAGCTGAACACCTTAAAGCCCAAAGCACATTGTTGCCAGAGACTGCAGAATATTGGTCTGTGTTCAGGCTCGAGTCCTCTGGGAATTCCCTTCCCCATGTCCAGAAACCTTCAGCTGCTCCTGCCAGTGCAGGGTCACGCTGTGCTCACAGGCCTCTGCAAACACTGGAGAATCTGCCTCTTACCATGGCCGCCGTTTCCTTGAAGTAAGGAGGTTCTCCTTCCACCATCTCGATGGTCACAATGCCCAAGGACCAGATGTCCACCTTGGGGCCGTAAGGAGAACTGGTGACAACTTCTGGGGCCATCCAGTGAGCAGTGCCCACCATGGAGCTGGGCTGGTCCTGCTCAGGGCTGAGCTGAGCGCAGAGGCCAAAATCAGCTGAGGACAGAAACAAACCCTGTCAAAGGCAGCTGGAATGAGGAAACCAACCACAAAGATTCCCCACTCTCAGTGTGAGAATGCAGTCGTGAATACAGCTGCAAAAGTCCTCACGGCTGGAGGCAAGGAAAGATGGAACTGGACCCTTCAAGAAACCCTCAGCTTTCATGCAGTGGCTTTTACTGATTCCCTTGAAGATTTCCATTCCAACTCCTGCCCCTCTGCAAGGGCCATAGCCAGAGCAAAGCCACTCCTGACACTCCTGCTCCTCCCCTGAGCTCTCTGCAGGGGCAGCAGGAGCGCTTGTGGCAGTGCCACCAGCAGCACTTGTGGGGCTCTGGCCGCCACTGGCAAGCAGCCCCACACCCGCAGCCCGGGAGCGCCGTGCCTGGCCAGGAACACTCACCCAGCTTGACAGAGCCGTCCATTCCCAGAAGGATGTTGGAGCTCTTCAGATCTCTGTGGATCACCTGGTTGGAATGGAGGAAATCCAGGCCCTGCAGACACTGAGAGAGAAAAAGAAACACCGGGGTAAAAATCAATGGCTGGAATATATCAGCCAAGAAAGGAGAGTTTAGAATTCTGCCAGCAGAAACTTTGCTGTGACAGGCCAGGAGTGCAGTGCACACAAGCTCCAGGCAAATGGTTCCAAGGCAAAGCTGAGAAGAGCAAATCAAACCCAAAAAAGACAGAGTACCCCAACAGCAGAAAAGGGGACAAGAACAGAAGTGCAGTGATGCTGGCAGGCCATTCATTTCAGTGGCTCTTTCCTCTCCAGCTCATAAAAACAAGACAGAAACAAAGCCCTGAGCATGGAGCCGCTCCTCTTCTCCTGCCCTTCTGGAAGGAGCATCGTGTCCAAGCCATGGGAGGCACAAGCAGGATCCCTCACCTCCCGACTGACAGCTGCCATGTCTCCTTCAGCCATGCGTGTCTGTCTGACCACATCCTGCAAAGTTCCTCCATCCATGTATTCCATCACCAGCCAGAGATCTCCATCAACAAGGAAGCTGGAAAAGGAAAACAATGGCACAGAGATGAATGTGCAGTGCTCAATTCCCCCATGGCAAAGCCTCCAGTGGGGTTTTCTTTCCAGGTCACTTGTCAATGAGGACAGAATCCCATCTGATTTTCACAGGAGACACCTGTGAAAAAGGAGAGGCCTTAGATGGCAAGCAAGTGAAAAATGCACTTTTAGCGACAGCCCAGATCAATGTGAAACCACACCACTTGCCCCCAGCTGCTTCAGCATCTGAACTCATCACTTCCACCATTCACTCCACAACAAGGCAACACAACTTCCAGAGCTATCCAGGGAGGGAGGCCGTGCAGCACTTGGGATAAAAGTGGTCAACTCTTTGGAAAACCTTGCAGAAAGTCTCTTCAGCAACAGGCAGGGCCATTGAAAAATGGGCAGATGAGGCCTTTCTGGAAACAAGAACCTGCTCTTCCTGGTAACTGAAGCAATGGAAAAGATTTGGGAAGAAGACACCAAGGGAAATAATTTCTGCCATGGATTATCAGCACTTGTTGTAAGACACAGAAAATAGGGTCCGCTTGAAGAGAAAACCAAAGTGGTGCAACAAAGGAACACGGAGGGAGTGAACTGCCAGGCTGTTGTTTTGGCAAGATATGGCCGGGTCAGGCTTCTCAAAACAGGCTACGGACTGCGGATGCCAGGAAAGATTAACGCAGGGCTCGTGCACGGGATGAGAGCTGAAGCACTCACCTGTCCAAAGAGTTGATAATGTTGGGGTTCTTCTTGTCCTTCAGGAGCAGGAGCTCATTCACAGCTCGTTCCCTCTTCTGCCCTCGGAGACTCATTTTCTTTATGGCCACCTGAAGGGACATTGCAGACCTTCAACTGGAGGAGTCTGTGGCAGGAGGCCACAGCAAACACGGAGCGAGTCTTTTTGGAGCGACGCAGCCAGGCTGTGCCAAACTGCCTTGGGATGGGATACCAGAGCTCAGCAAGTGCCATTCCCACAGCCCATTGCTCTGCTGGCTGGGGGCTGCTTACAGGACACGTGGCCAGAGACATTTGGCCTTGTGAGCTCTGCAGAAATGGTCCCTCAGCTTCAAAGCTCTAACAACCTTCTCTGCACCTACACTCTTCTCAAATGGCCCTAGTTTACCACCACTCTTAGAATGATGATGATGATGTTCATTATTATTCAAACACATTTTGCAAGCAGGAGGTAATTCTGGTTCTGTGCAAACAGAGCAAAAGAGCTGGGAACCCTTTAGCAATTCTATGGCATTTGCTCATGATTTCAAACACAGCTGCTCTGCTTGGGCTTGCACAACAAAGCAAACACACACATCCCATGCTCAGATGATCCCTGTCACAGGCTGGCACCCACAGCAGAGCCAAAGACAACTGCAGGCTTTAGGAGAGAGCTTTGCTCTGGACATCCATCTTCTCATTGCTCTCCCTCTCTCTCTGTCAGCAGACACTCACCTCTCGTCCAGTGGCCCTGTCGAGTCCTTTACAAACGGCTCCGAAAGCCCTGCAGACAAAACAGCAGAGAGGAAAGAAGCAGTGCTTTAGACCCTGGGAGTGAAAGTCAGGCAGACAGGAGATCTTTTCTACCTGTAGCATTCAGAAAACACCTGGGCGCGTCAAGCCTTGAAAGAAGGGCGCGGAAGCCACCAGCCCTCTGCCATGCAAGGTGTGCAAGGGAAAACTGAGGCCAAACATGAAGGAAAAGTACTGGAGCAAACCCCAAATGTCCGTGATGAATTCCTGTAGTTCAAAACCTGGGCTGGGGGCCGGCTGTCTAAAGAACTAGAAAAGAATGTATTTCATCCTTTTGCATTTCCTGCCTAAGAGCTGCAGGATCCACAAGAGCCCTGCATCAGGGCATCATGCATTTTCCCCTTGAGTGCAGCAGCTCTGTGTCTGTTACTGGATGTGTGGGGTCTACTACTTGTGCTGAAAAGAGCCCTTCTTAGTTCATCTCTGCTTTCTGTTTGGAAGCCATTCTCTTGATAATCCTGAGCGGTGAATAGTTTTGCAAGTAAAAGATTTGAAAGCAATCTTGTTGAGAACTCTTGTCTGACAGTCAGCAGATGGTGAGTTGCTCTCTTAGGCAATCCAATTGCATGGACAGAAGATCTTCCATGTCCTGCTCCTTGCTGCAGGCAGGACACTGCCAGCCTCAGGGGCCTTTGGAGGTGCCATCTGACCACAGTTGTCAATTCTGATCAGGACTGAGAGACAGCAGCATCATCCCCCAGTGCCTGAAGGTGTCTGCAGCTCTCCTGACTTCTCACTTGATCCTGCACCAGCAAAATACCTGGGCCCTGCTCGTGTAGAAGTAACTGCCTTGCACTTACCCTTGGCCAATCTGCTCCAGTTCCAGGTATTTCTCCGCAGGCTCCCCCACGCTCACGTTGTTTCCTGAAAGAAACCACATGGAAGACACTCTCTCCCAGACAGAGACCCCACCTTGCAGCAGAGCCAGAATGCAGCCCCACTCCCTGGGGGCCCTTGTTCTCAGCTGGGGAAGGACAATCAGTCACTCTGGGACATTCAGCTGCAGAGCAACACCGGCTGCAGCTGATGCTGAGACACACACACAGCACCTGCTCTGGCACACAGGAACAGAGCAGACGTACTCAGCTGCATCAGGCACTGCTCCCCTCTTTCCTCTGCCTGCAGGGCTGTGCTGCTGCCAGAACCTTCAGCCCAGGATCCCGCAGCAGAGGGAGGTTCTCCGTCCTCTTCCCAAAACGCTGCAGGTTCTCCGTCCTCTTCCCAAAACGCTGCAGGTTGGCCATCGTCTTTCCAAGCCATGGGACGTTCACCCTCCACTTCCCATGCTGGGAGACATTCACCCTCCTCTTCCCAAGCCACAGGATGTCCTCCGTCCTCATCCCACACCGGGAGATGTCCGTCATCCTCGTCCCACGCCATGGCAGCTTGGCCATTCTCGCCCTGTGCCGAGTGACGTCCACCATCCTCGTCCCAAACTGGGAGATGTCCACTGTCCTTGTCCCACACCGCGGGAGCCTCGCCGTTGTATTCCCAATCGGCGGGATGTTCACCCTCATCTCCCAGAAGAGCGGGAAGTTCACTGTCGTCTCCCGGCACAGAGGGAAGTTCACCATTATCTCCCTGAAGAGTGGGAAGTTCACCGCTGCCTTCCTCCTCTTTGGCCTCCTCTTTGGAGGCAGAGGGAGCTGGAGGAGGTGCTGATGCTGCTTTTGTGCCCTGTGGACAGACGGTAGTGTGAGGGATGGGAAGTTCCATCTCAGTTATCACCTTATTTATCCTCAGCTACACATCCAGCTGCACTAAGCAGAAATAGGCTTCCCAGCTGTTCAAACAAACAAACAATGGGCTGAAGTCGACCTTGCCACTTATTGTTGGGAATTTGATACTCCACCATGGCTAAAGCCAGCAAGCAATCTTCTGCCTGCAAAACCACACCTGCAGCTCTTCAAAAGCATTTCAACAGAAAAGGAGAAAACTGCCGGGGATGCCTTTGCTGCTGCTGCTGCTGCTGCTGCTGCAAAGACACTGACAGGAACTTTCCTTCAGCCTCCCAGGCTTGCACTCGGCTGCCACACGCTGAGCTCACAACTTGCTGCACAATTCCAAACACCAAAGGTTCCCTTTGAACTCACCAAAGGAGGAGCTGCTCGAGATCCACCTGTCAGGTGCCCTGCAATGGGAGAAGGAACATGAACCAGATGCTGTCAGGAAAAGAAATGCCTGTGGTGGGAAATGCCACAGAGCAAGGGAACCCCAAGAGAGCATTTTGCTCTCACAGCATCCCTCCAGGAGCCACAGTCCCTTCACACAGCAAGCAAGAGAACAGCACCAAATACTGGGCTGTGTCAGTTCTGGGCCGGACCAGCAAACGGAGGGAGTTCCAGGCTCGGCTGCCACACACTCTCCCCTTGAGAGTACGGAACTCCCCCAGCAACTCTCCCCTGCAAATGCTGTGCCCACCCTGCTGGCTGCAGACACCCCCTTTTTTCAGCTGCAGCTGCTGGCAGCAGCTCTCCCAAACCAATGGTGTCTTCATGGCAATTTGGTTACAAAGTCAACCCAGTTCCCGAGGAAGACCAGAAAGCACACAGCAAGCTCAAAGCCACAGATGCTGCACCGAGGGAAAAGCTTGACTTACGTGCCAAGTGGGTCAAGAAATACACCGAATAAGCCACAGAGTACAGGCTGCAAACTGCAGCAACCAAATTCTGGAACATTTTGGCTGCGCTGCACACGTCTGCAGACTGTCGCCCTGCAAGCACAGAAGGACAGCCGTCAGGGTGTGGGCTGACCGCTGGGAATGCCTCGGGCAGGAGGATCCTCCTGCAAGGAGCAGGCGCCCAGAGTCGCTCTGGACACTGCGGCCTCTGTGTCCCACAGCAAGAGCAACACCACGGGGACGTGGCAATGCTCCTGTGACATCACAGCAGCAGCTCATGCAAAAACCGCCTGGAAGGTTCTCCTGTGTCACCAAGGAGCAGAAAGAACCCTCCCAGGGCACAGGCTATTGCCCAAAGGATGCAAGAGGAACTGTGAAAATGCAGCCCTAAGGACGCCTCATAGCCCAGCCTGAACACTGAGGAGGAACAAGGATGGGAGAAAACCAAAGGAAACGTGTCCTTTGGTCACTGATGCTTCTGACTGAAACCAGCAAGGCTCCTTCCATCTGGCATCTTTGTTCTAGTTCTAAAAACTAATTCTTGGCTTGAAACAGGGGAAAATGGGAAGTTGATCCATGGGGAAGAGAGGTGGCGGGGTCGGGTGGGTGGGAGCAGCGGGATGAGATCTTGCGGGAGCTCTTGGCTTTCCCTGGGAAGAGGAAAGGGGCTGGATGCAGCTCCTTGCGCAGGACTGCACAGGCGGTGATTCCTGCAGGGATGAGAGTGGGTCGTGGTGTTATCTTGTCCCAGGTGCACAAGATGGACTGTGGAGGATTTCGGCGAGGGAAGAATGCAATCAATCATTATGATTGGTAAAGCATTGTTCAACTTTATTGCTCATAACATCCGTTATTATACTTTTGCCCGAAGCGTTCAGCATACTTGTCAAATTATAATTGGTTAGCATCCACTACTCATCTATACTTGATTGGCTATATCAAGCGTGAGAAGGTTCTTCCCCTTGGCATGCTGAAAACTTTGGATACGTGCTTACTGCTACGCTCTATTAACCACAAGTTCTTTTATCTTTGGCCTGTAACCGTGCTTACTGCTGTCCCAAGGACAGCTTGTCTTAGCAGCACGTAGGCTGCCAGCACTTGGTATCGGGCCATAAGGCCTCTAATGATCCGTGGCCTTGCTCTGCTAACCATTCTTCAACAATGGACCTGGGCTGTGGAGCCCATGGAGAGCGGGAGCTGCTCCCAAATCCCACCTGATCCTGCTTCATCCACCCTGTCCCAGTCCTGCTCCACCCATGCCACCTGTTCCCACTCCAGAATCCAAGCCTGATCCTGCTCCATCCATTCCACACCAATCCTGCCCCATTCATCCTGCACCAAACCTGCCTCATCTATCCATGCCCACTGATCCTGCTCCATCCAACCTGCACCAATCCTGCCTCATCCATCCCAACTGATCCCCCTCCAGCATCCAGCCCCGATCCCACTCCACAATTTCATCTGATCCTGCTCTGGACCCCTGCTCTGATTGGAATCCCCCCCTGATCCAAGTCCGTCCATCCTGCCCCAATCTCCCTCTGGAATCCCACGCTGATCCCCTTCCGTACCTAAGGTCAGGCCCTTGGTTCCCACATCTTTTCCTGCAGAAAGAGAAGATCCATCAGATTCCAGCACAGATCACACACCAGGATTAATCCCAGCATCCATCCTGGGATCCACACAGAGGGGATCCAGAGCTGGATCTGCCACTGGCACTCACTGGCTGCCATGTTGTATCCATTCCTGTCCCTCTTCCCTTGGGAAACAAAGTGGGATCAGTGTCAGTGGCACAGGATTCCCGGAGCGGTGCTGGGTGGATGCCCCTTCCTGACCCCCCTGCAGTGTCTTACCAGATTGGAGCTTCCAGACTGTAAGAGACGGTCTGAAGATCCTTCATCTGCCTCACCACCATGGTCAAGGACAGAGACTGAAACCCCTCGAAGGGACTTGAAAATCTCAAGACGGGAGTTGTGGCCTGGCTGAGCTGGGATGTTGGCCAAGTGCTGCCTGCAGGTGTGTTTGATGGAAAAACCCAGCACCCACATGGGAACATCAGAACCTGAGCAGAAACAATGGGCAAGTCACGGTGAAGTGACCGCGCCTGCTGACTCGTACTGGTCGACACCGTACCTGCTGACGACCGACTTGTTCTGAGTTCTCTAAATGAACACACTGCAATGATTTCCCCCACCTGTTTGGCCAACTGCCTGTCGCTTCGGAGAGGACTATAAAAACCCTAGAGACACCCGCTCACTTTTGAGATCTCCCCACTGGAGAAACTCACGTCTATAGGTATCTTCAAAAGCCTCGAAGACTCCACCCTCCATGCTGGTAGCTATAATCCCCTTGCCCTCTTTTCTGTCTTTCTTGCTATTCTCTTTTCTCTCCCCACTATGGCATTTGTTGGCACGAAATCAAAGTGCATTTGTGATTGAGTAAACTGAGTTTGTCCCCCGCTGTATCTTTTGTAGTCTGAGATCCCTAAAACGAACCATCCTGAACCCCGCCTCTGGGAGCGGATCGTGACACGCTGCGGGAGCGGCTGCCCGCGGTCTCCTTCCCGCCGCTGCCTCGGCTGAGCCCATTCCCCTGCTTGCGCTGGCAGGTGCCATCAAATGCATCTCAGGATCCCATCTCCCCACCTGAAGCCTCCAGTGCCCAGCCTGTCCTGGGCTGGTGGCAGCCAGCCTGACAAAAACCAACAGCCACGGGCCACCAGCGCCCGAGGGCTCAGAAGCAGGTGAGGGACGCTTTGGTTGGCAGGAGCGGAAGGGCCGGGGCTGCTCCCCTGCCTCTCTTTGCCTTGGGTTAGGATTCAATTTTCTTGCCTCTGTCCGAGGGGATAAAGGCATGGTTTTTCTCCAACACAGGGCAGGTTTTTTCTCTAGCATGGAGCCTTCCCCATGGCCCTTCTGGCCTTCCCCAGGCCCCTTCTGCCCTCTTGCAGAACCAGTGGCATTTTCCGCCACACGCAGTTTGTAACCCAGAGTCGAGTGCAGCCCAGAAGGCTCCAAGCAAGTCCTTCCAGGCTGACTCTGCAGATGCCGAGGCTGCTCTGGCCTCTGCCAGGCCTCTGCTGGGGCTCAGCTCTGGGCAAGGCTGGGCCCACTGTGGCCTCGCATTGCTCCGCGCAGCTGAGTCACAGGGGGAGAAGGATGGCACATGTCAAGGGAGTTGAGGTTGAAGGGAGTTTTTATTCCAAAAGCTGCCGTAACAAACAGGGTGTCACAACAACCAGAACAAACAGGCTGTCCTAACTACCAGAACTAACTGGCAGTGCTAACTACCAGAACTAAGTAGTTGTCCCAAGGAGAAGAGAAAGCGCTTCATGTCCTCCGCTGCTCTTTCAGTTGCTTTGCTGCAGTGATCAGAGGGGTCAGGCTGGAGAGAGGCTTGGCTGATGCTAAAAATGGGTGCTGGCCAAAGGATAAAAAAGAAAGAAGTGAAGCGTTACTTTCCAAAGTCAAGTTCCTCCCAGGCTCTGTTGCAACAGGACAAAGGGGAATGGATTTGAAGTGCAGGGAGGGAAGCAGGCTCAGATTAGATGTAAGGGAGAATTTTGGTTTTTTACCAGGAGAGTGGGGAACACACTGACAGAAGGTGCCCAGAGATGTGGGAGGTGCCTCCTCCCTGGAAAGAGCCAAGCTCAGCTCAGGCAGGGCTCTGGGGCACCTGATCTGCTTGAAGATGTCTGCGCCCATTGAGGGCACCAGGTGCAGAGGACCTGGAAAGGAGCCTGCCAACCCAAACCGGGCGAGGATTCTGCTTGCTTTGCGCGTGCAAAGCAGCCAGCCTGGAGATTACGGGAGAGGGCCCCAGAAGAAAACCCCTCCCTGCCGCTGCTGTTTCCCCTGCAGCCGCTTGGCATTCACCTGCAGCAGCTCCTGGGCAGACCAGCGCCGCTCCTCGTCCCACTCCAGGCTGCACTCGAGGAAGTCCCGCAGCAGAGCCGACAGGCGCCGGGGCTCCTGCAGCCGCGGAGTCCCGTTCTGCCGGATCAGAGTGCGAGCCTGCAGGAAAAGCAAACACAGCGCTCTGCCAGCTTCCGTCACACCCACAGTGCTCACGTCGACCCCAGCTTCTCAGCCCCAGCTCCAGGGGCACTTTCCTCCCTGGCAGAGATGCTGCTCATTTTTCTTTACCAACCAAAAAACCCAAAGCCTGATGCAGCCACAGCCATTGCAACATCCAAATGATCTGGCCTGGAGAGCCAATCTCATTGGCTTTCTTAGTAGGCACTTCCATCAGAAAGAGCAGATTTTGCTTCTCCAAATACCGACACCAGCGTTCCAGGCCATTTGCAAGAGTCACTGTGGTCTGACTGTTATTTCAAAGGATTCTTACATCAAACGCATCTCTGCAGGGCCACTGACACTCAAGGAAATTCATTTGTGATGCCCCATCCCAGAAACTGCCAGACAAGAAACAGGTTTGTGTTGCTGAAAGCTCAGGCTTGGTGACATGGAGAAAGGAGCTTGGGCTAGGAAAGAAACGTGTTAGACTTTGGGCATGTTAAATAATCATCTTAACGTGTTAGACAACTTTCCCAGTGAGAAGAGCCGGGAGGGACTTAATCTCGCCAAACCTGTTTTACAAACTCCTTCATAGATTTCTTGTGTTTGGGGGTGGCTTTTGGGGTGCGTTTGGGGTTTTTTTGCAAGATAACATTGGAGCTGATACTGGCTTCACGTTTTCAGGTCATCCTCACAGATAGAAGAGCTGAACACCTTAAAGCCCAAAGCACATTGTTGCCAGAGACTGCAGAATATTGGTCTGTGTTCAGGCTCGAGTCCTCTGGGAAGTCCCTTCCCCATGTCCAGAAACCTTCAGCTGCTCCTGCCAGGGCAGGGCCACGCTGTGCTCACAGGCCTCTGCAAACACTGGAGAATCTGCCTCTTACCATGGCCGCCGTTTCCTTGAAGTAAGGAGGTTCTCCTTCCACCATCTCGATGGTCACAATGCCCAAGGACCAGATGTCCACCTTGGGGCCGTAAGGAGAACTGGTGACAACTTCTGGGGCCATCCAGTGAGCAGTGCCCACCATGGAGCTGGGCTGGTCCTGCTCAGGGCTGAGCTGAGCGCAGAGGCCAAAATCAGCTGAGGACAGAAACAAACCCTGTCAAAGGCAGCTGGAATGAGGAAACCAACCACAAAGATTCCCCACTCTCAGTGTGAGAATGCAGTCGTGAATACAGCTGCAAAAGTCCTCACGGCTGGAGGCAAGGAAAGATGGAACTGGACCCTTCAAGAAACCCTCAGCTTTCATGCAGTGGCTTTTACTGATTCCCTTGAAGATTTCCATTCCAACTCCTGCCCCTCTGCAAGGGCCATAGCCAGAGCAAAGCCACTCCTGACACTCCTGCTCCTCCCCTGAGCTCTCTGCAGGGGCAGCAGGAGCGCTTGTGGCAGTGCCACCAGCAGCACTTGTGGGGCTCTGGCCGCCACTGGCAAGCAGCCCCACACCCGCAGCCCGGGAGCGCCGTGCCTGGCCAGGAACACTCACCCAGCTTGACAGAGCCGTCCATTCCCAGAAGGATGTTGGAGCTCTTCAGATCCCTGTGGATCACCTGGTTGGAATGGAGGAAATCCAGGCCCTGCAGACACTGAGAGAGAAAAAGAAACACCAGGGTAAAAATCAATGGCTGGAATATATCAGCCAAGAAAGGAGAGTTTAGAATTCTGCCAGCAGAAACTTTGCTGTGACAGGCCAGGAGTGCAGTGCACACAAGCTCCAGGCAAATGGTTCCAAGGCAAAGCTGAGAAGAGCAAATCAAACCCAAAAAAGACAGAGGACCCCAACAGCAGGAAAGGGGACAAGAACAGAAGTGCAGTGATGCTGGCAGGCCATTCATTTCAGTGGCTCTTTCCTCTCCAGCTCATAAAAACAAGACAGAAACAAAGCCCTGAGCATGGAGCCGCTCCTCTTCTCCTGCCCTTCTGGAAGGAGCATCGTGTCCAAGCCATGGGAGGCACAAGCGGGATCCCTCACCTCCCGACTGACAGCTGCCATGTCTCCTTCAGCCATGCGTGTCTGTCTGACCACATCCTGCAAAGTTCCTCCATCCATGTATTCCATCACCAGCCAGAGATCTCCATCAACAAGGAAGCTGGAAAAGGAAAACAATGGCACAGAGATGAATGTGCAGTGCTCAATTCCCCCATGGCAAAGCCTCCAGTGGGGTTTTCTTTCCAGGTCACTTGTCAATGAGGACAGAATCCCATCTGATTTTCACAGGAGACACCTGTGAAAAAGGAGAGGCCTTAGATGGCAAGCAAGTGAAAAATGCACTTTTAGCAACAGCCTAGATCAATGTGAAACCACAACACTTGCCCCCAGCTGCTTCAGCATCTGAACTCATCACTTCCACCATTCACTCCACAACAAGGCAACACAACTTCCAGAGCTATCCAGGGAGGGAGGCCGTGCAGCACTTGGGATAAAAGTGGTCAACTCTTTGGAAAACCTTGCAGAAAGTCTCTTCAGCAACAGGCAGGGCCATTGAAAAATGGGCAGATGAGGCCTTTCTGGAAACAAGAACCTGCTCTTCCTGGTAACTGAAGCAATGGAAAAGATTTGGGAAGAAGACACCAAGGGAAATAATTTCTGCCATGGATTATCAGCACTTGTTGTAAGACACAGAAAATAGGGTCCGCTTGAAGAGAAAACCAAAGTGGTGCAACAAAGGAACATGGAGGGAGTGAACTGCCAGGCTGCTGTTTTGGCAAGATATGGCCGGGTCAGGCTTCTCAAAACAGGCTACGGACTGTGGATGCCAGGAAAGATTAACGCAGGGCTCGTGCACGGGATGAGAGCTGAAGCACTCACCTGTCCAAAGAGTTGATAATGTTGGGGTTCTTCTTGTCCTTCAGGAGCAGGAGCTCATTCACAGCTCGTTCCCTCTTCTGCCCTCGGAGACTCATTTTCTTTATGGCCACCTGAAGGGACATTGCAGACCTTCAACTGGAGGAGTCTGTGGCAGGAGGCCACAGCAAACACGGAGCGAGGCTTTTTGGAGCGACGCAGCCCGGCTGTGCCAAACTGCCTTGGGATGGGACACCAGAGCTCAGCAAGTGCCATTCCCACAGCCCATTGCTCTGCTGGCTGGGGGCTGCTTACAGGACACGTGGCCAGAGACATTTGGCCTTGTGAGCTCTGCAGAAATGGTCCCTCAGCTTCAAAGCTCTAACAACCTTTTCTGCACCTACACTCTTCTCAAATGGCCCTAGTTTACCACCACTCTTAGAATGATGATGATGATGTTCATTATTATTCAAACACATTTTGCAAGCAGGAGGTAATTCTGGTTCTGTGCAAACAGAGCAAAAGAGCTGGGAACCCTTTAGCAATTCTATGGCATTTGCTCATGATTTCAAACGCAGCTGCTCTGCTTGGGCTTGCACAACAAAGCAAACACACACATCCCATGCTCAGACGATCCCTGTCACAGGCTGGCAGCCACACCAGAGCCAAAGACAACTGCAGGCTTTAGGAGAGAGCTTTGCTCTGGACATCCATCTTCTCATTGCTCTCCCTCTCTCTCTGTCAGCAGACACTCACCTCTCGTCCAGTGGCCCTGTCGAGTCCTTTACAAACGGCTCCGAAAGCCCTGCAGACAAAACAGCAGAGAGGAAAGAAGCAGTGCTTTAGACCCTGGGAGTGAAAGTCAGGCAGACAGGAGATCTTTTCTACCTGTAGCATTCAGAAAACACCTGGGCGCGTCAACCCTTGAAAGAAGGGCGCGGCAGCCACCAGCCCTCTGCCATGCAAGGTGTGCAAGGGAAAACTGAGGCCAAACATGAAGGAAAAGTGCTGGAGCAAACCCCAAATGTCCGTGATGAATTCCTTTAGTTCAAAACCTGGGCTGGGGGCCGGCTGTCTAAAGAACTAGAAAAGAATGTATTTCATCCTTTTGCATTTCCTGCCTAAGAGCTGCAGGATCCTCAAGAGCCCTGCATCAGGGCATCATGCATTTTCCCCTTGAGTGCAGCAGCTCTGTGTCTGTTACTGGATGTGTGGGGTCTACTACTTGTGCTGAAAAGAGCCCTTCTTAGTTCATCTCTGCTTTCTGTTTGGAAGCCATTCTCTTGATAATCCTGAGCGGTGAGTAGTTTTGCAAGTAAAAGATTTGAAAGCAATCTTGTTGAGAACTCTTGTCTGACAGTCAGCAGATGGTGAGTTGCTCTCTTAGGCAATCCAATTGCATGGACAGAAGATCTTCCATGTCCTGCTCCTTGCTGCAGGCAGGACACTGCCAGCCTCCGGGGCCTTTGGAGGTGCCATCTGACCACAGTTGTCAATTCTGATCAGGACTGAGAGACAGCAGCATCATCCCCCAGTGCCTGAAGGTGTCTGCAGCTCTCCTGACTTCTCACTTGATCCTGCACCAGCAAAATACCTGGGCCCTGCTCGTGTAGAAGTAACTGCCTTGCACTCACCCTTGGCCAATCTGCTCCAGTTCCAGGTATTTCTCCGCAGGCTCCCTCACGCTCACGCTGTTTCCTGAAAGAAACCACATGGAAGACACTCTCTCCCAGACAGAGACCCCACCTTGCAGCAGAGCCAGAATGCAGCCCCACTCCCTGGGGGCCCTTGTTCTCAGCTGGGGAAGGACAATCAGTCACTCTGGGACATTCAGCTGCAGAGCAACACCGGCTGCAGCTGATGCTGAGACACACACACAGCACCTGCTCTGGCACACAGGAACAGAGCAGACGTACTCAGCTGCATCAGGCACTGCTCCCCTCTTTCCTCTGCCTGCAGGGCTGTGCTGCTGCCAGAACCTTCAGCCCAGGATCCCGCAGCAGAGGGAGGTTCTCCGTCCTCTTCCCAAAACGCTGCAGGTTCTCCGTCCTCTTCCCAAAACGCTGCAGGTTGGCCATCGTCTTTCCAAGCCATGGGACGTTCACCCTCCACTTCCCATGCTGGGAGACATTCACCCTCCTCTTCCCAAGCCACAGGATGTCCTCCGTCCTCATCCCACACCGGGAGATGTCCGTCATCCTCGTCCCACGCCATGGCAGCTTGGCCATTCTCGCCCTGTGCCGAGTGACGTCCACCATCCTCGTCCCACGCTGGGAGATGTCCACTGTCCTTGTCCCACACGGCGGGAGCCTCGCCGTTGTATTCCCAATCAGCGGGATGTTCACCCTCATCTCCCAGAAGAGCGGGAAGTTCACTGTCGTCTCCCGGCACAGAGGGAAGTTCACCATTATCTCCCTGAAGAGTGGGAAGTTCACCGCTGCCTTCCTCCTCTTTGGCCTCCTCTTTGGAGGCAGAGGGAGCTGGAGGAGGTGCTGATGCTGCTTTGGTGCCCTGTGGACAGACGGTAGTGTGAGGGACGGGAAGTTCCATCTCAGTTATCACCTTATTTATCCTCAGCTACACATCCAGCTGCACTAAGCAGAAATAGGCTTCCCAGCTGTTCAAACAAACAAACAATGGGCTAAAGTCGACATTGCCACTTATTGTTGGGAATTTGATACTCCACCATGGCTAAAGCCAGCAAGCAATCTTCTGCCTGCAAAACCACACCTGCAGCTCTTCAAAAGCATTTCAACAGAAAAGGAGAAAACTGCCGGGGATGCCTTTGCTGCTGCTGCTGCTGCTGCTGCTGCAAAGACACTGACAGGAACTTTCCTTCAGCCTCCCAGGCTTGCACTCGGCTGCCACACGCTGAGCTCACAACTTGCTGCACAATTCCAAACACCAAAGGTTCCCTTTGAACTCACCAAAGGAAGAGCTGCTCGAGATCCACCTGTCAGGTGCCCTGCAATGGGAGAAGGAACATGAACCAGATGCTGTCAGGAAAAGAAATGCCTGTGGTGGGAAATGCCACAGAGCAAAGCAAGCCCAAGAGAGCATTTTGCTTTCACAGCATCCCTCCAGGAGCCACAGTCCCTTCACACAGCAAGCAAGAGAACAGCACCAAATACTGGGCTGCGTCAGTTCTGGGCCGGACCAGCAAACGGAGGGAGTTCCAGGCTCGGCTGCCACACACTCTCCCCTTGAGAGCACAGAACTCCCCCAGCAACTCTCCCCTGCAAATGCTGTGCACACCCTGCTGGCTGCAGACACCCCCTTTTTTCAGCTGCAGCTGCTGGCAGCAGCTCTCCCAAACCAATGGTGTCTTCATGGCAATTTGGTTACAAAGTCAACCCAGTTCCCGAGGAAGAACAGAAAGCACACAGCAAGCTCAAAGCCACAGATGCTGCACCGAGGGAAAAGCTTGACTTACGTGCCAAGTGGGTCAAGAAATACACCGAATAAGCCACAGAGTACAGGCTGCAAACTGCAGCAACCAAATTCTGGAACATTTTGGCTGCGCTGCACACGTCTGCAGACTGTCGCCCTGCAAGCACAGAAGGACAGCCGTCAGGGTGTGGGCTGACCGCTGGGAATGCCTCGGGCAGGAGGATCCTCCTGCAAGGAGCAGGCGCCCAGAGTCGCTCTGGACACTGCGGCCTCTGTGTCCCACAGCAAGAGCAACACCACGGGGACGTGGCAATGCTCCTGTGACATCACAGCAGCAGCTCATGCAAAAACTGCCTGGAAGGTCCTCCTGTGTCACCAAGGAGCAGAAAGAATCCTCCCAGGGCACAGGCTATTGCCCAAAGGATGCAAGAGGAACTGTGAAAATGCAGCCCTAAGGACGCCTGATAGCCCAGCCTGAACACTGAGGAGGAACAAGGATGGGAGAAAACCAAAGGAAACGTGTCCTTTGGTCACTGATGCTTCTGACTGAAACCAGCAAGGCTCCTTCCATCTGGCATCTTTGTTCTAGTTCTAAAAACTAATTCTTGGCTTGAAACAGGGGAAAATGGGAAGTTGATCCATGGGGAAGAGAGGTGGCGGGGCCGGGTGGGTGGGAGCAGCGGGATGAGCTCTTGCGGGAGCTCTTGGCTTTCCCTGGGAAGAGGAAAGGGGCTGGATGCAGCTCCTTGCGCAGGACTGCACAGGCGGTGATTCCTGCAGGGATGAGAGTGGGTCGTGGTGTTATCTTGTCCCAGGTGCACAAGATGGACTGCGGAGGATTTCGGCGATGGAAGAATGCAATCAATCATTATGATTGGTAAAGCATTGTTCAACTTTATTGCTCATAACATCCGTTATTATACTTTTGCCCGAAGCGTTCAGCATACTTGTCAAATTATAATTGGTTAGCATCCACTACTCATCTATACTTGATTGGCTATATCAAGCGTGAGAAGGTTCTTCCCCTTGGCATGCTGAAAACTTTGGATACGTGCTTACTGCTACGCTCTATTAACCACAAGTTCTTTTATCTTTGGCCTGTAACCGTGCTTCCTGCTGTCCCAAGGACAGCTTGTCTTAGCAGCACGTAGGCTGCTAGCACTTGGTATCGGGCCATAAGGCCTCTAATGATCCGTGGCCTTGCTCTGCTAACCATTCTTCAACAATGGACCTGGGCTGTGGAGCCCATGGAGAGCGGGAGCTGCTCCCAAATCCCACCTGATCCTGCTTCATCCACCCTGTCCCAGTCCTGCTCCACCCATGCCACCTGTTCCCACTCCAGAATCCAAGCCTGATCCTGCTCCATCCATTCCACACCAATCCTGCCCCATTCATCCTGCACCAAACCTGCCTCATCTATCCATGCCCACTGATCCTGCTCCATCCAACCTGCACCAATCCTGCCTCATCCATCCCAACTGATCCCCCTCCAGCATCCAGCCCCGATCCCACTCCACAATTTCATCTGATCCTGCTCTGGACCCCTGCTCTGATTGGAATCCCCCCCTGATCCAAGTCCGTCCATCCTGCCCCAATCTCCCTCTGGAATCCCACGCTGATCCCCTTCCGTACCTAAGGTCAGGCCCTTGGTTCCCACATCTTTTCCTGCAGAAAGAGAAGATCCATCAGATTCCAGCACAGATCACACACCAGGATTAATCCCAGCATCCATCCTGGGATCCACACAGAGGGGATCCAGAGCTGGATCTGCCACTGGCACTCACTGGCTGCCATGTTGTATCCATTCCTGTCCCTCTTCCCTTGGGAAACAAAGTGGGATCAGTGTCAGTGGCACAGGATTCCCGGAGCGGTGCTGGGTGGATGCCCCTTCCTGACCCCCCTGCAGTGTCTTACCAGATTGGAGCTTCCAGACTGTAAGAGACGGTCTGAAGATCCCTCATCTGCCTCACCACCATGGTCAAGGACAGAGATTGAAACCCCTCGAAGGGACTTGAAAATCTCAAGACGGGAGTTGTGGCCTGGCTGAGCTGGGATGTTGGCCAAGTGCTGCCTGCAGGTGTGTTTGATGGAAAAACCCAGCACCCACATGGGAACATCAGAACCTGAGCAGAAACAATGAGCAAGTCACGGTGAAGTGACCGCGCCTGCTGACTCGTACTGGTCGACACCGTACCTGCTGACGACCGACTTGTTCTGAGTTCTCTAAATGAACACACTGCAATGATTTCCCCCACCTGTTTGGCCAACTGCCTGTCGCTTCGGAGAGGACTATAAAAACCCTAGAGACGCCCGCTCACTTTTGAGATCTCCCCACTGGAGAAACTCACGTCTATAGGTATCTTCAAAAGCCTCGAAGACTCCACCCTCCATGCTGGTAGCTATAATCCCCTTGCCCTCTTTTCTGTCTTTCTCGCTATTCTCTTTTCTCTCCCCACTATGGCATTTGTTGGCACGCAATCAAGGTGCATTTGTGATTGAGTAAACTGAGTTTGTCCCCCGCTGTGTCTTTTGTAGTCTGAGATCCCTAAAACGAACCATCCTGAACCCCGCCTCTGGGAGCGGATCGTGACACGCTGCGGGAGCGGCTGCCCGCGGTCTCCTTCCCGCCGCTGCCTCGGCTGAGCCCATTCCCCTGCTTGCGCTGCCAGGTGCCATCAAATGCATCTCAGGATCCCATCTCCCCACCTGAAGCCTCCAGTGCCCAGCCTGTCCTGGGCTGGTGGCAGCCAGCCTGACAAAAACCAACAGCCACGGGCCACCAGCGCCCAGGGGCTCAGAAGCAGGCAAGGGACGCTTTGGTTGGCAGGAGCGGAAGGGCCGGGGCTGCTCCCCTGCCTCTCTTTGCCTTGGGTTAGGATTCAATTTTCTTGCCTCTGTCCGAGGGGATAAAGGCATGGTTTTTCTCCAACACAGGGCAGGTTTTTTCTCTAGCATGGAGCCTTCCCCATGGCCCTTCTGGCCTTCCCCAGGCCCCTTCTGCCCTCTTGCAGAACCAGTGGCATTTTCCGCCACACGCAGTTTGTAACCCAGAGTCGAGTGCAGCCCAGAAGGCTCCAAGCAAGTCCTTCCAGGCTGACTCTGCAGAGGCCGAGGCTGCTCTGGCCTCTGCCAGGCCTCTGCTGGGGCTCAGCTCTGGGCAAGGCTGGGCCCACTGTGGCCTCGCATTGCTCCGCGCAGCTGAGTCACAGGGGGAGAAGGATGGCACATGTCAAGGGAGTTGAGGTTGAAGGGAGTTTTTATTCCAAAAGCTGCCGTAACAAACAGGGTGTCACAACAACCAGAACAAACAGGCTGTCCTAACTACCAGAACTAACTGGCAGTGCTAACTACCAGAACTAAGTAGTTGTCCCAAGTAGAAGAGAAAGCGCTTCATGTCCTCCGCTGCTCCCTCAGTTGCTTTGCTGCAGTGATCAGAGGGGTCAGGCTGGAGAGAGGCTTGGCTGATGCTAAAAATGGGTGCTGGCCAAAGGATAAAAAAGAAAGAAGTGAAGCATTACTTTCCAAAGTCAACTTCCTCCCAGGCTCTGTTGCAACAGGACAAAGGGGAATGGATTTGAACTGCAGGGAGGGAAGCAGGCTCAGATTAGCTGTAAGGGAGAATTTTGGTTTTTTACCAGGAGAGTGGGGAACACACTGACAGAAGGTGCCCAGAGATGTGGGAGGTGCCTCCTCCCTGGAAAGAGCCAAGCTCAGCTCAGGCAGGGCTCTGGGGCACCTGATCTGCTTGAAGATGTCTGCGCCCATTGAGGGCACCAGGTGCAGAGGACCTGGAAAGGAGCCTGCCAACCCAAACCGGGCGAGGATTCTGCTTGCTTTGCGCGTGCAAAGCAGCCAGCCTGGAGATTACGGGAGAGGGCCCCAGAAGAAAACCCCTCCCTGCCGCTGCTGTTTCCCCTGCAGCCGCTTGGCATTCACCTGCAGCAGCTCCTGGGCAGACCAGCGCCGCTCCTCATCCCACTCCAGGCTGCACTCGAGGAAGTCCCGCAGCAGAGCCGACAGGCGCCGGGGCTCCTGCAGCCGCGGAGTCCCGTTCCGCCGGATCAGAGTGCGAGCCTGCAGGAAAAGCAAACACAGCGCTCTGCCAGCTTCCGTCACACCCACAGTGCTCACGTCGAGCCCAGCTTCTCAGCCCCAGCTCCAGGGGCACTTTCCTCCCTGGCAGAGATGCTGCTCATTTTTCTTTACCAACCAAAAAACCCAAAGCCTGATGCAGCCACAGCCATTGCAACATCCAAATGATCTGGCCTGGAGAGCCAATCTCATTGGCTTTCTTAGTAGGCACTTCCATCAGAAAGAGCAGATTTTGCTTCTCCAAATACCGACACCAGCGTTCCAGGCCATTTGCAAGAGTCACTGTGGTCTGACTGTTATTTCAAAGGATTCTTACATCAAACGCATCTCTGCAGGGCCACTGACACTCAAGGAAATTCATTTGTGATGCCCCATCCCAGAAACTGCCAGACAAGAAACAGGTTTGTGTTGCTGAAAGCTCAGGCTTGGTGACATGGAGAAAGGAGCTTGGGCTAGGAAAGAAACGTGTTAGACTTTGGGCATGTTAAATAATCATCTTAACGTGTTAGACAACTTTCCCAGTGAGAAGAGCCGGGAGGGACTTAATCTCGCCAAACCTGTTTTACAAACTCCTTCATAGATTTCTTCTGTTTGGGGGTGGCTTTTGGGGTGCGTTTGGGGTTTTTTTGCAAGATAACATTGGAGCTGATACTGGCTTCACGTTTTCAGGTCATCCTCACAGATAGAAGAGCTGAACACCTTAAAGCCCAAAGCACATTGTTGCCAGAGACTGCAGAATATTGGTCTGTGTTCAGGCTCGAGTCCTCTGGGAATTCCCTTCCCCATGTCCAGAAACCTTCAGCTGCTCCTGCCAGGGCAGGGCCACGCTGTGCTCACAGGCCTCTGCAAACACTGGAGAATCTGCCTCTTACCATGGCCGCCGTTTCCTTGAAGTAAGGAGGTTCTCCTTCCACCATCTCGATGGTCACAATGCCCAAGGACCAGATGTCCACCTTGGGGCCGTAAGGAGAACTGGTGACAACTTCTGGGGCCATCCAGTGAGCAGTGCCCACCATGGAGCTGGGCTGGTCCTGCTCAGGGCTGAGCTGAGCGCAGAGGCCAAAATCAGCTGAGGACAGAAACAAACCCTGTCAAAGGCAGCTGGAATGAGGAAACCAACCCCAAAGATTCCCCACTCTCAGTGTGAGAATGCAGTCGTGAATACAGCTGCAAAAGTCCTCACGGCTGGAGGCAAGGAAAGATGGAACTGGACCCTTCAAGAAACCCTCAGCTTTCATGCAGTGGCTTTTACTGATTCCCTTGAAGATTTCCATTCCAACTCCTGCCCCTCTGCAAGGGCCATAGCCAGAGCAAAGCCACTCCTGACACTCCTGCTCCTCCCCTGAGCTCTCTGCAGGGGCAGCAGGAGCGCTTGTGGCAGTGCCACCAGCAGCACTTGTGGGGCTCTGGCCGCCACTGGCAAGCAGCCCCACACCCGCAGCCCGGGAGCGCCGTGCCTGGCCAGGAACACTCACCCAGCTTGACAGAGCCGTCCATTCCCAGAAGGATGTTGGAGCTCTTCAGATCCCTGTGGATCACCTGGTTGGAATGGAGGAAATCCAGGCCCTGCAGACACTGAGAGAGAAAAAGAAACACCAGGGTAAAAATCAATGGCTGGAATATATCAGCCAAGAAAGGAGAGTTTAGAATTCTGCCAGCAGAAACTTTGCTGTGACAGGCCAGGAGTGCAGTGCACACAAGCTCCAGGCAAATGGTTCCAAGGCAAAGCTGAGAAGAGCAAATCAAACCCAAAAAAGACAGAGGACCCCAACAGCAGGAAAGGGGACAAGAACAGAAGTGCAGTGATGCTGGCAGGCCATTCATTTCAGTGGCTCTTTCCTCTCCAGCTCATAAAAACAAGACAGAAACAAAGCCCTGAGCATGGAGCCGCTCCTCTTCTCCTGCCCTTCTGGAAGGAGCATCGTGTCCAAGCCATGGGAGGCACAAGCGGGAAAAAGAAACACCAGGGTAAAAATCAATGGCTGGAATATATCAGCCAAGAAAGGAGAGTTTAGAATTCTGCCAGCAGAAACTTTGCTGTGACAGGCCAGGAGTGCAGTGCACACAAGCTCCAGGCAAATGGTTCCAAGGCAAAGCTGAGAAGAGCAAATCAAACCCAAAAAAGACAGAGGACCCCAACAGCAGGAAAGGGGACAAGAACAGAAGTGCAGTGATGCTGGCAGGCCATTCATTTCAGTGGCTCTTTCCTCTCCAGCTCATAAAAACAAGACAGAAACAAAGCCCTGAGCATGGAGCCGCTCCTCTTCTCCTGCCCTTCTGGAAGGAGCATCGTGTCCAAGCCATGGGAGGCACAAGCGGGATCCCTCACCTCCCGACTGACAGCTGCCATGTCTCCTTCAGCCATGCGTGTCTGTCTGACCACATCCTGCAAAGTTCCTCCATCCATGTATTCCATCACCAGCCAGAGATCTCCATCAACAAGGAAGCTGGAAAAGGAAAACAATGGCACAGAGATGAATGTGCAGTGCTCAATTCCCCCATGGCAAAGCCTCCAGTGGGGTTTTCTTTCCAGGTCACTTGTCAATGAGGACAGAATCCCATCTGATTTTCACAGGAGACACCTGTGAAAAAGGAGAGGCCTTAGATGGCAAGCAAGTGAAAAATGCACTTTTAGCAACAGCCTAGATCAATGTGAAACCACAACACTTGCCCCCAGCTGCTTCAGCATCTGAACTCATCACTTCCACCATTCACTCCACAACAAGGCAACACAACTTCCAGAGCTATCCAGGGAGGGAGGCCGTGCAGCACTTGGGATAAAAGTGGTCAACTCTTTGGAAAACCTTGCAGAAAGTCTCTTCAGCAACAGGCAGGGCCATTGAAAAATGGGCAGATGAGGCCTTTCTGGAAACAAGAACCTGCTCTTCCTGGTAACTGAAGCAATGGAAAAGATTTGGGAAGAAGACACCAAGGGAAATAATTTCTGCCATGGATTATCAGCACTTGTTGTAAGACACAGAAAATAGGGTCCGCTTGAAGAGAAAACCAAAGTGGTGCAACAAAGGAACATGGAGGGAGTGAACTGCCAGGCTGCTGTTTTGGCAAGATATGGCCGGGTCAGGCTTCTCAAAACAGGCTACGGACTGTGGATGCCAGGAAAGATTAACGCAGGGCTCGTGCACGGGATGAGAGCTGAAGCACTCACCTGTCCAAAGAGTTGATAATGTTGGGGTTCTTCTTGTCCTTCAGGAGCAGGAGCTCATTCACAGCTCGTTCCCTCTTCTGCCCTCGGAGACTCATTTTCTTTATGGCCACCTGAAGGGACATTGCAGACCTTCAACTGGAGGAGTCAGTGGCAGGAGGCCACAGCAAACACGGAGCGAGTCTTTTTGGAGCGACGCAGCCAGGCTGTGCCAAACTGCCTTGGGATGGGACACCAGAGCTCAGCAAGTGCCATTCCCACAGCCCATTGCTCTGCTGGCTGGGGGCTGCTTACAGGACACGTGGCCAGAGACATTTGGCCTTGTGAGCTCTGCAGAAATGGTCCCTCAGCTTCAAAGCTCTAACAACCTTCTCTGCACCTACACTCTTCTCAAATGGCCCTAGTTTACCACCACTCTTAGAATGATGATGATGATGTTCATTATTATTCAAACACATTTTGCAAGCAGGAGGTAATTCTGGTTCTGTGCAAACAGAGCAAAAGAGCTGGGAACCCTTTAGCAATTCTATGGCATTTGCTCATGATTTCAAACGCAGCTGCTCTGCTTGGGCTTGCACAACAAAGCAAACACACACATCCCATGCTCAGATGATCCCTGTCACAGGCTGGCACCCACACCAGAGCCAAAGACAACTGCAGGCTTTAGGAGAGAGCTTTGCTCTGGACATCCATCTTCTCATTGCTCTCCCTCTCTCTCTGTCAGCAGACACTCACCTCTCGTCCAGTGGCCCTGTCGAGTCCTTTACAAACGGCTCCGAAAGCCCTGCAGACAAAACAGCAGAGAGGAAAGAAGCAGTGCTTTTGACCCTGGGAGTGAAAGTCAGGAAGACAGGAGATCTTTTCTGCCTGTAGCATTCAGAAAACACCTGGGCGCGTCAACCCTTGAAAGAAGGGCGCGGCAGCCACCAGCCCTCTGCCATGCAAGGTGTGCAAGGGAAAACTGAGGCCAAACATGAAGGAAAAGTGCTGGAGCAAACCCCAAATGTCCGTGATGAATTCCTTTAGTTCAAAACCTGGGCTGGGGGCCAACTGTCTAAAGAACTAGAAAAGAATGTATTTCATCCTTTTGCATTTCCTGCCTAAGAGCTGCAGGATCCACAAGAGCCCTGCATCAGGGCATCATGCATTTTCCCCTTGAGTGCAGCAGCTCTGTGTCTGTTACTGGATGTGTGGGGTCTACTACTTGTGCTGAAAAGAGCCCTTCTTAGTTCATCTCTGCTTTCTGTTTGGAAGCCATTCTCTTGATAATCCTGAGCGGTGAATAGTTTTGCAAGTTAAAGATTTGAAAGCAATCTTGTTGAGAACTCTTGTCTGACAGTCAGCAGATGGTGAGTTGCTCTCTTAGGCAATCCAATTGCATGGACAGAAGATCTTCCATGTCCTGCTCCTTGCTGCAGGCAGGACACTGCCAGCCTCAGGGGCCTTTGGAGGTGCCATCTGACCACAGTTGTCAATTCTGATCAGGACTGAGAGACAGCAGCATCATCCCCCAGTGCCTGAAGGTGTCTGCAGCTCTCCTGACTTCTCACTTGATCCTGCACCAGCAAAATACCTGGGCCCTGCTCGTGTAGAAGTAACTGCCTTGCACTTACCCTTGGCCAATCTGCTCCAGTTCCAGGTATTTCTCTGCAGGCTCCCCCACGCTCACGCTGTTTCCTGAAAGAAACCACATGGAAGACACTCTCTCCCAGACAGAGACCCCACCTTGCAGCAGAGCCAGAATGCAGCCCCACTCCCTGGGGGCCCTTGTTCTCAGCTGGGGAAGGACAATCAGTCACTCTGGGACATTCAGCTGCAGAGCAACACCGGCTGCAGCTGATGCTGAGACACACACACAGCACCTGCTCTGGCACACAGGAACAGAGCAGACGTACTCAGCTGCATCAGGCACTGCTCCCCTCTTTCCTCTGCCTGCAGGGCTGTGCTGCTGCCAGAACCTTCAGCCCAGGATCCCGCAGCAGAGGGAGGTTCTCCGTCCTCTTCCCAAAACGCTGCAGGTTCTCCGTCCTCTTCCCAAAACGCTGCAGGTTGGCCATCGTCTTTCCAAGCCATGGGACGTTCAGCCTCCACTTCCCATGCTGGGAGACATTCACCCTCCTCTTCCCAAGCCACAGGATGTCCTCCGTCCTCATCCCACACCGGGAGATGTCCGTCATCCTCGTCCCACGCCATGGCAGCTTGGCCATTCTCGCCCTGTGCCGAGTGACGTCCACCATCCTCGTCCCACACTGGGAGATGTCCACTGTCCTTGTCCCACACGACGGGAGCCTCGCCGTTGTATTCCCAATCGGCGGGATGTTCACCCTCATCTCCCAGAAGAGCGGGAAGTTCACTGTCGTCTCCCGGCACAGAGGGAAGTTCACCATTATCTCCCTGAAGAGTGGGAAGTTCACCGCTGCCTTCCTCCTCTTTGGCCTCCTCTTTGGAGGCAGAGGGAGCTGGAGGAGGTGCTGATGCTGCTTTTGTGCCCTGTGGACAGACAGTAGTGTGAGGGACGGGAAGTTCCATCTCAGTTATCACCTTATTTATCCTCAGCTACACATCCAGCTGCACTAAGCAGAAATAGGCTTCCCAGCTGTTCAAACAAACAAACAATGGGCTAAAGTCGACATTGCCACTTATTGTTGGGAATTTGATACTCCACCATGGCTAAAGCCAGCAAGCAATCTTCTGCCTGCAAAACCACACCTGCAGCTCTTCAAAAGCATTTCAACAGAAAAGGAGAAAACTGCCAGGGATGCCTTTGCTGCTGCTGCTGCTGCTGCTGCTGCTGCTGCTGCTGCTGCAAAGACACTGACAGGAACTTTCCTTCAGCCTCCCAGGCTTGCACTCGGCTGCCACACGCTGAGCTCACAACTTGCTGCACAATTCCAAACACCAAAGGTTCCCTTTGAACTCACCAAAGGAGGAGCTGCTCGAGATCCACCTGTCAGGTGCCCTGCAATGGGAGAAGGAACATGAACCAGATGCTGTCAGGAAAAGAAATGCCTGTGGTGGGAAATGCCACAGAGCAAAGCAAGCCCAAGAGAGCATTTTGCTTTCACAGCATCCCTCCAGGAGCCACAGTCCCTTCACACAGCAAGCAAGAGAACAGCACCAAATACTGGGCTGTGTCAGTTCTGGGCCCGAGCAGCAAACGGAGGGAGTTCCAGGCTCGGCTGCCACACACTCTCCCCTTGAGAGTACGGAACTCCCCCTGCAACTCTCCCCTGCAAATGCTGTGCACACCCTGCTGGCTGCAGACACCCCCTTTTTTCAGCTGCAGCTGCTGGCAGCAGCTCTCCCAAAACAATGGTGTCTTCATGGCAATTTGGTTACAAAGTCAACCCAGTTCCCGAGGAAGAACAGAAAGCACACAGCAAGTTCAAAGCCACAGATGCTGCACCGAGGGAAAAGCTTGACTTACGTGCCAAGTGGGTCAAGAAATACACCGAATAAGCCACAGAGTACAGGCTGCAAACTGCAGCAACCAAATTCTGGAACATTTTGGCTGCGCTGCACACGTCTGCAGACTGTCGCCCTGCAAGCACAGAAGGACAGCCGTCAGGGTGTGGGCTGACCGCTGGGAATGCCTCGGGCAGGAGGATCCTCCTGCAAGGAGCAGGCGCCCAGAGTCGCTCTGGACACTGCGGCCTCTGTGTCCCACAGCAAGAGCAACACCACGGGGACGTGGCAATGCTCCTGTGACATCACAGCAGCAGCTCATGCAAAAACCGCCTGGAAGGTTCTCCTGTGTCGCCAAGGAGCAGAAAGAATCCTCCCAGGGCACAGGCTATTGCCCAAAGGATGCAAGAGGAACTGTGAAAATGCAGCCCTAAGGACGCCTGATAGCCCAGCCTGAACACTGAGGAGGAACAAGGATGGGAGAAAACCAAAGGAAACGTGACCTTTGGTCACTGATGCTTCTGACTGAAACCAGCAAGGCTCTTCCATCTGGGATCTTTGTTCTAGTTCTAAAATCAAACAAGATTCTCCACTCTAAATATACAGAAGGCAGTAACTGGGGTGGAGGTGGGATTAGGAATGAGGAGGAGCAGGACTAGGAGGGAGACAGGAAAAGGAGGAGCAGGAAGGCGAGGAGCATGGGCGAGAAAAGAAGGAGAAACAGGAGGTTCCAATGCCCCCTGTGTCTGCAGCACCCCGGCCAGGGGACAGTCACCCCCACAGTGTCCCGTGGTGAGGTGAGCAGGGAGGGGAACTTTGTCCTAAATCTACCGGGGCTTCCCTGAGAGTCTTTTTATTGGGGTGTTTTTGGAGCTCGCGGGTTCCAGAATTGAGTCCCAAATATCATCTGCCGTCCCTGGGAGTTACCCATTGGTGTGTGTAGGTGTGGATCTTGCAGGACCCCAAAGCTGAGCCCCTTGGGGGGATCTTTGGGGGTCCACGTGGCCATCGCTCGGTATCTGCGGAGGGAGGACATTGGTCCTGGGGACCCCTGGGAGAGCAGAGGAGGGAAAACCCTTGGACCCTCAGGGTGGGGAGAGCAGAGAGTGATGATCCCAGAGCTGGGGGACCCCTGGCAGGCTGGAAAGGGATGAGCCTGTCGAGGAGGGATCCCTGGGATCTCAAACTAGAGCATCAGGGGAGACGGGACCCCATGGGCCCCCACCAAAAGCCCCTGGATCATCCCTTAGCAGGACCTCGGAGAGAAGGGAATACCTGGAGCCATGGGACCCCCAGGGAAGAGAAACCTCTGGAGCCCCAAAGTGTAGAGATCAGAGATGGGGAACACAGGGGAGGGTTTTTTGGGCTGAATCTTGATAATTTGGAGACTTTCATGGATGCAAAATGCCTGCTGTGTTCTAGAGATGGATTTGGGCAGCAGTCCAAGGAGGCCTCAGCCCAAGGAGGCTCCCCATTTTTCCCCCAAACAAGAATTTTTCATTCCCAAGCCACAGCTAAATGGAGCAGGAAGAAAAGTCCCACAAATGCTTGGAATGTGAGAAGAGCTTTATCTACAGCTCCCACTCGAGGGAACACCAGAACATCCACATTGTTGAGAGGTCCTACGAATTCCTGACTGTGGGTGAGCTTCACCCAGACCTCCCACTTGACCCAACACCAACGGAGACACCATAAGGGAAGCCCTGCGAGTGCCTCGAGTGTGGGAAGAGCTTCGTGCGCTGCTCCAGCTCCGTCCCCCAGGGGAGAATCAACACTGAAAGATCCCCAGTGACCCCCATTGGGCAGAGCCGTGGTGACTCCTGCTCTGGGTCATCCTCATTGAGTGGAGGGAAGATGCTGGAGAGATTTCTTCCCCTTGTCTTTTTCCTGCTCTGATTTGGTTGGTAATAAATTCCCTCCCTGTGGCCAGGCTGGGTCTGTTGTGCCCATGCGGGTGCTAAGGGCAAGATCTCTTCTGGTTATTTTATTACCTCCTGAGCCTTTCCTTTTATTTCCTCTCCCTGTGCAGCTCCAGAGGGCAGGGACAGGGTGGTTTTGGTGGCTCCCAGGCATCCAGGCAGGGCCAGCTCAGCCTCAGGGTTCCGAGGGGCTTGTGGGGATCCCCTGTTTGTGGGACATCCCTGCTGGAGGAGGGTGTCCCCCTTTTGCTGCAGCCCCAGCCCTCAAGCAGCACTCAGCCAAGCAGTGAACAACTTTAGCTGGGGCCTAAGTTTTGGGCACATCTGAGCCCCTGGACATCTCCATCCCCATTCTGGGGTGCACCTGAGCTGCTGGATATCTGGGACCCCACTTTTTGGGATCTATTGGGTTTGCACACAGCCTTGTTTTGGTAGCGGGGTGGGTTCTGAGAGAAGCTGCTGGAAGCGTCCTCCGTGTCTGGCAGAGCCAATCCGTGGTGGCTCTGAAGATGGAGGTGCCGCATGCAGAGATCCATGGGGATGCAGAGATCCACCCGCGGCCCCTGGAGCAGCCCCTGCAGGAGCAGGGGGATGGCTGGGAGGGGCTTTGGTGAGTCCTGGGGAGGCTGGGAAGGGATTGGGAGGAGGTTTCAGGGCCTCCTGGGTGGGTTGGGGGCAACTGGGAGGTTGGTTGGTGGGGCTTGGGGTGTCTGAGAGGTTTTGGGGGTCCTGGGCCCTGCAGACCCCCCAGAGATGCCGCTGGACACCATCTGCAGCAAGCTGCTGATGGGGATTGGGGGCTTCATCTTCCTGGTGCTGGGGCTTGGCTTCCCCACATCTCGCAGGTGAGCTGAGATGGGGAGCTCACCCCAAATCTCTCAGGGGGTCCCCGAGCGGCCATTTTTCTTGGGGCGTGTTTGGAACTCGCAGGTTCCGGGTTTGAGCCCCAAATATCGGTAAGGGTCCCTGGGAGGGTTTCATTTTGGGGTGGGGGGGATGTTTGGATCCTGCGGGACCCCAAAGCTGAGCCGCAAATACCCCTTTGGGAGATGTTTGGGGTCTCCACGTGGTGATTGCGCGGTGCCAGCGTGGGAGGCGGACATCGGTCTTGGGGCCCCCCGGGAGAGAGGTGGAGGGGAACGCCGGGAGCCCGGGGCTGGGGGGAGGGGCAATCCCGGAGCTGGGGAACCCCCAGCAGCTTGGAGACGGGGGGAGCCTGGATAAAGGGGAATCCCTGGGATCCCAGGAATGCCAGAGCAGAGAGTGAGCAGAAAGGGCCCCTGGGACTCCCAAAACCCACCCGGATCATCCCTCAGCGGGACCCCAGAGAGGGGGAAATCTCAGGAGTCACGGGACCCCCATCAGCCCAGGGAAGGGAGACGCCCAGAACCCCAAAGTGGAGACATCAGAGAGGAGGAACTCCAGGAAGGGTTTTTTGGGCTGAATTGTGGCTGCTTGGGACTTTTATGGATACAAAACACCCAGAGACTTCCAGAGCTAGACCTGGGCAGTAGGAACTCCCCACCCTATGGCACTCAGCCCTTATTTTTCCTCCCAAACCAGGATTTGTCATTCTCAAGCTGTGGTCAGATGGAGGAGGAGGAAACGCCCTAGAGAAAAGCCCTCCACACAAGGAGGGGCTGCAAACCCAGCCCAGGGAGTTGCAAGGAGGAAAGACCCTTCCTGTGCTGGGAAGGCGGCCAGAGACCCAGCTGGAGCTCAGAGCCCCAGGCTGTGGAGAAGCCCCAGAAGTGCTTGGAATGTGAGAAGAGCTTCAGCTACAGCTCTGACCTGAGCCAGCACCAGAGGATCCACACTGGGGAATGGCCCCACAAGCGTGGGGAATGTGGGAACAGCTTTAGCTGGGGGGTTGACCTGAGAAGACACCAGCACTTTCACACTGTGGAGAGGCCGTGCCAGTGTCCCGAGTGTGGGAAGAGCTTCTCACAGAGCTCTCACTGGACCAAACTCCAATGGAGGCAGCACTAAGGGAAGCCCTGCGAGTGCCCTGAGTGCGGGAAGAGCTTCGTGCGCTGCTCCAGCTCCATCCCCCATGGGAGGATCGGCGTTGGATGATCCCCAGTGACCCGCGTTGGGCAGAGCCCGGGTGATTTATGGTCCTGGTGATCCGTGTTGGGAAGACACCTGGCTGGGGGGCTCCACCACTTCCTGGCTCCCCGTGGTAACCTGGATGAATGCAGGGGCAGCAAGATCCATAGGGATGCAAACCGACATCAGGAATTCACTGGGGAGAGTGGATTTGTTGTCTTTCAACCCCCAAAAAATCTTTTGAGTTCAGTCATATCTTCTGGTGGCAACAAGCAACGCTTGTGGTCTTGAGGTCTTTTCCAACCTCAATGATTCCATTCTGATTTTCTATGGCCCAAAGGCTTCTTCTGCAGCCAAATGGTGATGGATTGGGCAAAGACCAAGATTTTGGAGACAGCGGGGTGGAAACCCTTCTGAAAAAGCTTCTTCCCTTCCACTCAAGCACGTGGATCCTCACCCAGCACAGACATGGAAATCCTTTTCTTTTGGCCTTGATTTGGTTTTCATTTCTTTTCATTCTTTCAAAACATCTGAAATGGGAGTAAAAATAAAGACATTGAACTGAGACATGGGTGGGGACATGGAGGGATATAGACATGGTGGAACACTGACATGGGGACATGTGGACATGGATGGGGACGTGGCCATTCGTGGGGACGTGAGAGGACACGAGCATGGACAGAGGTATGGGGGACAATGACAGGGATGGGAATGTGGTGGGGAAACAGCCAATGGGTGAGGACATGGTGGGACATGGCCAGTGGCATGTGGGGACATGGCCATGGCCGGTGCCATGGGGGGAACTTGCAGGGGCTGTGGGGGATGCTGGGTTTGAGGGAGCTGAGGGTTCCTGGGAGGGCCTTGGGGCTTGCTGAGGGCTTTGGGGACCCCAGATCGAGCAGCTCCAGCTGAACTGGGAGACCCTGGTGGAGGTTCTGGGGCAGCTGCTCAAGGAGCCCCTGACCTGGACCCCCAGCCGGGCATTGGGCTCCTGGGAGGAAATGAACATCCTTGTCCCCAGGAGGGAAATCCCAGCAGCCTCGGGGTGTCAGGGGCAGCTGAGAGGCCACACCAGGGAAGGGGAAAGCCAGACAGAGCTGTCCCCCTCCAAAACTGCATCCCAAAAATCCCAAAACTCAGGGATCCTTCCAGAAAAAAGCTGCCAGGAGCTGCCTGAATTGAGGGCAAGGGGGATGGTACCTGCAGACTGAGCAGTAGGGGCCTGGAATCCCCCAAACCAAGCACAGGGGAGAAGGGTGGTGGGGACTGGGGGGATGATGAGGAAGGCAGAGAAGAGGGGGAGAAAGAGAGGTCTGGGATCCCCAAAGAGAGTCAGAGAGGTGTGGGACCCGCAAACTGAGTTGGGAGGGGTCTTTGGGTTGGAGAAACAATGGGGGAGGGAAGGGAAAGGTGGGGCTGGGACATGAAAAGGGGTTTCATGT
This sequence comes from Chamaea fasciata, assembly GCF_029207755.1. Taxonomy (NCBI): domain Eukaryota; kingdom Metazoa; phylum Chordata; class Aves; order Passeriformes; family Sylviidae; genus Chamaea; species Chamaea fasciata. The sequence continues at coordinate 3,454,411 of NW_027094117.1, read as the reverse complement.
GGGTCCTTTCTTGTCCCCGTCATTCCATCCCTGGAGTGATTCCCTGGGTCTCGGGGTGGGGAGGCAGGATGGATCTGCACTGGAGGGGTCCCCAAGCCCCCTGCTCATCCCTGGGGGGCTCATAGGGGGTTTCCCACACAGCATCCAGTGCTTCAGCAGCCATGGGGCAAGGGGGTGGGAAAGGGGGGGTCTGGGTTTGGTGGTTAGGAGGAGCAGGAGGAAGAGGAGGGAGGGAGGACAAGGAGGGGGAAAAGGAGGAGCAGGAACAGGAGCAGAAAGAGAAGGAGCAGCAGTAGAACCACGTGGTTCCCCCACCCTCCTGCTGAGTCCGCAGATTCCCCGGGTGATGGGGGTTGGGTTTGTTCCTTCTTTCTCTGGGGAATTTTTTCCCCACGGGTTGCCAAGGGGACCGGGTGTTGGATACTTGAGAGTGCTTGGCTGAAACAAAGAGGTGGACAAAAGGTGGAAGGGGGAGATAACGCAGGTAAAAGACACAGCTTGAGGCAGCTGCGTGCTTTTCTGCTTCCGGCGTTCGGGAGACGCGTGTCGGCCGCTCCTCGAGGATCTCAGCCGCCGTTTTTCTGCCTCGCCGTCGAGCTGCTTCGGCGCTGCTCCTCTTGCTGCAGCGTGACCCTGCACCCCCTGCGCTGCCGGGACATCCTGCCCCTGCCTGCCGGGACACCCTGCCATCCCAGCTACCAGCCCGGGACTTTTCCACTGTTCCAGCTTGGTGCTCTGAGGATCCTGCAGGGACACCGAAACCAAACTGCCCTGGGTTTTGTGAAACAAAGCCCTCAAGGTTCTTGGTACTGTTGTCATTTGTCATTAATGCTGTAGTTGTTTGGTGGGGGGGGAGGTTTTTTTTGTGTTTGTTTGCTTTGTATTACATACTAGTAAAGAACTGCTATTCCTATTTCCCAAATCTTTGCCAAAGAGCCTCTGATTGTAATTTTACCTAGCAGATACCTGTCTTCCTAAACCAAGACAGATTTTGGCGCCCAACGTGGGGCTTGAGGGCACTGAGAAAAGAAAAGGGAAGAGAAATAGCAGTTCTTAACTAACCTAGTACTTTCTTTTGTGTGCGTTGGATATAAAAACCTCATTAGGCTGCATCATGTGGTCTAACTTAGCCTGGTTTGGGTGGCATGTGGTTGTGGCTGTATTCCTTCCATTTGCAGGCCCTTATCTAAACATGGGCCCTATAACTAAGGCTACTGTGACTGTCATCCAGTTTATTTTATGGCTTAATAAGGTGAAGAACTCATGGATTTTTAATTTCCTCTGGAAGGCAGGCACATGGATTCAGGGCTATCGTACACTAACTGTGTGTTTTTGGAGTTACTTTAACAATGGTACCTACTGTGAGGAAATGACACCGGGGGAAGTTTCTTTTTCCCAACCCTTTACCCATCTCTTTGGGTCTGCCCCACCAGTTTTTGAAGGGTTTAAATCCTCTCTGAATGCTAATGATATCATACAATGGCTGGTGCTGCTAATATGCGTATTCTGTTTAGCATTCAGAGATAAGGGAAGATTGACCTGGATAACCACCCTGATACCTACCCCACAGAATAGGGATGATACCCCAGAGCCTGACTCTGCCCCACAGCCTGCCTCAGAAAGGACCCACCTGGATTGCGTTGAGGTTCTGGTAAAAGAGATAGGCCAAATGCTGAAGGAGTACATTTCCCCAGCTCATGAAAAACCCTCCCCCTGCCCCGAGAAGGCAGAGACTGATAGTGCAGCAGTGGAACCCACAGATGTTACAACTGTCCAGGTTCCAGCTGAACTACAAGGGCAGCCACAGCCAGCAGCAGTCGCCCCTGTGGAAACAAGGAAGTGTAAAGTGAAATCGTCAGATCCTGATATTAAGGGTAAGAAAGGAGGGTCCTCACAATCCACAGAAGAGCCACAGGTTGAGATCATCACTGAGTCCCTGACATATGAAAGTCTACGTAATCTGCAAAAAGATATTGCACGACGAGGACGTGAGGCTTATACAGCCTGGCTACTTCGAGTCTGGGACCTTATGGGTACAGGTGTGCAACTGGATAGTGCTGAAGCAAGGAATTTGGGACCCTTGACCCAGGACTCAGGTATAAATCAGGTATTTGTAAGAGAGCAAGGGCCCCTTTCCCTTTGGGAACGACTTCTAATGAGTGTGAGAGAGAGAGATTTGTCCACAGAGACAGAATGCAAGAGCACAACAATAGAATGCGATGGAAGACCCTTGAGGAAGGAATCCAACAGTTGAGAGAAGTGGCAGTATTGGAAGTACTTTTTGGGAGGACCGGACAGCATGATAATGACCCCGACAAGGTTAAATGCACAGGGCACATGTTGTGGAATCTGGCAACTCATGGACCATCCCAATACGCCACATTCATCGCAACAATTAATGCCGAGGATAACCGAGAGACAGTGGGTTCTGTTGCCAACAAGCTCAGAAATTATGAAAGTATGATCAGTGGCCCAATGCAGGCTCATGTCTCTGCGGTGGTGAAGGAACTCAAAGAGGAGATAAAGGAGGTGAGAGAGGAGATGAGAAGGAACAGTTCCCATGTAGCACCGGTGCGAGTCACAGGCCCCAGAATCAGAGCCCAACATTCCCCAGCGAGAGAGAGAGGGTACACCCCTCGAGCTGACCTGTGGTTTTATCTGCGGGAGCATGGGGAGGACATGGGAGCGTGGCATGGGAAACCTACTTCTGTCCTGGCAGCATGGGTACGTGAGCTCAAGGAGAGAAACGCTAACAGAGGGAGTTCCACTAGAATGAAGGTAGCCTCAGCCTCCCATGAGCAAGCTGCCAGGTATTACGGAGGTGGGAATGCTGTGTCAGATTCCCTCGAAGGAACCTCTACCATGTATGTCCAAGAAGGGAATAATAACCAGTGCTAGAGGGGCCCTGCCTCTAGCCAGGAAGAGGCACGGGAAAATCGGGTTTTTTGGACTGTGTGGATTCGATGGCCTGGCACATCAGAGCCACAAAAATATGAAGCTTTAGTAGATACTGGGTCGCAGTGTACTCTAATGCCATCAGGACATGTGGGGGCAGAACCGATTTCCATTGCCGGGGTGACGGGGGGATCACAGGAACTGACTCTGGTTGAAGCCGAGGTGAGCCTGACCGGGAAGGAGTGGCAGAAACTTCCGATTGTGACCGGCCCAGAGGCTCCATGTATTCTGGGCATAGACTTCCTCAGGAATGGATATTATAAAGACCCTAAAGGACTCAGATGGGCTTTTGGAATAGCTGCTGTGGAGACAGAGAACATTAAGCAGTTGAACACCTTGCCGGGACTATCAGAGAACCCATCTGCAGTGGGACTCCTGAAGGTAGAAGAACAACAAGTACCTGTTGCCACCTCGACAGTGCACCGTCGGCAGTATCGGACAAATCGGGACGCCGTGATCCCCATCCACAAGATGATCCGTGAGCTGGAGAGCCAAGGGGTGGTCAGCAAAACCCACTCACCCTTCAACAGCCCCATCTGGCCTGTGCGCAAGTCTGATGGAGAATGGAGACTGACTGTGGACTATCGTGCATTGAATGAAGTGACTCCACCGCTGAGCGCTGCTGTGCCGGACATGCTGGAACTTCAGTACGAGCTGGAGTCCAAGGCAGCGAGGTGGTATGCCACTATTGACATTGCCAATGCATTTTTCTCCATTCCTCTGGCTGCAGAATGCAGGCCTCAGTTTGCTTTCACCTGGAGGGGCGTGCAGTACACCTGGAACCGGCTGCCCCAGGGGTGGAAACACAGCCCCACCATCTGCCATGGGCTGATCCAGGCTGCACTGGAGAAGGGTGAGGCTCCAGAACATCTACAGTACATCGATGACATCATTGTGTGGGGAAAGACTGCAGCTGAAGTATTCGAGAAAGGAGAGAGGATCATCCAGATTTTGCTGAAAGCCGGGTTTGCCATCAAGAAGAGCAAAGTCAAGGGACCTGCCAGAGAGATCCAGTTCCTGGGAGTAAAGTGGCAAGATGGACGGCGGCAGATCCCCACTGAGGTCATTGATAAGATCACAGCAATGTCTCCACCGACCAGCAAAAAGGAAACACAAGCTTTCCTAGGAGCCATAGGTTTTTGGAGGATGCACATTCCTGAGTACAGTCAGATCGTGAGCCCTCTCTACCTGGTTACCCGCAAGAAGAACAATTTCCACTGGGGCCCTGAACAGCAACAAGCCTTTGCCCAGATCAAGCAGGAGATTGCTCATGCAGTAGCCCTTGGCCCAGTCAGGACGGGACCAGATGTGAAGAATGTGCTTTATTCTGCAGCCGGGAACAACGGTTTGTCCTGGAGCCTTTGGCAGAAGGTGCCAGGGGAGACCCGAGGCCGACCACTGGGATTCTGGAGTCGAAGTTACAGAGGATCTGAAGCCAACTACACTCCCACAGAGAAGGAGATCTTGGCCGCCTATGAAGGAGTTCAAGCCGCCTCAGAAGTGATTGGCACAGAAGCACAACTCCTCTTGGCACCCCGACTACCAGTGCTGGGGTGGATGTTTAAAGGAAAGGCTCCCTCCACGCACCATGCCACCGATGCCACATGGAGCAAATGGACTGCCCTCATCACACAGCGTGCCCGTATTGGAAACCCAAATCGCCCTGGGATTTTGGAGATAATTACAAACTGGCCGGAAAGAGAAAACTTCGGTTTCACGGACGAAGAGGAGCAAGTGACACGAGCTGAAGAAGCTCCTCCATACAACCAACTGCCAGCAGAAGAAACACACTACGCCCTTTTCACTGATGGTTCCTGTCGCATCGTGGGAATGAACCGTAAGTGGAAAGCAGCCGTATGGAGCCCCACACGACAGGTTGCAGAAGCCACTGAAGGAGACGGGGGATCAAGTCAGCTTGCTGAACTCAAAGCTGTTCAATTAGCCCTTGACATTGCTGAAAGAGAGAAGTGGCCAAAGCTCTACCTCTACACTGATTCGTGGATGGTAGCCAATGCTCTGTGGGGCTGGCTGGAAAGGTGGAAAAAGGCCAACTGGCAGCGTAGAGGAAAACCAATCTGGGCTGCTGATGAATGGAAGGACGTTGCCACTCGTGTAGAGAAGCTGCCTGTGAAAGTCCGCCATGTAGATGCCCATGTTCCCAAGAGTCGGGCTAATGAGGAACACCAAAACAACAAGCAGGTAGATCAGGCTGCCAAGATAGAAGTGTCAAAGATAGATTTAGATTGGCAACACAAGGGAGAGTTGTTCCTAGCCCGATGGGCCCATGATGCCTCGGGTCATCAGGGCAGAGATGCCACCTATAAGTGGGCCCGAGACCGAGGGGTGGATTTAACCATGGACAGTATTTCTCAGGTTATCCATGACTGTGAGACATGTGCTGCAATCAAGCAAGCCAAGCGGGTGAAGCCCTTATGGTATGGTGGGCGGTGGTCCAAATATAAATATGGGGAAGCCTGGCAGATTGACTACATCACCCTTCCCCAAACCCGCCAGGGCAAGCGTTATGTGCTAACCATAGTGGAAGCCACCACTGGATGGTTGGAGACCTACCCTGTGCCTCATGCTACTGCCCGGAACACCATCCTGGGCCTGGAAAAACAAGTCCTATGGAGACATGGCACCCCTGAGAGAATCGAGTCGGACAATGGGACTCATTTCAAGAATAGTCTTATAAGCACCTGGGCTAGAGAACATGGCATTGAGTGGGTGTACCATATTCCTTATCATGCACCAGCGGCCGGGAAAGTTGAACGGTGCAATGGCCTGCTTAAAACTACCTTGAAAGCACTGGGTGGGGGAACCTTTAAGAATTGGGATACTAATTTAGCAAAGGCCACCTGGTTGGTGAACACTCGAGGTTCCACCAACCGAGCAGGTCCTGCCCAATCTGAGCCCTTGCAAAAGACAGACGGAGATAAGGTTCCAGTGGTACACATGAGAGGTATGCTGGGAAAAACTGTTTGGATTAATCCTGCCTCCAGCAAAGACAATCCCATCCGTGGGGTTGTCTTCGCTCAGGGACCAGGTTGCACCTGGTGGGTGATGCAAAAGGATGGAGAGACCCGATGCATACCTCAAGGGGACCTTGTTTTGGGGTGAACTACCCATGACAATGTGGCTGCATCCATATTTGCATATATATATATGTAGTTTTACTAGTTAAAACTCAATGTAATATGTTTGTATGGGAAAAAAATTCGGGGTGGATAATGTTGGGGGTTGGGTTTGTTCCTTCTTTCTCTGGGGAATTTTTTCCCCACGGGTTGCCAAGGGGACCGGGTGTTGGATACTTGAGAGTGCTTGGCTGAAACAAAGAGGTGGACAAAAGGTGGAAGGGGGAGATAACGCAGGTAAAAGACACAGCTTGAGGCAGCTGCGTGCTTTTCTGCTTCCGGCGTTCGGGAGACGCGTGTCGGCCGCTCCTCGAGGATCTCAGCCGCCGTTTTTCTGCCTCGCCGTCGAGCTGCTTCGGCGCTGCTCCTCTTGCTGCAGCGTGACCCTGCACTCCCTGCGCTGCCGGGACATCCTGCCCCTGCCTGCCGGGACACCCTGCCATCCCAGCTACCAGCCCGGGACTTTTCCACTGTTTCAGCTTGGTGCTCTGAGGATCCTGCAGGGACACCGAAACCAAACTGCTCTGGGTTTTGTGAAACAAAGCCCTCAAGGTTCTTGGTACTGTTGTCGTTTGTCATTAATGCTGTAGTTGTTTGGTGGGGGGGGAGGGTTTTTTTGTGTTTGTTTGCTTTGTATTACATACTAGTAAAGAACTGCTATTCCTATTTCCCAAATCTTTGCCAAAGAGCCTCTGATTGTAATTTTACCTAGCAGATACCTGTCTTCCTAAACCAAGACACCGGGTGAACAGGGAGGGGAAGCTCGCCCCACATCTCTCAGAGGGTGTCCTGGAGGGCCTTTTGCAACGGCTGGGATGTTTGGATCTCACAGGACCTGAAAGTTGAGCCACAAATGTCCCTTGGGAGAATCATGGAGGATCCACATGGTGATTGCCCAGTACCGGAGGACGTGGGGGGGTGACATCGGTTTTGGGGCTCGCGAGGAGTGGGGAGAGCAGCATGGGGAGATCCCGAAGCTAGGGTTCCTCAGCAGCCTGGCAGGGTGGGGGAGGATAGAGATGAGCAGGGTCTCGGCCCACCCAGTGGTGAACAGGTGGTGACTTCTTGAGCGGGACTTGGGCAGCGGGACCAGCTAACCCAAGGTGCTCACCCCTGCCTTTTCCCCCAAGCCAGGATTTGTCAATCTCAGACTGTGTCTAGATGGAGGTAAAGGAGGCTGCGAGGAAAAAAGAAGATGCCTGGGATACTGAGGCAGGTGAGGAGGAAGTCATTGCCCCTTTCCCCCTCTTCTCTGCTCCATCTCCCAGCCCAGCCTCACCCCCGGCTGCAGGATAACCCCACTGCCGACGCTGTCCTGCCAGGGGTAGGCTGGGGGAGATCTCCTTCCCCTTCCCTCTGACAGAGGCAAATCCTATCCTCTCCTTCCTTCCTCTCATCTTTCTGTCCTGCTTCCTTCCTCATTCCTTCCTCTCCTTGTCTTTCCTTACTCCAGGCACTGAGCTGCAGACAGAGACCAGGGAGAAGAAATCCCTGCCACAGAATCTTGTGGAAGAGGTTGTTTTGAGTGGCTTCCTGGCACAGGAATCCAATGGGGAGGAAAAGCCCAAGAGCACCCACACAAGGAGGGGCTGCAGACCAAGCCCAAGGAGCTGTGAGGAGGAAAGACCCCCACCCCTGTGCTGGGGAGGTGGCCGGAGATACAGCCAGATCTTAGAGATGGTGGAGAAGGCTCAGGCCAGTGAGAAGCCCCACCGGTGCTTGGAATGTGGAAAGGGCTCCAGGTGGAGCTTCGAGCTGAGGAGACATCAGAACATCCACACTGGGGATTGGGCCCTACAAGAACGGGGAATGTGAGATGAGCTTCAGGCGGAGCTCAGCCTATTCCTGGTGCCTCCAAAGACAGCGGTGCCAGATGCAGAGACCCCCCTGCAGCCCCTGGAGATCCATGGGGATGCAGAGATCTCCCCGCAGCCCCTGGAGGAGCAACGCTGGAGCAGGGGGATGCCTGACAGGAGGCTGTGACCCTGTGGACAGAGGGGCCCCCGCTGGAGCAGCCTGTCTTTGAAGGACTGACCCCGTGGCAGGGGACCCATGCTGCAGCAGTTTGAGGGGGGCTGTTGCCTATGGGATGGACTGAGGTTGGAGAAGTTCTAGAGAACTGTCCAGTGGGAGTTCCCCAGGGTGCAGCAGGAGAATGGCTCCTGTCCCTTAGCAGAGGAAGAAGCCTGAACTGAGGGGCATGAATTGAGCGTGGCCCCCCATTCCCTGTCTCCCTGCACTACCAGGATAGGAGGTAGAGGTGGAAGGAGGGAGGGCTGGGGATGGTGTTTTGAAGGGTTTTTTCCTCTCATTATCCTACTCTGAGTTTGTTAGCAATAAATTCAATTCATATCTCCAGTTTGGAGCCTGTTTTGCCCGTGACGATGTTTGATGAGGGAACTCTCTTGCTCCTTAACTCATGAACCCTTGGTTTAATTTTCTCTCCCCTGTCCTGCTGTGGAGGGCACTGACAGAGCAGCTTTGGTGGGTGCCTGGCATCGGACAGCACCACCCCACTACAATGGGACACGTCCTTGTGTGCCCCCGTGCTATGGTGCCACTGTTGCTGTTGCTTTTGTCTCCCTCATCAATTTTATCTTTTGCATTAAATGCTTGCGAAGTGCCCCCGGTGTCCCTCGTGTTCCCCCGGCGCCGGCAGCCCCGTCCCTGCCCTGCTCCCCCTCCCACGTCCCGTCCCGGCTGGCGGAGCCTTGGAGCTGCCGTGGGGGCCGTGGGGCTGCCCCGGGGGCTGCGCCCTGAGCCGGGGCCCCTTCCCAGCGCTCCCAGTCTGCCCATCCAGCCCGGAGCAGCCGGCGAGGGCTTCAGCTGGGACGGCAGGGGGGCGATGCTGAGGGGTGGGACCCACCTCGCTTGGGCTTGGTTTGCTCTTCCCAGCCTCAGGAAAAAAGATTTTTGGAAGTTTCTGCCAGAAATCTCTCCCCTCCTCCACTCAGCCCAAGGGCCTGGGGGATTTTCCCTTTTTTTTGGCGAAATCAAAGCCATGAACTTCATGCTCATAATTAGGGCCAGGAGAAGTGACGGCTTTCCTCGGAGCCGGTGCCGGCGAACACGCCGGGCTGGGAAAGGCGGGCCGGGAGGTGCGGAGAAGTTTGTTTGTGTTTCCAGCTCAATCCCGACTCGAGCCCGGGCCCGTCCCAGCGCTGTTCCTCATCTGCGCCTTTCCCCTCACACAGCCCGGGGGCGGGGCCTGAGAGCGCGGGGCGGGTGTGGGCCGTGTGCAGAGCCCGCCCTTGGCTCGCTGCCATTGGCGGATTGTGCCGTCACTCCAGAATCTCGCGCGCCGATTGGGCCGAGCAGGGCCAAGCCCGGCCCCGGGGCCGCCCCCCGGGCGGGCGTGGCTCGGCAGAGGCGCCATTGGCGGAGCGTGTGTGCGGGCCCGGGAGCGGCGGCAGCGGCCGGAGCCCGGTGAGGCGGCGGCGGAGCTCGGAGGCGGCCCCAGCGCGGGTGGGAGCCGCGCTCGGTTCTGCCGGGGCTCGGGGCCGGCTGCGGGCGGAGGGGGCGGCAGGGGGCTCTGGCGGGTTCCTTGTGCCGTGTCGGCGCCGTGTTCCCCGTGGCCTGAGGGCGCTGCGGGAGCGGCTGCCCGCGGTCTCCTTCCCGCCGCTGCCTCGGCAGGAGCCGGTGCCGGAGCAGCGCTGCCTCGTCCCGCTTCCTGCGGGTAGGACGGAGATGGCCGCCCTGTCCCCGGGGCTGTGCGGAAAAATTCCCGTCGCCAGAGCTTTGTGTCCCCAAAGGAGACCGAGGAGTCCTGTAAAAGTGACTTTATTCCTGAACAAAGGGAGAGGCCGTGCGGCGTTTGCCGTGGGGTCTCTCCAGTTGTTGTAGTACGGGAGCTCCTTTTTATCATGAGTTTCCCTTGTGCATCTCCCTGTCCCTTTGCCCAGTGGCGAAGGTTGGGGTTCCCAGGGGTTGGTCCATGGTGTTGCAGGATTTGTTCTGATGGCCGTTCATCTTTTCCCCATTTTTGGGTGCTCCCTCCAGCCAGGGCTGCATCAATTGATCTCTTTTCTCTAATTAAATCATTGAATACTTGGATTCCCAAGTGATTTCTCTGAACTTGTGGTAGCACAAACACCCCAGTGGTCTAATGCTCCCTGTGTGACACAGACAGTGAGAGCACATGTTGGAGTGGGGAGAGGGATGATTCCCCCCACTTATTTTAGTGAAGTTTTCACAACATTCTCCATTTGCTGTTTCCCTTTGCAGCTGAAGCATCCTGCATTACCCCAGTCCCTGAGGGTGTGGTAAATTCTTTTGATATTTTTTCTGCAAGGCTTGCCCAAATAAGGCTGGTGCTTCTGTGCATCCCTGCAGAAGGACCGTCCATGTCTTTCCCATTTTCCCTTCTCTTTCTTGTTCCCACTCAAAGGCCAAATCCTGTTCAGCATCCTGTGTCAGTGGGCATCCCCAGAAAGCATCTTTGACATCAAGTCCTGAATGGCAGCAGTGTGAGGAGAGAACCTGGTTCCAGCTGGTGTAAGGATCTGAGACTGTGGGGTGCCTGGGTTTGATCATCTCATTTCTTCTTCTTAGGTCCTGCACCATTCTGTGGATTCCATCTGATTTCTTGGTTGGCAGCATAGGAGGAGCATTATAGGGAGAGATGCCTGGCTCCCAAAGCCCTGCCTTGAACAGGGGCTGGATAACAGGCTGTACGCCCTTCCTTCCCTCCCTTGGAATAGGGGATTGCTTTTAGACACCACTTGTCCTGGTTGCTGCAGAGTAATTTGGAGAGGCTGGGTGTCTAAGTTTTCCCTTTTTCCCTGGGGCTGCCCACACTTGTGGGTTCACTTCAGCACAGGCCTTGCCAGACATTTGACACAAAGGTACCACAGAACTGGCCTCTGTATCATCTTTTACAATATTAATTTGCATTCCCAATTTGACCATCAAATCCCAGTAAATTACAATCACAATTAGGAGCAAATAAAAATTCCTGCATTCCAAAGCCATCCCCCACATCTGCCGGTAGTGGTTGACTAAAACACATCTGCTCACCTTTCCCACTTGTCCCCTGAATAATCAAAGACATTTTTGGGATTTTCCCCCCTTAGGTCTAAGATCCAGAGTGGATGGAGAGGCCCCTGTGTGTATGAGGAAAGGCCTCGTGTGGATCCAGCCCCAGCCTGAATGTTGTCAAGGGCTGCAGTGTGGTGGGTCCCTGGTGGAATGGGAGCTCTGGCAGCCCCAGGAATCCATGTCCATGCAGGGGTGGACTTGCTCCTGCTGAGGGTGCTGCCGTGTGTGCCTGCAGTGTCCTTGTGGCCTGCAGATGGAACCCTGCTTCCTTGCCAGGGGAATTTGGTGAGGTGGGAGTGGGGAGCGCCAAGGCCGGGCCCCCCCGCGCTGTCGTGGCGGGAGCGGCTGCAGTGGGCAGCGAGTGCGGGCGGGAGCGGCCGAGAGCCCAGCGCTGCCCCAGCCCGACCTGCCCCAGCTCCATCCGTGCCCCTGCGGTGGGATGCTGTGGGTTTGGGGGGAAGAGGGAGCCGGCAGTGGGTGCTGGGCCTGGGGGCAGGAGGAGAAGGGGAGGGGAAACCGGGCTGAAGAACAAGATGGTCAAATGTGCACGTGGGACTAGAAGGTGGGATCGTGCAGGAGAAAGAGGAATAGTAGGAGGAAGAGGAGTGTGAGGAAGAGTAGGGACACAGGAGGAGAAGGAGCAGGAAGAGGAAGCACCACAACGTTCCATGCCTCCCTGTACCTGCAGCTTCTCCCCCAGCCCCGGGAGCATTGCCTCCCCACATGCAGCAAGTGACCAGGGAGCAGGGTCCATGATTTTCATGGGGGTTAATCTTGGTGTTTCTGAGCTTTACTGGGATAAATGTGGATGCTTTGGTGTTTTTCAAGGGGCTGAATCTTTATATCTTAGAAGAGGTGTTGTCTGAGCCTTGATGTTTGGAGGATTTTGGGGCTGAATCTTGGTGTTTTGGAGGTTCTGCAGACACAAGGTGCCAATGACTTCCTGAGATGAAGTTGGGCAAGGGGGAACACCCATCCTAAGGTGCTCTCCTCTTGTTTTCTCCTCATACCATGATTTATCATTCCCAAGGTGTGGCCAGATGGAGAAGGAGGAAAAGCCCCGGAGATCCCGCAGGAGGAGGGGCTGCAAACCCAGCCCAGGGAGCTGTGAGGAAGAAAGACCCGCCCTGTTCCAGGAGGGCGGCCGGAGATCCAGCCGGAGCTCAGAGCTGGTGGAGAAGCCTCATGGAGGGGAGAAGCCCCACAGGTGCCCGGAATGTGGGAAGGGTTTCAGCTACAGCTCTGCCCTGATCCGGCACCAGGTGATCCACACTGGGGAACGGCCCTACGAGTGTGGGGAATGTGGGAAGAGCTTCAGGCACAGATCCAGCCTGAGGAAACACCAGAGGATCCACACTGGGGAAAAGCCCTACGAGTGTGGGGAATGTGGGAAGAGCTTCAGCCGGAATGGCTACCTAATGAAACACCAGAGGATCCACACCGGGGAACGGCCCTATAAGTGTGGGGAATGTGGGATGAGCTTCAGCCAGAAAAGCCACCTGACACAACACCAAAGGATCCACACTGGGGAAAAGCCCTACAAGTGTGGGGAATGTGGGAAGAGCTTCAGAGAAAGCTCAGCCCTGATCCAGCACCAGGTGATCCACAGTGGGGAGGGGCACTACACCTGCTTGGAATGTGGGAAGAGCTTTGGATGGAGCTCCAGCCTGAGAAAACACCAGCGCATCCACACAGGGGAGAGGCCCTACGAGTGTCCCGAGTGTGAGAAGACGTTTGTAATGAGCTCCAATCTCCTCGTCCATCAGCGGATTCACACGGAGGAGAGGCCCTTCCGCTGCCCCGACTGCGGGAAGGGCTTCAAGCAAAACTCTGCCCTCACTGTCCACCAGCGCATCCACACCGGGGAGAGGCCCTACGAGTGTCCTCAGTGTGGGAAGAGCTTCTCACAGAGGTGTAACTTGATCCAACACCAACAGAGGCACAAGTAAGGGAAGCCCTGCGAATGCCCCGAGTGCAGGAAGAGCTTCGTGCGCTGCTCCAGCTCCATCCCCCATGGGAGGATCGGCGTTGGATTATCCCCAGTGACCCCCGTCGGGCAGAGCCCTGGTGATCTGGGTTCTGGTGATCCGTGTTGGGAAGACACTTGGCTATGGGGCCTGCACATCTTCCTGTCTCCCTGTGGGTACCTGGATGAACACAGGGGCAGGAACATCCATTGGAACACAGACTGCCACTGGGAATTCCTTGGGGAGAGCAGATTCACTGATTTTCACCCCCAGAAAATCTTTTGCGTTCAGTCCTATCTTCTGGGGGTTTGGGAAGACAGAGATAGTGCTAAAGGCAATCCTGCCCCCGATATATTGCAGCTGTGTTAATTACCAAAGAGTGGGAACAGCCTTGCCCTCACAGCTGTGGGTGTGATAAAAGAGTGAGTTAGTCGGTAGAGAGTCAGTTGGAGTCTGCTGACTGTGCTGTGAGGAGGAAGGGACAGGAGGTCGTGTGAGGGACAGATAATTAAACCACTCTACGAGGGTTAAGTGGCCTTGCTAGGGACAGGAAGCAGCGACTTGGAACTGCAGAAGGAAGAGAGAAGAAGGAAAGAGCCAGAGCTGTGGGGAGCTTCCCATAGGATTGCTACATAGAAAAGGTATGAAAGATGTGTAGATAATAAGGTGCTGATACTTGAAGCTCTCTGAAGTTTTTAGTGAAACACCTTGTGTGCATGGCCATCTCAACTCCGACAGGACCCCCAGCCGGGCATTGGGCTCCTGGAAAGGAGTGAACGTCCTTGTCCTCAGGAGGGAAATCCCAGCACTCCCAGGGTGTCGGGGGCAGCTGAGAGGCCACAGCAGGGAGGGGAAGGCCAGACAGAGCTGATCCCCTCAACAACTGCACCCCAAAAATCCCAAAACTTAGGGATTCCTCCCAGGAAAAAAGATGCCAGGTGCTGTCTGAATTAATGAAAGGGGGTATGGGACCCCCAGACTGAGAGGAGGAACCTGGAACCCCCAAAACCAAGCATGGGTGACAGCGGTGGTAGATTCACGGGGAGTGGGGAAGGGGTGGAAGAGTGAGGGAGAAGAGGGGTTTGAGACCCTGAAAGAGTGGGGGAGGGTGCTGGGACCCCCAAATTGCTTTGGGAGGGTTCCCACTCCTCCTCCTTTCTAATCCCCTGCATGGAGCTCGGGCAGGTCAGGCTGGGGCAGTGCTGGACTCTTGGCCCGGCCTGGGCGCCCCCCATGCACCCCCTCCCCAAATTTCCCTGGTTGCTTAGAGGGGTCCCTGTGCCTTTTGGGGGTTCGCTGAGTGCTGTGCTGGGGTTCAGGTGCCTCCCAAGGAGTCACCAGAGCGGGGTGACACAGGGGAGGACACACAGGGGTCCCCATTCCCAATCCATCCCAGGTCCTGTTCTGCTCTCCCCCAATCACGGTCCCTTCCCGTGGTCCCCCAAAGTCCGTCCCCAGTGCCCCCATAAATTGGACTGGAGCAAACTGAGAAACTTTATTGGGAGCAGCTGGGCAGAGACAGAGTGACAGTGGGGCTGAGGGGACACACGACCCCCCCAAATCATCATGGGGACGGAGTGGGGGGTCCTGGCTGGGCCCGAGGCCACGGGGAGGGGCTGCGGCCGCCGGCGGCTCAGGAGCTCTGTGGGCAGAGAAAAGGGGGCGACACCGGGCTGGGGGCCCCGGGGGGAGCACACACGCTCTGGGGGAGGGGGGATGCAACCCCCGGGACCCCCCCTCACCTTCTTGCACAGGCAGAAGCCCAGCCCCAGCGCCAGGAAGACCAAGCCCAACCCGAAGCCCCCGATCCCCGTCAGCATCCGTGGGGCTGCAGGGGCAGCTTTCGGGAGCAGGGGGGCACAGGATCCGGGAAACAGCAGCGGCTGCCGGGAAGGGACTGGGACGGAATGTGACAGGCTGGGATGGACTGGGACAGACTGGAACACCAGGATATACTAGGACCAGGACCCAGCAGGACCAGAATTGGAGCACAAGGGACCATACTGGGATTTGTTGGGACCACACTGAGGACTACTGGGAACATGCTGAGGGGAACTCAGTGCTGTTGGCCTATACTGGGCATGATTGGGATCATACTGGGACTAACTGGAGTCATACTGGGAGTGACTGGAACTGTAGTAGTGGTGAAAGGGTGCAGTTGGAAAAATGCAGGGGGCAGCTGCACCCATGCTGGGATCATACTGGGACTGACAAAATCACGCTTGGGGCGACTGGAGTAATACTGGGAGGATCTGGGCATGACTGGGATCATACTGGGAGTGACAGGGATCAAACCAGACTCATACTGGGAGTGACTGGGGTCATACTGGGAGTGACAGAGATCAAACCAGACTCATACTGGGAGTGTCTGGAAGTTGTTAGGATCATAGTGGGGGTGACTGGACTCATACTGCAATCATGCTTGAAGTGACTGGGACTACACTGGGGGCAAATGGCATCCTAGAGGGAGTGACTGGGAGTGACTGTGTTCATACTGGAAGTGGCTGGGGCCATACTGGACTCCTACTGGGAGAGACAGATGGATTTTTTTAGGGGAAAAAAAAAGTGTAGCCAGATGCTACAACTGCTCTCCTCTGGCCCCTGTGTTCTGTACACAGAAGTTAGTTTAAGTACCCGTAAGTACCCAGTAGTTTGTCTTCTAGCAACTCATGGGGAAAATTTCTGTAAGTAAAAAAGAAAGAAATCTGATCCCCAACATACAGGCTCCCCAGGTAGCACTGAATTGCTTACTCAGCCAGCACCCCAGTCAATCCAGTTGTTTTAGTGCTGCTGTTGAACTGAGTTGCGGTAATAAAAGAGATGCCGAGAACCTTTTTCCAAAACCCCAAGGCTGAAAATTACTTTTGCAGTCCGAATTGCATTGATGGATAAGCCTGTTTCCTTTATGTCTCATGATGGAAAACATTTTTGCACTGGGTGTTAGCACAGTAAGTCTCCCCAAGCTACAGGGCCCACCTGTGATGTGTGCTGGAATACCAGGCCAGGCTCTGTTTCCACAAAGGAAAAACATTTTCTGTGGGAACTGAAAGGGGCTATCATTAAATGCGGACTGAACTAAAGAAGTATGATTGCACCAATTAATCTCGTTTTTGTATACAGAGTGGTAAGGACAAACATCCTTAACCAAAATTTGATCTTTCCCTGTACAGTTTAATTTGGCATGAAAAAATCATGTTTACAGAACCAAAGATCTCCAATTCTTCAGGTTCAGAAGATGCCTTGGGAAGGTGAGCAACCCACCATTTCCATGCATCTACAGGGGACCAAAAATCCCATGTGGATGATCCTGCAATTGTACCTTGAATGGCTCTGTCAGTTTTCTCTGGAGCTGGCCAAGCATCCACTGGCACACCAACCAGACAGGTGGGAAATGGCTTTTCTGGGGTTGTATTGGACAGACATACGGTATCTGAACCTGATGCACTGGCTAAAGTCACCCAGACATTTGTTTTAGGTTGACTAACTGGCAAATTTGCATTACTAAAAGCAAGCATGCAAAAAAGCATAACATTTGATTGAACCCCGTATTTCCCTTAAACTATTCTCTAACAAAAGAATTCTACAACACTACTGATCCCCAAGTGTTGGTCTTTGGTTGATCGACAGGTAAGGTTGCATTGATGAAGGCAAACAAAATAAGAATATAAAGACATACCTGATTTAACTTAATGCTTTTTGATTTAAGGCACTTTCTTTTTCATTTTTAATTTCCAAGCATATCTTTTAGCACATTCCCTTTTTTGGTTCTTCCACAAAATTCACTCAGGACTGGCCAGATATAAGGCACTGAATTATTTTGTTTGCATTAAACTCTCCAAATTTGAATCTGATTCTCTCAAAAATTCCCTCCTCCATTCCTCCCGAAGAATGGGAAGATGGGGGCTGCTTTCTTCATCATGACCCACTGCAACGAAAAATCCAATGGCCTTGTGCTTTGTTTGGGATTCTAAATCACAACACGATGTTCACCACGCTTGTGCCAACAGAGCTCTACGATACCAACGATTCCCACACCTTTTACACTAACACAAACCCCAGGGTTGACAGTTCTTGCACGTGGGACGGAAGATGTCTGCCATCAGCTACAGTCTCTGTGCAGCTCACGTCTGCGTGCTGCTTCTCTGCTCTTGGAGCTGTCAGCGTGTTCCTGTGCTTGATTTGGCTTCACGTTCTCCGCTGGAATACACCTGGGTCCTGTACCTGCAGAAACACAACCTTTGTCCCAGGTTATTAGAGAAAGTGGACCTTCAGTTTGTCCTGATTCTGGATTTCTGAACAAAACTAAAGGGTTTCCTTTTCTTTTTCCCTGTGTGTACCGATGTAAAGCTGCACTTCCAGATAAATCCACTGACAGATACAAATTTGTATTTCTCAAAAGATGGGTATTTGGTATAATCTGCTTCCTATAATTGCAAACTCTGCAATCCTCATGGGTTGACTGCTCCTGTGGATACAGGAGGTTGCGCCAGCGCGCAGACTATTTATGATTTAAGACTACTTATGATTTTTGGCAGACTATTTATTATTTATGATTACGTAAATGCATTAATGATTGCTTTGGCTTGATCCCTGGAAATACAAAACATTGCATAAGTGCGCAGGTACTCTGATGAAAAAATGCATGACTTGTTGAGAACTGACAGCAATCAAGAAAATTCAGGTACAACAACTAAGAATATTTGAAATGACAGGCATATTAATGACTATTAACGATAACACATGTGAAATTGGATGAATATTAATCACTAAAACACTGTATCATCACGCCAGATTCTGCAAACAGCTGACAAACCTCTCTCCAGTGAGGACCCCGACATCCTTTCCTGGGCAAGGTGCTCAGGTCCACTCCAAAAATCTGTCCAGCTGTCATTGTATAGGGTCAAATTGCCAAGTCAGTGACTTTAACGCTGTTTTGATGCAGAAAACATCTGGGCTTGTTGGACAAACATCCTTCCAGGTAGAGTCAGGGCCTGGAGTGATGTCCCTTAGTACATTTCTAAAACAAAGCTCTTAACAACAGTTATGAAATGTTCAAGGAGGTAGAAAATAAAAAGGATCTTGAAATGACACGTGTCCTTTGGATAATTAGAAATGTTAAAGCACAGGAGAAGTCAGTTATAAATATAGAAAATTAACAAATTCGCATCACATGATCAATATATCAGCACCAATCATCTTAGGAAGTTGAGGTAACACCTTTCTAAACCTTCATGTATTTATGACCTTGAGAAAAAAAACAGAAAAACCACTAAAACAGCTTAAAACGGCGGAGATTGTAAGGAATAATAAAACCTTTCAGGAAATCAAGAGTCCAACAAACTATATCTTCTTCAATCCACAAAGAACAGGTGTTCATCAGTGTTCCATCACAGCTGTTTCAGTCTTACCTCTAAAGAGAAAATAACTAAACTTTGCAAGTTAGATAAGCATATCTTAACAATACCTAGGATAATTTTTAAATTAAATGAAACTTAAGCTCGACTTGGATAAATTTTGGCAAAAAGAATCTTAAATTGTATTAGCTTAATAAAACTTTCATGAAATAGAACTTCAAATTAATAGAATATAGACCTAATATCCCTCAAGCTTTATAAAACTTAAACAAAACTTAAAAATAACTTAAGCCTAGCACGGGCCTTAACTTAACAGTACTTTATAAACAAAGTAATTTAAGAGCACCAATGGTTTTTATAACATACTGTCAGATCTCCTTTTCTCTACAAACTTTGATCATTTGGAGTAAGGCAGGCTGTGGGTCAGGCAAGGCTCTCATTATTCGTTTACATTCCTCATTAGCATTGACAAAGGCAAGGTTTGGAAGCAGATAAAGACGTGCCAGCTCGTCCTTGCACTGTCTCTGTCATATCTGTGACCAGTGTGAGATACGGCTCTGATGTTCCTTGCTCTATTTCTGTAGACAGTGGATCAGTGAGGAGCCCTTCATCCTCCCGGTGCCCCCCATTCCCCCCTCTCTCTGTAGCACCTGAGGGATGTGAGACTGGGGGGGGCAGAAGTGGGGCCTGGGGGATTTGTAGGTGTTGTGACGTCAGGCGGTTGTGATTGTCTCATTTTGGGGTGTGCTGGAACTCTGGATGATGAGAATTTTGGACTCTGTATGGATGGGCACTGACCCCCAGGGAAGCACTGCGTTTGACCTGAGGCGTTGGAACAGGCTTCCAAAAATGAGGGATAGCACTGAGATCACGGGGTGGAGTTTGAATGGAGGGAGGTGTGGCATCACAGGGCGGAAAAATTAAGAGTTTGGGGTTTTAGTATATAGTGATTTGTAGAGAGCAAGATGGAGGATTTGGGGTGCAGATCAGTTGTCTTTTTACACCTTCTTCACTTTCTTCTTCATTGGCTTGGGTGGTTTCTTTGATTAGTTAATAAAGTCTGCGTTGCGGACCACAGGTGATGGGTCATTGGGTCAAAATTAGAAATAATTTGAGTGTCATTTTCTCATTGGATGATTTGTCCTTGAAAAGAGCGGGTAGGGATAGACAGAGACTCACCATTCTGTGCTTAGCTAGTTAGTGTGCAAACCTCATGGCTTGTGAGGCTGTAATGCAGATAAGAATGAATAAAATCCTGAGCCCGAACACCAAAACTGCGTCTCCCGTGCTCCAATCCTGGCGCTGGCAGAGGCTGAAAAGAAGCCGGCACCTCGACACGGCTGCTCCCCGCGGCAGGCTCATGCCGATGGTGGGGGTGCTGAAAGCCTCTTTGGCCGCGCTCCGGGGCCACCCGCCCCCATGGCTGGTGACTCCTGCTCTGGGGGGTCACAGGGACCCCCGCCGGCGGCACCCCGGGGCCGCGCACCTCCGGGGCCGGCCGCAGCCGCGGCACCTCCGCCGCCGGTGTTCCGGGGCCGCCCGACCCTGCAGCGGGCACGGCGGCCAGAGATGGCGCTGTAGATGGAGGCTGAGTCTCGGTGGTTACAAAATGGCGCCGGCAGCAGTGCGCATGCTCCGTGTGGGGCGCCGCCATCTTGTTGTACGGAAACAAACAGGGAGCGGCCATTTCGTTGTACGGAAGGTCTTTGCAGGGAGCCGCCATTTTTCTGTGCGGGCGGCTGTGCCGCACATGCGCAGTAGCGCTGCAGGAAGTTGTTGAAATTCCCGCGGTGTTCAAACCCGTTTCGTTCAGGAGGGCTGCTGTTCGGAGTGGGCAGCCCGCTGTCAGCACCGGGGGGGTCGCTACGAGCCCAGGTAAGTTACGGGAGGATTGAAGGGGCCCCTCACGGGTTCACTGGGAACGGGCGTGGGGCTGTTCTCGGGTTCGGCGGGGTCGGAGCCGGCTGCAGGTCCTTTGCATCTCCTTACAGTAAAACCGTCCAGTGATACCTTTGCAATGGTTCTCCTCTGTTGATGGCTGGAACCAAAAAGGCAAATCCAGCAGCATCCTCTGGATGCAGCGAAAAAACAAACTTTTAAGTCAATGACAACAAGAGGCCAGTCTCTTGGAATCAGTGAAAGAGAAGGAAATCCAGGTTGTAAATGCCTCACGTCTTCTATCACTTGGTTGATCATCCTCAAGTCATGAAGCAATCTCCAGGAATCAGAGAAGTCTTCTGAATGACAAACACTGGGAATTCCAGGGACTATTTGTGGGCTTGATGCAGTCTTTCTGTAGCTGTTCGCTCACTAATTTTTTGAGGGCATTCTATATTTTCTCTGTTCAAGAGGCCATTGATCTATCCAAACAGGCTGATTGGTTTTTCATGGTAACTGAATAACGGTAACTTAATGACGTGTGGCAGGCATTGCTCTGGTTTCCATTAAGAATCCACTTCCATCTTTGTTCCCCACTGGAACATCACGTCTCTCCCCCATACTGTTGAGTTATTCCACACCACGTAGGGCCGGATGTCTGCTGTCTTTCCTTCGGGACCTGTGACAGTAATCTCGGATTTACTTTGCTGAGAACGTGTGACTCCTCCATACCCTGTGAGAAAACTCTTGTGTGGCTCCAGATTCCAATCTGGCGGCCAATCATCATGAGAAATGGCAGTGACATCCGCCCCCGTGTCCAGCATGCCTGTAATCTTGACTGTTTCACCAGACTCCATGTGTGTCAGACTGCACTCCAGCTCCGGCTGTTCATTGGTGATATGTTTTACCCAACGGTCATTAGGGACCCGGCTAAAGCCCTCACAAGGTATTTCTCGGTATCCAGCTAGCTTATTTGTATTCATTGGCAATGCAATAGCAATAGCTATTGGTGTTTTTGGTTGAATTACAACTGGAGCCTTGCGAGCAAGAGCTAAAATCCTCAGCTCTTCATTACAATTTGCTGAAACAACAGTTGGAAAAACTGAAAGTCGAAGAGTTCTATTATTGTGCTTGCCTATAATTAGAAAGTCTTGTCTATGTTTTGGAATACCAGTAACCCCTATGGCAATCCATCCATGGCAAGAGTTTTTAAAAGAACATATCAATTCAGAAGTTGCCAGTTCACATCGTGTCCCTGGGGATAATAAGTCGGGGTAGCTTGGGAGATGGTTGGCTGTGTCACAAACTGCACCTGGCTCGGGTTTTCCCCAGGTATCCTCAGGTTGTTCAGGTGTTCCTGTCATTGAGCTGCCATTACTTGTTTCACCGCACGACGGCGCTGTGCGCTGCTTTTTGCACAGCCTCTGTATGTCCTCAACGGCTGCTTGGTGCCGCTTGGCCACCGAGCGGCCACTGGGGCCGCCAGGGCTAACAGGGCCAGGCCTTGAGAGGAGGTTGTAGATGTCCTCAAGTGTCCCCAGGTGATGCGTGGTCAGGCTGGCGCTGGCCTCACACAGCTGCTCAACCTTGGCCATTGTGACCACCAAGGCCTTGAGGAATTTGGGGGCCACCTTCTCTGTCCCCTTCAGGACAGCCTTGATGTAGTCAAGCTGGTACAGCAGCTCCCAGGGGAACATGATGATTCTGCCACACGCGACTGCCAACTGCACCAGCAGCCTCAGGGCCTCCTCCAACCAATGTCCCCTCCTGGTGGTTGCCCCCACCTGGCTGGTGGCCGTCACGGCCTCGTCCTTCCAGGTATTCAGGACCTCAGTGACCTCCTTAATCAGCCAGATCGAGCTCTTCAAGTGCAGCAACGCTGCCTTCTGGCAGGCTCTGGTCGCAGCTCTCACATCGGCCCAGGTGGGCCTCGGTGTGGCCGTGAGGGCGGGCAGGGCCACAGAGGTGAAAGCACTGTGCTCCAGGGCGTCCCGGAGGGTCCAGGTGAATTTACACAGGGCTGCCTGCAGGTACTCTGGGGACAGGAACAGACGCACGTCCCTGCATGGTGCGGTCACAGTGTCCACCAGCTCGCTCAGGGCAGCCACCATGTCCGCCTGGGCCTTCCACATCTGGGGAGGGGATACGGGAGGTGGCAGGGACCTTGTGGCACTTGCAGCCTCCTGGGGTCCCCTCTAGCCCCTCCCTGGAGGGCTCAGCTGTCCCCTCTCTCCTGTCAGCCCCTGCCACCACCTGCTGTCCCCTCCTGCCACCTCCTCGCTGTCCCCCTTGCCCCCAAATCCCCCCAGGACCCCCCAAAGCCCACCTGGGACCTCCCTCCAAATCCACACAACCCCAGCTGGGATCCCCAAAACCCCACCTGGATCCCCCCAAAATCTCCCCCAGGATCTCCCAAAACTGCGTGTTCCGCCCCATCCCCTCTAACCTCCCTGCGCTGGGATTGTCGCACCTCGCAGGCATCCATGACTTCTGGGGAGACGGCAAGAACGCCTTGGGGACACTCTGGGGACACTCTGGGTGTTACAAATGCATATTGTATGATTGGCTTTTGCAAATATTAAAATGAATATTACATGTGTTATGTTAGAAAGTTATGCTGTATAATTATAGTCTCTTTTACTAGTGTGATAAATACAGTTTTTAGGCTATAGCATATGCTTTTTGTAACTAATTGTCCTGGGTTGAAGTATATTCTATCACCATCTTCATGAACTGTTGAAACCAGGTGAGGCAGTGCTCCCTGCCTCCTCCACTCTGGCTTATCTTCTGTTAATGGGCCCATCAGCACCTTTGCTACACAGCTCACAGATAACCCCCTCCTGGACTACCTCCTGTTAATGGGCCCATCAGGCCTTATCACATGACTCACCATCCCATTGTGAGATCCTCCGCCCAGAGGGAGAAACCAAGCATTCCAACCTGGATATAAGCTGAGACTCTGAACACCAGAGGGGCGCTTACCCACTGGATTCCCAGAGGACCCGAGCGACCAGACCTTTCTACAGGATCACTGCTTCAGGAAGACCACCTCATCTGGACTGCTTCCATCACTCCGCTCAGGTTGTATTCTGACTCTGTCAGTGGTCTTTTGTATTATTGCATCGATTTTATTTTACTTTCTTTCCTTTTTTTCCTATTAAATTGTATCTCTGACTTGGAGCCTCACATTTGTTTTGCTTTCAAACCACTACACAGAGGAGGAGCACCCACAGGCACTCAGGGGGGCTGCAGGAGTGGCACAAGAAGCCCCTGGAGCACTTGGGCAGAAAGGCACAGCAGGTGAAGGCAAGAAGGGAGGAGGAAAAGGCCAAGCTGGAGGCAAAGGCCATGGCAGAGTTTCTACAGCCCCTGAGGGATGAACCCCAGCGCCCAAGGGGGCCCCAGCACCGAGGGGACGGGCTCGGCCACAAGCACCTGGCACAGGCATTGCCCTCCTCGGCGGGGGAGAGCCCACCCAAACAGCCCCTGGCAAGGAAGCAGGGTTCCATCTGCAGGCCACAAGGACACTGCAGGCACACACGGCAGCACCCTCAGCAGGAGCAAGTCCACCCCTGCATGGACATGGATTCCTGGGGCTGCCAGAGCTCCCATTCCACCAGGGACCAACCACACTGGAGCCCTTGACAACATTCAGGCTGGGGCTGCATCCACACGAGGCCTTTCCTCATACACACAGGGGCCTCTCCATCCACTCTGCATCTTAGACCTAAGGGGGGAAAATCCCAAAAATGTCTGATTATTCAGGGACAAGTGGGAAAGATGAGCAGATGTGTTTTATTCAACCACTATCAGCAGATGTTGAGGATGGGTATGAAGTGGAGGAATTTTTATTTGCTCCTAATTGTGATTGTAATTTACTGGGAAGGCACCTGATGAATGAATTGGGAATGCAAATTAATGCTGTAGAAGGTGATACAGAGGCCAGTTCTGTGGTACCTTTGTGTCAAATGTCTGGCAAGGCCTGTGCTGAAGTGAACCCACAAGTGTGGGCAGCCCCAGGGAAAAAGGGAAAATTACATACCCAGGCTCTCCAAATGACTCTGCAGCAACCAGGACAAGTGGTGTCTAAAAGCAATCCCCTATTCCAGGGAGGGAAGGAAGGGCGTACAGCCTGTTACTGAGCCCCTGTTCAAGGCAGGGTTTTGGGAGCCAGGCATCTCTCCCTATAATGCTCCTCCTATGCTGCCAACCAAGAAATCAGATGGAATCCACAGAATGGTGCAGGACCTAAGAAGAAGAAATGAGATGATCAAACCCAGGCACCTCACAGTCTCAGATCCTTACACCAGCTGGAACCAGGTTCCCTCCTCACACTGCTGCCATTCGGGACTTGATGTCAAAGATGATTTCTGGCGATGCCCACTGACACAGGATGGTGAACAGGATTTGGCCTTTGAGTGGGAAAAAGAGGTAGAAAGGAAAATGGTAGGCGTGGAAGAAGTGGTAGAAGAAGCCTCTATGGAATGGCTCCATTTTCAGGATAAAAAGCATCTTTGAGTGTTTGAAAAAAAAAAAAAGCACAAATGGTGGAGAAAAAGTTTAAATATTTGGGACATATTTTGACTGAAGGTTTGTGCTGAACTGACCCAGAGAGGGTCCAGGGAATCTCAGAAGTAATGTTACCCAGGACTAAAATGGAGCTGGGACAACTCTGAGGATTAATGGGGAATTGCAGGACCTGGATTGAGGATTCTCTATTGTGTCCAGAACATTGTGTGACTTTTTAACCCCAGACAGCCACAATGTTATGGTATGAACATGAGAAAGAGAACAAAACATAAGAAAATGAAAAACAAAATGATCGATGCCCCAGCCATGGCTCTCCCAGACTCCCAAAAGGAATTGGAATTGTCTGTGGATGTTAAACAGGCCACGACTGACCCCGCACTGAAGGCACCGGAGCAGCAGCCAGGGCTCCACAGCGGGGGAAGCCCCTGTGCCTGCCCACAGATCCTCTGCTGGAATCGTCTGCCTGGGCACCTCCTGGGGCATCTCCACACACTGGGGGCCAAGCCTTGCTGCCACTGCTGGAGCTTCAGTGGTTTCTGTGCCTGCACTCGCCACAGGGCTGGGGAAGACAACGGGAGAATTCCACTCTGGCTCTCAATCACACTCACACACTGGGCTGGAAGGGATTACGTTGTGGGAAAATATACCAATGTTAAGTTTATTTTTTATTTTATTTCTCTATCCACGCTTCGTTTTCCTTTGCCCTGGGGAAAGGAATTTTAAAGATTGTTTTTTAAGGGATGTTACACCACTAAACAGAGATGATTTTAACATCTCAACAGATTGCGAATAGACCAATGAACACCCACAAAGATAACCATCAGCAAAACATCAACAACCATCAGCAAACAGCAACCAACATCTACCCCAGACCCTGCCCCTGGAATAGCTGGAGACACCTGGTCTGGAAAAGGCTGGTAAGGAAATCCAGGAGTGCCGACCTAATTAACATCAGAGGCAAAGAAATTCGGGTTCAATAGGAAACCAAATACTGAAAACTTCCCAACTTAGGAGCGATGAACATCAAACCAATGGATTTCTATGGGTTCAGACTGTATAAAGTTTAGAAAAAATCTAATAAAACTCAGATGTGAGAGAATGATTTTCTCTGCACACCTGAGCTATGTGTGGTTCAAATGATTTCTGTTGCACATCCTTGGCTATGATCAAGTAATGCCTTGACTCTCTAACCCTGAAGATATTGCTGGAGAATTTTTGTATTTCCCACAGTTTCAGTGAGAAGATTACATTATTGGAAAAATCTTCCATAATAACCATACTTTTATATTGTCAGTTAGGAATGGGCCAGGGGTGTGAGAATCAATTTTTACTCCTAGCAAAAGAAGTAGAAAAAACTTGATAGCTTTGCAATGTTTTTGTGTATGTCTGTGTGTGACTTAATGATGGAAAAATTTTGGTAGGGGTTTTTCAATGTTCACCTTTAGGTTGCATTATGCAAAACTAGAAAAGCTTTAAAGGTGACCCTTTGACGCAGAAACCGTTAATAAAATATCGCAAAAAACAACAACAACAAAAAAACCCCAACAACAACAAAAAACACCCAAAAAACCAAAAAACCCCACCATACTGTGGAGGGGCCACATGTGAGTCATCCAAAGGCTGCTCTGGAAGAGAAGCTTCCTTCCAGGCAGCCAGGAGAGGAGCTTTAGAAATGCAAATTAACACTGCTGAGGAAAAGTGTGGACAATGCACCAGGCTCTACTTGCCCGGGGGAGGAATTGGGCTCATTCCCTGTGTCCCTCACCCCAAGCTCTGCCTGCTGGCACAGATGGAATTGGCACAGCCAAAGGCAGAGCCCACAGTGAGGAGATCTGACTCTGCAACACAAATTGCTTCAGCTGCAAAGGGAAACAGCAAATGGAGAATGTTGTGAAAACTTCACTAAAAGAAGTGGGGGGGAATCATCCCTCTCCCCACTCCAACATGTGCTCTCACTGTCTGTGTCACACAGGGAGCATTAGACCACTGAGGTGTTTGTGCTACCACAAGTTCAGAGAAATCACTTGGGAATCCAAGTATTCAATGATTTAATTAGAGAAAAGAGATCAATTGATGCAGCCCTGGCTGGAGGGAGCACCCAAAAATGGGAAAAGATGAACGGCCATCAGAACAAATCCTGCAACAACATGGACCAGCCCCAGGGAACCCGAACCAATTCAGATCAGGAGCCAGAGAACCCACTGATCATTTCAATGGCAGAATTAGATTACAAGATGTCCACAAAATAATAACCAACCAGATAGATCCATCTCCTCAGCCTGGCCCACCAATCCACTCAAACGAAGAATGCAACATCTCACCGTGGGATGGGATCAGATTATCCATTAGCAGAAGGAGGAGGACAGGGTGGAAAATTAAATGACTCAAGATAAAAGCAGCTCATGTGCCGGTCGAAACGTAGAAAGGATGGGAATGGGACACGGTTTCGTGGTTCCCTGGCACACCATGGGTTAAACGAAGGCTCTTTCTCCTCTGTTGTGCTCCAGCAACTCTCATCTTTGGACCGTGCACACACCTCGCTGAGGGCAGCTCATTCAGCAGCTGAGCAAGGGGATGCAGGTGGCAGCCAGGCCTCCTGATCCACACACGGCTACAAAAGGACAGGGAATGAGGGCACTGACAATAATCCCAAAACCAAAGAGGACCCAGCAAGGAAAAACAGAGTCAACGAGTGAATCTGCTTGGAGATCGGCCAGGCAATTGGAGATAAGGAAGGAACGGGAAAAACCATCAGTTTCAGAAAATGTTACTCATTGACAGGGACTGCTGCTCAGCCAAGATCCTGCGAAATTCCTGAAGATGGAGAAGAACAAAGACTGAACAGAGTCACGAATATCGGATGTCTTACAAAAGGGGGGTGCATATTAACGAGGACATGCAGGAGGCGGATCGGGAAGTCGGAACTTTCCAAGGACCTTCGCCACTGGGCAAAGGGACAGGGAGATGCACAAGGGAAAATCAGGATAAAAAGGAGGCCGCGGACGACAACAACTGGAGAGACCCCACGGCAAACGCCGCACGGCCTCTCCCTTTGTTCAGGAATAAAGTCACTTTTACATGACTCCTCGGTCTCCTCTGGGGACACAAACCTCTGGCCACGGGAATTTTCCCGCACAGCCCCGGGGACAGGGCGGCCACCTCCGTCCTACCCGCAGGAAGCGGGACGAGGCAGCGCTGCTCCGGCACCGGCTCCTGCCGAGGCAGCGGCGGGAAGGAGACCGCGGGCAGCCGCTCCCGCAGCGCCCTCCGGCCACGGGGAACACGGCGCCGACACGGCACAAGGAACCCGCCAGAGCCCCCTGCCGCCCCCTCCGCCCGCAGCCGGCCCCGAGCCCCGGCAGAACCGAGCGCGGCTCCCACCCGCGCTGGGGCCGCCTCCGAGCTCCGCCGCCGCCTCACCGGGCTCCGGCCGCTGCCGCCGCTCCCGGGCCCGCACACACGCTCCGCCAATGGCGCCTCTGCCGAGCCACGCCCGCCCGGGGGGCGGCCCCGGGGCCGGGCTTGGCCCCGCTCGGACCAATCGGCGCGCGAGATGCTAGAGTGACGGCACAATCCGCCAATGGCAGCGAGCCAGGGGCGGGCTCTGCACACGGCCCACACGCGCCCCGCGCTCTCAGGCCCCGCCCCCGGGCTGTGTGAGGGGGAAGGCGCATGGGAAATGGAGTCCTGGAGGATCAATCTGGGCCCCGAGGGGTTGAAGCCGGCTCCAAAAGGGTCACTGTGGCCCTGGCAGGGTGAATTCTACCCCTTGGGGGAGGATGCCCCCGAGGTTACCCCCAGCAGGCACCGGAGGGTCTGGGGTATTTGTGGAGCTTGGGGGATTTTGGGGGGGGGATTGGGGGGTTTTGGTGAAGTTTGGAACCCTCAGGGCCATTTCTGTGGCCAGGAGGGAAAAGGGAAGTGGAAAGTTCCAGTGTCTATGGAGTTCAGAGGGGCGGGGAAGGAGAAAAGGGGGGGTGGGAGCCCCCAAATTCCCAGCGGGATTCAGGTGGGACTCCCCAAAATCTCACCTGTGTACCTGAGAGCCCCAAAACCTCCCTGGGACCTCACCTAGGACACCTGGGAAACCCCAAATCCTCACCTGGGCAGCTGGGATAGCCCAAATCTTTTGGAATTCTCACCTGGGAAACCCAAAACCTCATCTGGGAACCCTCCAATCCCTCGGGAGCCTCACCTGGGACACCCCTCCTCGCCTCGTGTCCACTCTGCCCCCCCTGTGCCATGTCCCCTCAATGTCCCCTGCTCACCTGGGACGCCCAAACCTCACCTGGGATGCCCAAACCTCACCTGGGATCCCCCGAAACCCTTCCAGGGTCCCCCTGAAACCCTCCCAGGGCCTCCCAAAGGCCCCTCAGGATCCCCAAAACTTCATCTGGGACCCCCCACCCCCTCTAAAACTTTGCCTGAGACCCCCCCAAACCCCACCTGGGACTCCCAAAGTCCCCTCAGGACCCTCCAAACTCCCCCTGGAATCCCCCAAACCCCACCTGGGACCCCCCAAACCTTCCCTCACCTCCTGAACCCCCTTTCCTGTCCCCAGGTGTCCCCCCCGCCCTCCCGTCTGAGGTGGCCCCGGCAGTGGCCGTGTGGCATGGGGCTCTGGTGGCTCTGGTGGCCCTGGCCAAGGCCTTGGGGACACCGGGCAGTGACCCCGTGGTGCTGGCCCAGGCTGAGGCCGAGCTGGGCCAGGTCCGGGCGGCCCTGAGGGGGCTGGAGGTGGCCCAGGAGGCCGTGGTGGCCCCGGCAGTGGCCCAGGGGACGAGGACCCGGAGCGGCTGTGGCTGCTCGGGGCGGTGGCCGAGGTGGCAGCAGCGGAGCTGGAGCGTGAGGAGCGACGGGCACGGCGGTGCCAGCGCTGGCTGCGGGCTGAGCACAGGCTGGCCGTGGGGCTGATGGTGCTGTGTGCGGCTGTGTGGGGGTAAAAACCAGTATGGACCAGTATGGACCAAATGTGGACCAGTATAGAGCAGTACAAACCAGTTCAAACCAGTTCAGACCAGTATGTATATATACAGACCAGTAGAGACTTCTACCTGCTCTGACCCGTATGAACCAGTTCAGATCAGTTCAGACCAGTTCAGACCTTCCCCTGCCCCAGGATGGGGACACTGGGAGGGGATCGGGGACACTGGGCTGATGCCATGGGTGGCACTGGGGATACTGGGATGGCTCACTGGGATGGTGACAGTGGGGGTGGGGACACTGGGCTGGTGACACGGGGGTGGTGGCACTGGGCTGGTGACATTGCCATGGTGACACTGGGGTGGTGACGTCACTTCTTCCTGTTTCTTCTTCCTGTTTGCTCCCGGCCATGCCACAACCTCGCGTGTCTGCGACTGTCACTGGGTCCTGTTCGCCCCCCGGAGTGTCCCCAGAGTGTCCCCAGCAGCCATGGAGCCCCGGGAGGTGCAACAATTCTCGCGCGGGGTGGCAGTAGGGGACAGGGGGCCGCAAAGGGGACAGGAGGGCCTGGGAGGAAGGGAGGAGGTGACAGAGGGGTGGAGGGGACCGAGCGTGGCAGGAGGGGACAGGAATAGCAGGTGGTGGAAGGAGGGTGGCAGAGTGGATGAGGGGGTGGCAAAGTGACAGACAGGACAGCTGAACCCTCCAGGGAGGGGACAAAGGGGACCCCGGGAGGGGCACAGGGGCCACCCCGGGAGTGGCACAGGGGCCACCCCAGGAGGCCACAAGTGCCACGAGGTCCCCGCCACCTCCCCTGTCCCCTCCCCAGGTGCTGGAGCTGCTGGTAGCCCCCGTGGCCACCCTGGGCAAGCTGGCAGCCACCGTGACTGCACCACGCAGGCGCGTGCGGCCACTCCTGTACCCAGAGTCCCTGCACGCAGACCTGAGGAGATTCACCTGGCGCCTCCGGGACACCCTGGACCACGGCAATGTCACCTCCCTGCACCGGTGTGGTGTCACCCCCCTGGGCCAGGCCCTGGCCACCCTCAAGGCCACCCCGGGGGCCACCCGGGACAATGTGAGAGCTGCGGCCAGAGCCTGGTGGGAGTTGATGTTCGTGTTCGAGGACAGGTGGGCCCAGCTGTCCTGGGAGTCCAGGAGGCTCCTCAACACCATGGAAGACAAGGCCATCGCCGAGGC
The DNA here is from genome assembly GCF_029207755.1 of Chamaea fasciata. Lineage (NCBI taxonomy): Eukaryota > Metazoa > Chordata > Aves > Passeriformes > Sylviidae > Chamaea > Chamaea fasciata. The sequence continues at coordinate 3,423,433 of NW_027094117.1, read as the reverse complement.
CATCACTGAGGACACCAATGAGGCCACGACCACTGGCCTGGCCAGGGAAGAGGCCGTGGTGGCCACCAGGCAGGCGGGGGCGGCCACCAAGAGGGAAGAGCGGATGGAGGAGGCCTGGGAGCTGCTGGAGCAGTTCTTAGATGCGTGTGACGAAGCCATTGTGTTCCCCTGGAAGCTGCTGCACCAGCTCTGGTACATCAAGGCTGCCCTGGAGGGGACAGAGGAGGTGTCCCCTGATGTCCCAAAGGCCTTGGTGACCATGGTGGCCAAGGCTGAGCTGCTGTGGGAGGCCAGCGCCCACCTGACCACGTGTCATCTGCTGGTGACACTTTGGGAAATTGACTTCCTCCTCTCGAGTTCTTCACCCTGTGTATGGGGGGACCCAGGGGGTCCGGGATGGTCCCTGGGGCTCGTGGAGGATCCCGTGGGGGGTTCTGGGCCCTGGTACCCTCCTGAATTTCCATGCCCGGGCACTGGGACCCCTCTGCACTCCCTTTTCCTCCACCAATCCCCCTCTGCACTCCCCTTCCCATCCATCCTTCCTTCCCCAATCCCTTTTCATTGACCCTAAGAGGCCGTGGACCCCCATTCCTGCTTTTCCCAGCCCCCAGGCCCCCCTTTCCTCTGCATCAAGGATCCCTGAGCCTCCTATTCCCAGGTCTCCCCACCTTGTCGTCTCTCTTTCCTTGGCACTGGAGAAGGTGCGAGAGCTCAACAACGTGGCGGGGCTCTTCCCGGCCCCCAGCCCCCGCCCCGGCCGCCGGCCCCTCGCCAGCCCCGCGGCATCTTCCGGCAGAAGTTGCAGGGGTGCCAGAACCTCTGGAGCTTCGCCCGCTTCATGGCCGAGCGCAGCGCCGAGCTGGGCGCCGGGGGCCGCCGGACGAGCCGGAGATCGCACCCGGGCTCACGGCTGTCTGCACGCCCCTAGGGCAGCCCCGCCGGCACCGGAACTCCCGTCTGCATGTCCATCATCTCCATCGTCTCCATCATGGCCATCCCATGTGACAGGATCCCAACCGCATTCCCAGGATGGAGATGCAGCCGATGGCCGGGATGCCCCACGGAGCCCCTCTCACCTCGCCGGAGCGAGGGCTCAGAGGCACTAACGGCATCTCCCGCCTCTTCGGCTCCTCGTGGGGACCCTGCTGTCCCAATGCCACCACTCAGCCGCAGGACTGCCCTGGTTGGCTCTCCCACATCCTGCCCCACTTCTCCGTGGATCCAGGTGGCCCCAGTGGAGCCGGGTGTCCCCCGGGTGCTGTTCCCTGTCCCCGAGCCCTCCCGGATTTTCGAGTGATTCAATGGGTCAGGTTACACAGCCTAAGAGCTGCTCACCCAGCGCCTGCCACCGGGCCCACGGAGAGCGCTGCTGTCACCGGTGTTGTCACACCCTGCCTGCCCTGTGCCGGCTCTGCTCCCAGGGAGCACAGTCAGTGTCCCTGCACAGTCTCCGTGCTTAGTGTCCCCGAGCTCAGTGTCCCTTTGCACATCCCCGTCCTCATCCCTGTATGCTCAGTGCCCCCTGTGCTCGGTGTCCCTGTGCTCTCAGTGTCCCCAGGCTCACTCTGGCACACTGGGTGTTCCACACTCCCTGCATCCCTGTCCCCTCCGTGTCCTCCCTGAGCCTCTCAGGCCAGGAGGGGACACGGAAGGGACAGGGGCCACCACAGCCCTGACCATGCCCAGCAGGGACTTAGCTCTGACCGCTGCACTGCGACAGTGGGTGTCAGCCCTCACTGCCTCCCCTCTAATTTATACATTAATATTTGTGTATTTCTTGATTATTAGAGTTAATTTAACTACTGCAGCTTGCAGAAGTATTTAAGGACATTTCTAATATGTAAATATCTATTTTTTCTTACATTTTTTGTATGGTGCTAAAGTATGGACATTGCAAGGATTTATTTATGTATATTGATATTTTTGGTACACATAGAAGGGCAGTACCCCCACCCATGTGGCATTTCTTTTTTTTGTACAATGGCAGAAGGGAATAAAGTGCTGGCCTTGGCCAATGGGCCACTGGGACGTCGTGTCCCTGGGTCCCTTTGTCCCTGTGTCTGTCCCAGTGCCTGTGGGCAGGTATTCTGCTGGCCAGGTTGTGCCTGATGTCCTTGCCAAGGCACATGGGGTGTGACATGGAGTGGGGCATGTGGGACAACATGGTGTGACACATGGCATGGCACATGCTGGGATGTGGCCCATGCCATGGCACAGAATGTGGCACATGGTGGGATGTGGCACAGGATGTGGCACACGACACAGTGTGGCACAGGGCATGTGACATGACAGGCTGTGGTGTGCCATGACAGGGCCTGGCACTGCCAGGAATGTGCCACGCCATGGTGTGGCACGGGCCGCACGGCACCTCCGGCCACATGTCACAGCCCTGTCTGGGCCAGCGCCACCGCCACACTGAGCGCAGCGTCCTGCAGTCTGGCCAGGGCCACCATGGGGACCGAGCCACCCACTGCCACCAGTCCCTCTGAGTCAAAAATCCTAAGACCTGGTCATGTGTCCCCATGGAGTCACTCGTTCCCCATGGGTGCCATGTGCGGTGCCACTGCACTGCCCGGCTCTGCCGCCGGCCCTGAGTCAGTCCCAGGAACATCGCCACCAGGACGGCCACCACGGCCCTCTGGGGACACACGTGCTGGGACAATGTCACCATGAAGCAGCCTGGGCCGGCTTGGCGTGCTGTGGGTGCCCGTGACAGTGACCGTGACTGTGCCACCGCCAAGCTGCCCACCCAGCTCTGGAGAGGGCTTCAGAGGGGAGGGTGCAGGTATGTGACCCCCCTGGCACCGTGGAAAGGGCTGGGGGTCCCCAAACACGGGGTGACACCAGATGAGTGTCACTGAAGGGGTGGTGGCTTCTCTGGTGTCCCCAAGGCCACTCGTGGGAAAAGCCTGTGGGTGATACCTGTGAGATGGCACTGCTGGGGTGGCACTGCTGGGGTTGCACCGGTGGGGCACAGGGGTGGGGTGAAGCAGCCCCAGCAGGGCCCCACCGTGAGTCAAAGGGGAATTTGGTGCCCTCCGTTACTGGGCTCTGGGTTTCTCTGGGACAGGAGCACCTGCCCCACTCAGCCCTTGCTCAGCCCCCCGGGACGGCCCCCGGACACCCCCAATCCCACCACAGCCCCAGCCCCACACCTGGGGACACCCGGGGCTTTTGGTGACCCTGGAATCTGTGTGTCCCCCCTGCACGGGGACACCACGGGATGGGGACCTGGAGGGGAGCCAGAGGGGGATAAGGGGGGTGTGGGGGGGAATTATGGGGTGGGGCAGTAATGGGGGGAGCTGGGGCAGTTCTGGGAGGGGCTGGGGCAGTTCTGGGAGGGGCTGGGGTGCGGGGGCAATGATGGGATGGGGAGGGGCAGGAGGGAACAGTTGCTGGCTGGGAGAGGAGAGGTCTGGGGTGGGGAAGGGGCAGGGGGCAGCTCCGGAGCAGGGATGGGGATGGATCAGTTCTGAGTTGGGCGGTGGGGGCGATTATGGGATGGAGAGAGGCCAGTTCTGGCTGGGGCAGCAGGGGGAAGCACGGAGACGGATGGGAACAGGGATGGGGGAGGGATGGGAGGGCATGGAACAGGGATGAGAAGGGGGCAGCATAGGGACAGGGAAGAGGGAACAGCACGGGGACAGGGATGCGGCAGTGAGGCGTCATGGGGACAGGGAAGGGGACAGGGATAGGGTGGGATGTCTGCAATGGAGCTGAGGACAGTTATGGGCAGGGATGCTCAGAGGGGACCTCTCGGAGGGGCACGGAGCAGCAGCATGGCAGCGGTGCCCTTGGAACACCCTGGGCAGGTCGGTGGTGGGGATGGAGGGGACAGTGAGGACAGTGGGGACAGCGGGAACAACTGTCCCCTGACCAACCTGCCCCAGCCCCTCCTGGCACCCCCAGACCCCCCAGGACCCTCAATCTTTTCTGACCGGAAAGGCTGGCTCCCCCCTTGCCCATTTCCTGCTCCCTCCTTGGGGCACACTGGGACCCCCCACCCCTGTCACCGTCTCCTCAGGCTCCTGCATCCCTCTTCCTGCTGCCCGTCTCCAGGGGGCATCGGCACAGGATCCGTGCGGGGATATTCCTGTTTCCAAAGGGATTGGAAAAGGGAATATTCCTGGGCATCATCTCCCATCCTGGTACCTCCCACCCTGGCATCTCCCATTCTGTCATCTCCCTATCCAGCCTATCTGGACCAGGAATTCGGGTTTTCCCACCAGAGCATTCCCGCCAGCAGTGGCTCAGCATCTCCCCACGGGTTTGTCTTTTTTCCTAGAGAAAACCCATCCTTTAATCCTAGCGCTTTTGCCCGAAGGGCTGAGCTGGTGGGGACACCGGTGGAGGCACCGATGTCCCCATCGGTGCCACCTTGATGATTCCACCATGACCAGGGGTCCCACACCCCTCAGGGGGCCCCAGCTCAGCTCCAGCCTGGACTGAGTAGTTCCTGAGAAATCCAGGAAAAGGTAAAATCCATGTCAACCCCTGCACACAACCCCCCAGGACGTTTCCTATGGTAATAATCAAGTGTGATAAATTCCTCAGTTAATTAAGTGCGTCAGGCCATCAGATGTCCATCAGTATGTGATGTGCTGCTCCCCATATCCCAAAAAGATTTGGGATGAGGCTGCAGGGCGGGAGATGGAGCTCATGGTCCCCACCCTCCACAGTCCCCAGTTCATCGCTGATGTCCCACTAAGACCGGACTGGGCTAAACTGGACTGGGTCATCGATGCCACCGGCAAACCAGGCTGGTCCTTGCGTGGGGAAACTGAGGCACGCAGCAGCTATGGCCCAACTCCATCAGCACAGGGAGGGTCTTCGTGTCCCCCTTCTCCATGTCCTCCCCGCCAAGGGAGGACACCCAGGGTTGTGGTGGCTCTTGTGTCATCATTCCTGGGCTGTCACCGCTGGTTCACCTGCCGGGACACAAACTTGCTAAACCTAATTAAAGTTCCAGTTTGGCCCCGGTGAGAAAAAAATGCAGAGAAGGAAAAAAAAATCTCCATTTAACCTGTTTTTCACCCAAATCGGGCAGCAAACAGCCTCGCAGTGTCCTGATCCCATGGGATCCCCACGAGACGGTGGCTCGGAGCCCTCCTGTCTGCTCCAGCACCCTCTGCCTGCTCCGGGCAGGGGGCAGCCCCGCCGACGGAAGGGTTAACCCTGGGCCTCTCCCTCTGGGTGGGTTTGTTCTTTTTCCTGCAGAAAACCCACCCTTTACTGATAATACTTTTGCCCAAAGAGATGAGCCTGCGGCGGGCTGGAGGACACCGCTGCCACCGCGGCCATCCCACCGTGACCAAAGAGTGCGGTACCTCACCACCACTGCCCCGCACCTTCCATCTTTCCAAGACTCCCAAAAAACCTGAAACCAGACCTTTTTTTACCTCCTTCGTTTTATTGCCTGCTCTGGCAGCCAGCGGGGAAGCCCCGGCCCGGGGAGGGGAAACGGGGGGGTGAAAGTGCTTGCGGCTCCTGAGTGTCAGCACCGCGCGTTCGCCACCGTGCCTCAACACCCCCGAACCCCCCATGCGACCGCGCATCTCCCTTGGGGAGTTTCAATTCATCGTTCCCAGCACACCCACCCGCGAGCCTGAAACAAAAGACGACACTAAATTCCTCTGACATCAACTTTTTTTCAGAAGTTTATTTCTAAGAATCATTCATGATTTCCAAAGCCTCGACTTCCTCATTTCCAGTTTCAATAGAAGTACGATAGCGGCTGATTCTCCCCCAGCCCCTCTCCTCCCCTCTTACAACACAGGCTGCCGGACCGGTATATAAACCCCGAGAAGTCCCCCAGTACGAATATGAATTTCTGAAAACTTCCTCTGCCAACACCAATCCCTATTAAGTCGCTCCCGGGACGCGGTTCACAATGAAGTTCGTGCCGGCAGGTAAAGAAAAAGGGGGGGGATTTTTTTTTTTTTGTACTGTTAAATACTTTCGCCCCCCCCTCCTGCTTTTCCTCCTTCTGGGTCTCCCGATGTCGCGAGGCGCTGCCGTGTCGGGAGCACTGGAAGGATGGGGAGGCTGCCAAGTACAGGAGGAGGGTTGGAGGGAGCAGCCCCCACCGCAGAAGCCGTTCTGGGGGGTCCCACGGGGCAGCACCCACCTGGGACCCCCCACCCACCCAGCCCCTGGCACAGGTGGGTGCCGAGCCTCCCCCTGCCCAGCCGTGAAATGGGCAGAAGCAGCGGCCGAGGGGACGCAGCGAGAGGGGCTCGTGAGCGGTCAGGGAATCTGCATCCCGTGGGAACACCCGGGGCCCTGGGGGCGCGGGGAGGCAGGGTCCCCCCGTCCCGTGCGGGAGGGGAGCGGCGGGTCGGGGGTCGGAACACACCCAGGTAAACCCTCTCCCACCTGGGTAGGGCAAATAAATCGAGGCTTGGATTACCTGGCACCGGCGGCACGTCCGAGGCGCTGACAAGTGCGGGCCGTTTCGGTGCTCGTCACGGCCCGGGGACTTCGCCCGGCATCACCCTCGCGGCGGGGCACGGGACCCCACCCTGACGGGGCCCTGCTGGTGACATCCAGGTCACCCAGCAGCGGCGACACCCGGGTCACCCTCCCCGAGGATGCCCAGCGCAGGGGCGGGCTCCAGAGGCGGTTTGCCCTCCCCGAGCAGGGGTGGATCCCGGTTTGGGGGAATCTCCGGGAAACTGGGGGCTGCAGCGCCCCTGTCTCAGGAGGAGACGCCGGGGCGACCCAGTTGCCGGAGGCTCAAGGGTCCCCTTGTTCCGCGTCCAGGGATTTCCTGGCTGGAGCCTCTGGCAGCTGCACTGTCTCTCCCCAGGACTCCTCGGCACTGCGCCCTCTTGTCAGACGGGGAAACTGAGGCAGGCGGTGGGGCCGGGGGCGGGAGGGAGGAGGCACCCCTGGACGCCTTTCCCTGGACTGGGGATCCCCTGGAACCCTCATCCCACCTCTCCCAGTCCTTCCACTCCCCCCATTCCATGACTCTGGAACCCCCTGAGCCCCCATTCCTGGACACCGGGACCCCCCTGCACGCCCTTTCCTGTCCATCCCAGCTCTCCCACCCCTGAAAACCCTTTTCTTGGCCCTGGGATCCCCAAACCCCTTCCCAGCTCTCCCAGTTTCCCCTTTGATTGATCCATGACCTCTCCCCCACCACCCCCCAAACCTCTGTGTCCCCCCACTTCTCCACTCCCCGCATTACCTGGATGTGGCAGTGTCAGAGCCCAGCCCGGGGGTCCCCCAGTTCATGGCAATGGGGTTTGTGGATGGGATCCCCTCCGTGCGCTACGACAGCGAGCGGGGCCGGATGGAGCCGCTGACACAGTGGATGAAGGACGGAGCTGAGCCGGGATATTGGGATAGCCAGACCCAGACCAGGGAGGGGAACCAGCCCGTGGCTGCCAGGAGCCTGGAGACACTGCGGGACCAGTACAACCAGAGCGGGGCTGAGTGGGGGGATCTGTGGGGTTGGGATGGGATCCATTGGGGTGGGATGTAGATCCATGGGGTCGAAGTAGCTGGGATGAGGCTCTGTGGGTCTCCATCAGGCTCTGGAGCTCCATAGGGCTGGAATGGGGCTCTGTGGGGGTGGGACACAATTTCATGGATCCCTATGGGTACAATCCCCCCAGGTCTTCACACAGTGCTTTATGGCTGTGACCTCCTGTCCGACGGGAGTGTCCGTGGATCCTTCAAGGATGGCTACAGCGCGCAGGATTTCATCTCCTTCGATCTGGGATTCAGGAGATTCGTGCCAGCTGACAGCGGTGCTGAGGTCACCAGGAGGCGCTGGGAATAGGACAGGACCGAGGCTGAGGGTTGGACAAATTACCTGAAGCACAAATGCCCAGAATGGCTCCAGAAATACGTCGGATACGGGCAGAATGAGCTGGAGCACAAAGGTGGGTGGGAATTTGGGATTTGGGAATGGAGGATTGGAGAACACGGTAATTCATGTCAGAATTCCATGGGCAGATCTCACCCCCATCCCATTCCCATGGAATTCCATGGATGCATCTCACGGTTATCCCATTCCAGAGCCCCCTGATGTCCATGTGTCCAGCAAAGAGGAACATGTGACGCTGATCTTGTCCTGCCATGCGTACGGATTCTACCCCAACACCATTGCAGTCAACTGCATGAAGGGGGATGAAATGTGGGATCAGGAGATGGAACGGGTCGGGATCGTTCCCAACAGCAACGGCACCTTCCGCACCTGGGCCAGGATCCAGGCGCTGCCGAAGGAGTGGGAGCAGTACCGGTGCAGGGTGGAGCATCCTGGAATGCCGGAGCCTGGGATCTTCGCTTGGGGTGAGGCTGGGAATGTGGGAATTGGGAATTTGGAATTCCCAGATGGGGATTCCCCTTCCCCTCCTTACCATCCTGCATTTCCCAGAGCTGACATTGGGCAGAAATCTCACCATGGTTGTTGCTGTGTCCATCACCACTGCCATCCTCATCCTCATCCTCATCCTCATCCTCATCCTCATCCTCATCCTCATCCTCATCTTCATTGTCCTCATCGGATTACTCATCTGGAAGCGCCAATCTGGTAACACACAGGATGGGGGTCAGGAAGGGTCACGGCTCCACCCGGCACCATTCCAGGAATCCTGTGCCACTGACGCTGATCCCACTGTTTTTTCACAGGGAAGAGGGACAGGAATGGATACAGCATGGCAGCCGGTGAGTTCCAGTGGCGGATCCAGCTCTGGATCCCCTCTGTGTGGATTCCAGGATGGATCCTGGGGTTAATGCTGGTGTGTGATCTGTGCTGGAATCTGATGGATCTTCTCTTTCTGCAGGAAAACATGTGGGAACCAACAGCTCGACTGCAGGTACAGAAGGGGATCAGGGTGGGATTCCTGAGGGAGACTGGGGCAGGATGGATGGAATGGGATCAGGGAGGGATTCTGGATCACAGCAGGATCAGATGGAATTGAAGAGTGGGATCAGGGCTGGATTCTGGAGTGGGATCAGGTGGAATGGATGGAGCAGGATCAGGGCTGGATTCCAGACAAGAATCAGGTGGGATGGAATGGAGCAGGAGTGGGGCAGGAGGGATGGGGCAGGATCAGGTGGGATTCTGGATCAAGGCAGGATTCCAGTGTGGGATTAGCTGGGAAGGATGGAGCGGGATTGGAGCAGGATGGATGGTGTGGGATCAGATTAGAATTCCAGAGAGGGATTGAGGCAGGATTGGGGTGGGATCAGGTGGGATTCTGAAGCAACTCCCGCTCTCCATGGGCTCCAGCCAGGTCCATCCTTTGCGATGGGGACAGGGACAGGGTGACACCGTGACCCTCTCTCATCCCGGCAGGAATCACCGCCTGAGCGATCCACAGAGCTGGATCCAGCCCCTCCCTCTTCCAAGGAAAACTGAGAGCTGCCGACAGAGCTCACCCCGCTGCTCCCGCCCACCCCACAACTCTTGCTAACGGATCAATTTCCCATTTTCCAATGTTTTAAAGTCAAGAATGACGATTGTTCCCAATGCTTTATTTCTGGTGTGAAATTATCCTGCTTTGGGCAATAAATCCTGCTTGGGCAATTGCGGAATCCCTGGAACCCCTCAGGGGAAAATCCCGGGCCTCGCCTTGGAGGAATACACCGCAGAGTCTGGAAGAGAAGTCTTCTCCTCGCAGTGCCCTGTGACACGGTGTGACCTGCCCCAGGCTGGTCTCCCCTGTGCTCCCAATTCCCGCGGTCTCTCCTTTCCCTGGCCATGGTGCCCCTGGTGACCGTCCCGTTGTCCCCAAAGGTCTCTGCCCTTTGCCCTGCCCTTTGCCCTGTCCCCGTGCCCTCAAACCCTTGGTTCCTGACCTCTGTTCAGGCCTGTGCACAGCTCGTGGCCCGACCTTTGTTCCCGATCTCCCTTCGGCGTGCTGGAATGAACCTTTGCCGGAATTAATCCTGCCAAGGCCCTTCGGCCTCTCCTCGCTGAGCTCAGCCGTGGCGTGTGCGGGGTGTGGGCTTGACCGCCTCGCCTGAATTCCCCCCAGGTGGCTTTTCCACAGGAGATGGTTACTGGGAACCGGGCGGCAGCGACCGCCATCTAAGCCCACAGTGCTACAGGCAATAAATCCCCGTTCCCTCCTCCAGTGTCCGGCAGTTCCTCTCTGGGAGTCAGGAGTGGGAATGGGGATGGTGGGGACAGTGGGGACAGGGATGGGGACACCAGGAGCAGGGTGGGGACACCAAAATCAGGTTGGGGACACCAGAATCAGGTTGGGGACACCAGAAGTGGGATGGGAACACCAGGAACAGGAGTGGGGACACATGAAAGGAAATGGGGACACCAGGAGCAGGGTGGAGACACCAGGTTGGGGACACCAGGAATGCAATGGGAACACCAGGAACAGGAGTGGGGACACAGGAAGGGGAATGGGGACACCAGGAACAGGATCGGGACACCAGGAGCAGGGTGGGGACATCAGGTTGGGGACACTAGGAACGGGATGGGAACACATGAAGGGTGTTGGAGTCCGGGGCATCCCTCTGGACGCCCTGGCAGGTCACAGGCCTCAGCAGAGAGGACTGGGACCCAAGCAAGAGGGTTTGAGATCTGTACAAGAGGGTTTGATTGCTGGACCGGGGGGTGTGGAGCCGGTCCAGGCAGGTTGGAGACCCTGGCACAGAGCCCAGAGAGACCCAGCCTTTGACTTCAGTCCGTGGAAAAAAGCTTCTAACACTGAGAGAAGAATTAATTAGAAGTGACAAAGGTGTGACAGACAGTAGTGTAGTGTGTCACAGGGCGGAAAATTTTGTAGTTTTAGGGTCCTTAGTATATAGGTGCATGGGGAACAAGATGGGAGGATTTAGGGTGGTGCCCTGAGTTCTTCCTTCTCCCCTGGCCTCCATCTTCTGGTGACGGTGGCACAAAGTAGTTCAAGGAGATTGGGTCAGAGTAGAGATGACCCATTTGGTATAGGTGATAGGCATTGGCACGTAATTGTAAATAATATACACGTAGTTATCTGGATAAAAAAACAGCGACCTCTCATTGCGGGGGGAGTCGTCCTGTGTCCGAGCAGCAGAACAGACCTCGGCCGGGCACACAGAACATTGTGAGATAACAAAATAATAAACAACGCGGGAAACCAAGAAAAACAAGGCCTTGAAGACTCCGTTTCTTTCTCATGTCTGGCTCAGGACCTTCAGAGGCAAAAGACTTTTAACCACCTGAACCTCAGGTGAGAGAACCAAACCCGAGATCACCCTGCCCTGGGGGGGCCTTGAGAGGCACCTGAACCCCAGCAGGGCATCCAGCGAACCCCAAAAGGTGCCGGGACCCCCCGTAAGCCACCGGGGGAATTTGGGAGGGGGCGCGTGGGGGGCGCCCAGGCCGGGCCCAGAGCCCAGCGCTGCCCCAGCCCGACCTGCCCCGGCTCCATTCCGGCTCCTCCCGCCGGATGACGCGGCGTTGGAAAAAGGGGGACAAAGGGTGGGCGCTGGGCCCGGGGGGAGCGGGAGAAGGGGTGGTGGAGGAGGAGGGATGAGGAAGGAGCAGTGGAGCGATAGAGGAGGAGTCGGGGCCATGCGGGAGGAAGAAGAGGGAGAGAGGAAGAGGAGCAGGAAACGGAACAGGAACAGGAGGAAATTCTCGGTTCCAGCGCCCGCTGTGTCCGCAGCACCTTTGGCCTCGGCAGCATCACCTGCCTCCACCCCACATGCCGCAGGTGAGCGGAGACGGGAAGCTCCCCCCAAATATCCCGGGGCGTTCCTGGTGGTTTTTCTGGGGGTTGTGGATATTCAGACCTTGGAGGGCCGCAAAGCTGAACCACAAATGCCCCTTGGCAGATAATGGGGGTCCACGACGGCTTGGGGTTCTCTCTTGGGGAGGGGTGCAGGTGGTCGCTGCCGGCGGAGCGTGGGCGGATGTGGGATCGCCGGATCATCCCTAAGCGAGATCCTAGAGAGGGGGGACAGCAGGAACCACGGGACCTCCATCGGCCTGGGGAACGGGACCCGCGAAACACCAAAGTGTGCAGATCAGAGAGGGGGAACTCCTGGGAGGGTGTTTTGGGATGAATCTTGGTAGTTTGAAGAATTTGACGGACACAGAATGCCTGGTGACTTCCTGACATGGACTTAGGCAGTAGAAACCCCCATCCCAAGGCACTCACCCCTTGTTTTTTCCCCCAAACCAGGATTTCTCATTCCCAAGCCTTGGCCCGATGGAGAAGGTGGAAAAGCCCCGGAGATCCCGCAGGAGGAGGGGCTGCAAACCCAGCCCAGGGAGCTGCGAGGAGGAAAGACCCTCCCTGTGCCAGGAGGGCAGCTGGAGATCCAGCTGGAGCTCAGAGCTGGTGGAGAAGCCTCAGGCTGGGGAGAAGCCCTACGAGTGCTTGGAATGTTGGAAGAGCTTCAGCTGCAAGTCTAGCCTCAACAACCAGCGCAAGATCCACACCGGGGAGAGGCCCTACGAGTGTCCCGAGTGTGGGAAGAGCTTCTCCAGTAGCTCTAACTTGACCAAACACCAATGGAGGCAGCACTAAGGGAAGCCCTGCGAGTGCCCCGAGTGCGGGAAGAGCTTCGTGCGCTGCTCCAGCTCCATCCCCCATGGGAAGATCGGCGTTGGATGATCCCCAGTGACCCCCGTTGGGCAGAGCCCCGGTGATCCATGGTCCTGGTGATCCGTGTTGGGTGTGGGGAAGGTGTTGGAGAGATCTCTTCTCCTTCTGCTGCTGTGGTTTGGTTGGGAATAAATTCCTTCCCTGTGGCCACGCTGGGTCTGTTGTGGCCGTGCTGGAGTTTGCTGAGGGATCTCTCCCTGTCCTTGTCCCCATCCAGGACCCCTCAGTTCCATTTTCTGTCCCCTGTGCAGCTGTGGGGGGCAGGGACAGAGTGGCTTTGGTGGGTGCCTGGCATCGGGCCAGCATCGCCCCCTGCCATGGGCACCCCTGAGATCCCAGTGTGGGGCTGCATTCCCCCCTCCTCCTTTCCAGGCTGCAGTGTGATCTGAGAAACGCTCGTTAGGTCTTGTCCTTGGAAACAGCACCTGGGCTCAGCCTTTTCCAAGCTTATCAGAAATACTGCCCGCCACCAGGAATTGCCAACAGGCTCCTGTTTTCCTTATGACCAGCCTTGGAAAATATTCCTCTTGCCGGAATGGCTCAACATTCCTGTTCTCACACATTTCGAGAAAGTGCTGACCCAAACTGTGGCCGGGGTGAAACATTGTTATGACTGAAGCCCACTCTCCTGTGGCCCCATCAACAGTGGTCCCAAAGGAGACCCTTTGAGCTCTCCTGGGCCACCGTGGGCTGTGACAGCAATGTCCCTCTGAGGGGCCTCTCAGAGCCAGCAAACCCTCGGGTTGGCTCTGCCTGGAGGATCCCTCAAACACGACGTGTCCTGGGCCGATGCCCTCACTCCTCAAGGCCCCATCCTTCGCCCAGCGGGAGATGCAAAAACATCCCAAGTGAGGATTTCACTGAGCTCTGAGGGGAATTTGTCACAGTCATTGCTTGCACTGACTGTTCCTGTCTGTGAGTGTGCACCTGCACATTTGCTATAGTAAATCTGGGAGAAATACTGCTTTCTTAGCTGTGGAAGTACCTTGGACATCTAAGTTAGGCCTGTAAGTAAGGTTCAGTTATAGTTATGAACATACTGAAATGCAGGGAAGTGTTGTCCTTTTTCCTAAGTTGTTAAATGGAAGTTTTGAGCAAAGTTATGTGTTGCTAAATGTAGTTTTTCTGTTAAGTTGCCAAGTAGAACTTGGAAGTTATACTGTAAGTTAGGTTAAATGCTATTAAGTGTTATTCCTCTGTTGAATTAAGGTTAAGCTATAAGTTAAGTGAGGTATAAGTTCAGTGTTGTTCCTCAATGAATTGCTAGGCCTAAGGTATAAGTTAGGTTACAAATTAAGGTAGAAGTCAAAATGCTGCTCAGTGTTGTTAAGCATTTGGGCTGTGATCCTTTCAATCCTTGGCTGCCTTGTCTTTTGTCCCATTCACCCAAACACAACACACACCCATCCACACCCCCTAGAGAGTTCTCAGTTCATTTCTGGTTTGGTTGCCTGGATTTGGTTTTGTTTTTGCTTGTTTTCCCTTGTTGTGCCTTAGCTGTGCTGTAGGCAGCAGAGTGAATCTTCCCAACCAACTTGTTGTGCTCTGTCCCTTCATATTAAATCTGACTTTTGTTCATGCCCCTGCCACTGATTTTTAAGCAATCTCAAACACTCATTCATGACAGCACCACCATGTCCTGCATCACCGAGGGCGCTGACACCGCCCGTGTCACAAAGGGCCACACCCGGCCCCCAACAGCAGAGGGACAGACTGGAAGCGCCCGGAGCAGCCCCGGCCTTGTGGCCTTGTAGCCCGTGCCGTGCCCAGAGCCCCGGGAGGCTTTGGCCACGGTGCCCCCGACAGCCCCAGCCCCGCCCCGCAGAGCCCTGGGGCTGCAGCCCGGGCTGACCCTGCGGGCCCCCAGAGATGCCACCGGACGCTGCCCACAGCAAGGTGCTGACGGGGATCGGGGCCTTCGGGTTGGGCTTGGTCTTCCCGGCACTGGGGCTGGGCTTCTACCTGCGCCAGAAGGTGAGGGGGGCTCCTTGGGGTCGTGTCCACCCTCCCCCGCAGCGTGTGTGCTCCCCCCGGGGCCCCCAGCCCGATGTCACCCCCTTTTCTCTGCCCACAGAGCTCCTGAGCCGCCGGCGGCCGCTGCCCCTCCCCGTGGCCTCGGGCCCGGCCGGGCCCCCCTGCTCCGCCCCGCGCTGATTTGGGGGGATCATGTGTCCCTCCAAGCCCTGCTGTCACTCTGGTCCCCACCCAAGACGATCTCAGTGCTCCCAATAAAGCTTCCCAGTTCGCCCCAGTCCCAGGGAGCAGCTGGAGCAGCTGCCCCAGAACCTCCGCCAGGGTCTCCCAACGCAGCCGGAGCCGCTGGGCCTGGGGTCCCCAAAGCCCTCAGCAAGCCCCAAGGCCCTCCCAGGAACCCTCAACTCCCTCAAACCCAGCATCCCCCACAGCCCCTGCAAGTTCCCCCCATGGCACCAGCCATGGCCATGTCCCCACATGTCACTGGCCATGTCCCACCATGTCCTCACCCACGACTGTCTCCCCACCATGTTTCCATCCCTGTCATTGTCCCCCACGTCCTTATCTGTGCCCGTGTTCCCCCCGTGTCCCCATGAATGGCCACATCCCACTCAAATGTCCATGTGCGCCCATGCCATTCTCCATGTCTCTGTCTCACCATGTCTATGTCCTCCCATCATCCCAACCATGTCTTAGTTCAACGTCTTTATTTTTACCCCAGTGTTGGACATTTAAAAGGCATGAAGAGAAATGAAAAGCAAATCAAGGCCAAAAGAAAACGATTTCCCTGTCCATGCCGGCTGAGGATCCACGTGCTTGGGTCGGAGGGAAGAACCATTTTTGGAGGGATTTCCACCCCACTGTCTCCAAAATCTTGGTCTTGGCCCCAGATCATCACCATGTGGCTGCACAAGATGCCCTCGGGCAATAGGAAATCAAAATCGTGTAGAATCCCTGAGGTTGGAAAAGATCTCGAAGACCATCCAGTATTCCTTGATGCCACCAAAAGATAGGACTGAACAAAAACAAATTTTCTGGGGTTGAAAGTCAACAAATCCACTCTCCCTAAGGAATTCCCAATGTCAGTCTGCGTCGCAAGGGATGTTTCTGCCCCTGTGTTCATCCAGGTGCCCACGGGAAGACAGGAAGATGTGGAGCCCCCTCAGCCACATCTCTTCCCAACACGGATCACCAGGACCACGGATCACCAGGGCTCTGCCCAACGGGGGTCACTGGGGATCATCCAACGCCGATCCTCTCATGGGGAATGGAGCTGGCACGAAGCTCTTCCCGCACTCTGTGTGCTCTAAGGGCTTCCCTTAGTGGTGCCTCTGTTGGTGTCTGGTCATGTTAGATCTGTCTGAGAAGCTCTTCCCACACTCAGGACACTCGTAGGGCCTCTCCCCGGTGTGGATGCGCCGGTGCCTGATGAGGGTGGAGTTGTACTTGAAGCCCTTCCCGCAGTCGGGGCAGCGGAATGGCCTCTCATCCGTGTGAATCCGCTGATGTTGGAGGAGTTCGGAGCTCCTTACAAACCTCTTCCCACACTCAGGACACTCATAGGGCCTCTCCCCAGTGTGGATGTGCTGGTGGTACATCAGGTTTGAGCTCCATCCAAAGCTCTTCCCACATTCCAAGCAGGTGTAGGGCCCTTCCCCCGTGTGGATCACCTGGTGCCGGATCAGGTCATAGCTTCCTCTGAAGCTCTTCCCACATTCCCCACACTTGTAGGGCTTTTCCCCAGTATGGATCCTCTGGTGTTCCCTCAGCTGGAATCTCTGGATGAAGCTCTTCCCACATTCCCCACACTCATAGGGCTTTTCCCCCGTGTGGATCCTCTGGTGTTTCCTCAGGCCGGAGCTGTACCTGAAGCTCTTCCCACATTCCACACATTCATAGGGCCGTTCCCCAGTGTGGAGCCTCTGGTGCTGCATAAGACTGCCCTTCTGGCCGAAGCTCATCCCACATTCCCCACATTCACAGGGCCGTTCTCTGGCGTGGATCATCTGGTGTTTCACCAGGTGGCCCTTCCGGCTGAAGCTTTTCCCACATTCCCCACACTTGTAGGGCCGTTCCCCGGTGTGGATCCTCTGGTGTAGCACCAGGCTGGACCTGAAGCTGAAGCTGTTCCCACACTCCCCACACTTAAAGGGCCGTTCCCCGGTGTGGATCCTCTTGTGTTGGATCAGGTGGGAGCTCCAGGCGAAGCTCTTCCCACATTCCCCACACTCGTAGGGCCGTTCCCCACTGTGGATCACCTGGTGCTGGATCAGGTGGCAGCTGTAGCTGAAACCCTTCCCACATTCCAGGCACCTGTGGGGCTTCTCCCCTCCATGAGGCTTCTCCACCAGCTCTGAGCTCCGGATGGATCTCCGGCCGCCCTCCTGGCACAGGGGAGGTCTTTCCTCCTCGCAGCTCCCTGGGCTGGGTTTGCAGCCCCTCCTCCTGCGGGATCTCCGGGGCTTTTCCTCCTTCTCCATCTGGACACTCCTTGGGAATGACAAATCCTGGTTTGGGGAGAAAACAAGAGGAGAGTGCTTTAGGCTGGGGGTTTCTCCTTGCCCAAGTTCATCTCAGGAAGTCATTGCTACCTCGTGCCTGTAAGAACCTCCAAAACACCAAGATTCAGCGCACAAGTCCTCCAAATGTCAAGATACAGCTCAAAAACTCCACAAATACTGTACTTTACACCAAACTTTCTCCAAAATATAAAGATGCAGGCCCTTGCAATAAACCAAGATACCAACATTTAGGCCCAATAATACTCAGAAAAACCAAGATTCACTCCCACAAAAATGATGAAGACCCGTAAACAGGGAATCCCCATGAAAGGAAGAAAGGAAAGCGTCTTTAGAAACAGATGCTGCGAATCTGCTTGGGGATAGGGCCAGGCACTTGGACATAAGGAAGGGACAGAAGAAACCATCACTTCCACAAAATGTTACTAACTGACCACACAGACTGCTGCTCAGCCAAGGTCCTGCTAAATCCATGAACATTGAGAAGAAGAACAAGGACTTAATAGAGATATGAACATCGTTACATATACAGAAGTGGGGTGCATATTAAGGGAGGGTATGTAGTAGGTGGATTGGGAAGTCTGTACCTCCCGATACTTCAGCCAATGAGGAAAAGGAGAGGGAGATGCAGGCAGGAAAATTAGGATGGAAAGGAGACTGTGTGCTCCAACAGCTGGAGAGATCCCATGGGAAATGTCCCATAGCTTCTCCCTTTTTCTATAAATGAAATTACTTTTACAAGACTCCTCTGTCTTCTTTGTGGACACAAACCCCTGGTGATGTCAATTTTTCCACACACCTTGGGGCTCCTCTGGAATTCCTTCCACCGTCCGGGGCGGCGGGCAGTGAGTGGAGCTGAAGGTGCCTCACCCAGTTTGGGTGATCGGCTCCCTGGGGTGGCGGCGGCACCGGGGGTTTGTCTGGGGACCCGAGAGTGTCCAGGAGACAGATCAGCAGTGACACATCAGGGGGGTCTGTGAAGAATCGGCAGGGAGACAGCACTGAAAATCTCATCAGTGAGGACACTGGGATCTTCAGGGAGTGAACATGGCAGGGCATCCATGGAGGGTGGAAAAGGGAAAGCCAGGAAGGCATCCTGGCAAAAGGGATGGCGATCCCGAAATATCTCTGAAGGGTCCCTTGGGAGAATGTTGAGGCAGTCTGCACATTCTCATTAATTACTCCCAGAGGTAATTAAGGACATGAACACCCAGCAAGGCAATAAAGGAAGTCCAGAAGGGATTTAGACAAGTGGGGATGGATGGCGTTGGTGTGCTGGGAAGGCACTGGGTGAAGGGGAGTGTGCAGGAATATGGTTAATGCTAGAAGCAGCAGGAGGAATCTCTGCGGTAAAAATAAGGATGATGGAAAAGAGGAGGAAGAGAAAAATACTGAGGATTGGGACATTTTTCAGCAGGGTTTTAGACTCTAAATTTGCCAGCTGCTGCAGATCCTTTGAACCCCGGTTTCCAGGAGAGGAAAACAAGGAGGTCAGGATCCCGGGGGGTTCTCCGTGCTGGGGAGCGGCAGCAGCGGGCGCAGAGGTGCGGCACCGGGAGCAGGGGCTGGGGGCCTGTGGGGAGCTGTGGGGCAGCCGGGGCTCAGCAGGAAGGAAGGAACAGCTGGGAAATGTGGATTACTCCAGGAAGGATCAAGATTCTCCTTTAAGGATTTTGTTTGGGTCGCTGAAGAAAGGAATGACTCTGCAGAAAGCTCAGCAGCGGTCAGAGGAGGAGCACCCACAGGCACTCAGGGGGGCCTCAGGAGTGGCACAAGAAGCCCCTGGAGCACTTGGGCACAAAGGCACAGCAGGTGAAGGCAAGAAGGGAGGAGGAAAAGGCCAAACTGGAGGCAAAGGCCATGGCAGAGTTTCTACAGCCCCTGAGGGATGAACCCCAGCGCCCAAGGGGGCCCCAGCACCGAGGGGACGGGCTCGGCCACAAGCACCTGGCACAGGCATTGCCCTCCTCGGCGGGGGAGAGCCCACCCAAACAGCCCCTGGCAAGGAAGCAGGGTTCCATCTGCAGGCCACAAGGACACTGCAGGCACACACGGCAGCACCCTCAGCAGGAGCAAGTCCAGCCCTGCATGGACATGGATTCCCGGGGCTGCCAGAGCTCCCATTCCACCAGGGACCCACCACACTGCAGCCCTTGACAACATTCAGGCTGGGGCTGCATCCACACGAGGCCTTTCCTCATACACACAGGGGCCTCTCCATCCACTCTGGATCTTAGACCTAAGGGGGGAAAATCCCAAAAATGTCTTTGATTATTCTGGGGACAAGTGGGAAAGGTGAGCAGATGTGTTTTAGTCAATCACTATCGGCAAATGTGGGGGATGGGTTTGAAATGCAGGAATTTTTACTTGTTCCTAAACGTGATTGTAATTTACTGGGAAGGCATTTGATGGCTAAATTGGGAATGCAAATTAATGCTGTAAAAGATGATACAGAGGCCAGTTCTGTGGTACCTTTGTGTCAAATGTCTGGCAAGGCCTGTGCTGAAGTGAACCCACAAGTGTGGGCAGCCCCAGGGAAAGAGGGAAAATCAGATACCCAGCCTCTCCAAATGACTCTGAAGCAACCAGGACAAGTGGTGTCTAAAAGCAATCCCCTGTTCCAAGGGAGGGAAGGAAGGGCTTACAGCCTGTTACTGAGCCCCTGTTCAAGGCAGGGCTTTGGGAGCCAGGCATCTCTCCCTATAATGCTCCTCCTATGCTGCCAACCAAGAAATCAGATGGAATCCACAGAATCGTGCAGGACCTAAGAAGAAGAAATGAGGTGATCAAACCCAGGCACCTCACAGTCTCAGATCCTTACACCAGCTGGAACAAGGTTCCCTCCTCACACTGCTGCCATTCAGGACTTGATGTCAAAGATGATTTCTGGGGATGCCCACTGACACAGGGTGGTGAACAGGATTTGGCCTTTGAGCGGGAACAAGAGGGAGAAGGGAAAATGGGAAAGACATGGACGGTCCTTCTGCAGGGATGCACAGAAGCACCAGCCTTATTCGGGCAAGCCTTGCAGGAAATATCAAAAGAATTTACCTCACCCCAAGAGACTGGGGTAATGCAGGATGAGGATGACTTGCTCCAGTCAGGAGGACAAGAAGCGGTAGAAGAAGCCTCTGTGGAATGGCTCCATTTTCAGGCTAAAAAGAAACTTCGAGTATGTGAAAAAAAAAAAAAGTGCAAAAGGTGGAGAAAGAAGTTAAATATTTGGGGCATTATTTGACTGAAGGTTTGTAATGAATTGACCCACAGAAAGTCCAGGGAATCTCAGAAGTAACGTTACCCAGGATAAAAAGGAGCTGCAACAATTCTGAGGATTAATGGGGAATTGCAGGACTGGATTGAGGATTCTCTGTTCTACCCAGAACATTGTGTGACATTTTAACCCCAGACAGCCTCAATGTTATGGTATGGACATGAGAAAGAGAACAAAACATGAGAAAATGAAAAAATGAAAATGATCGATGCCCCAGCCATGGCTCTCCCAGACTCCCAAAAGGAATTGGAATTGTCTGTGGATGTTAAACAGGCCACGACTGACCCCGCACTGAAGGCACCGGAGCAGCAGCCAGGGCTCCACAGCGGGGGAAGCCCCTGTGCCTGCCCACAGATCCTCTGCTGGATCTGTGGGTCAGACTGTAGAAAGTTTAGGAAAAAACCAATAAAACTCATGTGTCATGGAATGATTTTCGCTGCACACCCAGGCTACGTGTAGATGAAAAGGTTTCTGTTGCACATCCTGGCCAAAAGCAAGTAATGCCTTGACTCTCTAACACTAAAAGTATTATTGGAGAATTACTGTTTTTCTCACAGTTTCAGTGAAACGATTACACCATCAGAATAATCTCTCATAATAATCCTACTTTTAAATTGTCAGTAATGTTTGGACCAGGGGTGTGAGAAACAATTTTTAGTCCTAGGAGAAGAAGCAGAAAAAACTTGATGGCTTCGGATTGTTTTTGTGTATGTTTGTGGAAGGCACTTAGTGATGGCAAAATTTTGGTATGGGTTTTTCGATGTTCACCGTTAGGTTGCATTTTACAAAACCAGAAGAGCTTTAAAAGCGACCCTTTAACAGTAAACAGTGAAAAGAATTAAACAGTTAAATTCACAGTTAAAACAAAAGTAGATTGTAGGGAACCACATCAGAGTTATTCCATGGCTGCTCTGGAAGAGAAGCTTCCTTCCAGGCAGCCAGGAGAGGAGCTTTAGAAATGCAAATTAACACTGCTGGGGAAAAGTGTGGACAATGCACCAGGCTCTACTTGCCCGGGGGAGGAATTGGGCTCATTCCCTCTGTCCCTCACCTCAAGCTCTGCCTGCTGGCACAGATGGAATTGGCACAGCCAAAGGCAGAGCCCACAGTGAGGAGATCTGACTCTGCAACACAAATTGCTTCAGCTGCAAAGGGAAACAGCAAATGGAGAATGTTGTGAAAACTTCACACAAATAAGTGGGGGGAATCATCCCTCTCCCCACTCCAACATGTGCTCTCACTGTCTGTGTCACACAGGGAGCATTAGACCACTGGGGTGTTTGTGCTACCACAGGTTCAGAGAAATCACTTGGGAATCCAAGTATTCAATGATTTAATTAGAGAAAAGAGATCAATTGATGCAGCCCTGGCTGGAGGGAGCACCCAAAAATGGGAAAAGATGAACGGCCATCAGAACAAATCCTGCAACACCAGGGACCAGCCCCAGGGAACCCGAACCAATTCAGATCAGGAGCCAGAGAACCCACTGATCATTTCAATGGCAGAATTAGATTACAAGACGTCCACAAAATAATAACCAACCAGACAGATCCAGCTCCTCAGTCTGGCCCACCAATCCACTCAAACGAAGAATGCAACATTTCACCGGGGGATGGGATCAGATTATCTATAAGCAGAAGGAGGAGGACAGGGTGGAAAATTAAATGACTCAAGATGCTGTTGGCAAATAGATGACAACAGAGAAGTGGTGAAACAGATAACAAAGGAAATAAGAAAGCAGATCATGTGCTGGTCCAAACGTGGAAAGGATGGGAATGGGACATGGTTTCGTGGTTCCCTGGCACACCATGGGTTAAACGAAGGCTCTTTCTCCTCTGTTGTGCTCCAGCAACTCTCATCTTTGGACCGTGCACACACCTCGCTGAGGGCAGCTCATTCAGCAGCTGAGCAAGGGGATGCAGGTGGCAGCCAGGCCTCCTGATCCACACACGGCTACAAAAGGACAGGGAATGAGGGCACTGACAATAATCCCAAAGTCAAAGAGGACCCAGCAAGAAAAAACAGAGTGAATCAGTGAATCTGCTTGGACATAGGGACAGGGACTTGGAGAAAGGAAGGAATGAGAAAAACCATCAGTTTCAGAAAACGTTACTCATTGACATGGACTGCTGCTCAGCCAAGGTCCTGCAAAATTCCTGAACATCAAAAAGAAGAAAAAAGACGGAACAGAGCCATGAATATCGGATGTCATACAAAAGGGGGGGCATATTAACGAGTACATGCAGAAGGCGGATCGGGAAGTCGGAACTTCCCAAGGACCTTCGCCACTGGGCAAAGGGACAGGGAGATGCAGAAGGGAAAAATCAGGATAAAAAGGAGACCGCGTACGACAACAACTGGAGAGACCCCACGGCAAACGCCGCACGGCCTCTCCCTTTGTTCAGGAATAAAGTCACTTTTACAGGACTCCTCGGTCTCCTCTGGGGACACAAAGCTCTGGCCACGGGAATTTTCCCGCACAGCCCCGGGGACAGGGCGGCCACCTCCGTCCTCCCCGCAGGAAGCGGGACGAGGCAGCGCTGCTCCGGCACCGGCTCCTGCCGAGGCAGCGGCGGGAAGGAGACCGCGGGCAGCCGCTCCCGCAGCGCCCTCAGGCCACGGGGAACACGGCGCCGACACGGCACAAGGAACCCGCCAGAGCCCCCTGCCGCCCCCTCCGCCCGCAGCCGGCCCCGAGCCCCGGCAGAACCGAGCGCGGCTCCCACCCGCGCTGGGGCCGCCTCCGAGCTCCGCCGCCGCCTCACCGGGCTCCGGCCGCTGCCGCCGCTCCCGGGCCCGCACACACGCTCCGCCAATGGCGCCTCTGCCGAGCCACGCCCGCCCGGGGGGCGGCCCCGGGGCCGGGCTTGGCCCCGCTCGGCCCAATCGGCGCGCGAGATTCTGGAGTGAGGCCACAATTCGCCAATGGCAGCGAGGCAGGGGCGGGCTCTGCACACGGCCCACCCCCGCCCCGCGCTCTCAGGCCCCGCCCCCGGGCTGTGTGAGGGGAAAGCCGCAGATGAGGAACAGCGCTGGGACAGGCCCGGGCCCGAGTCGGGATTGAGCTGGAAACACAAACAAACTTCTCCGCACCTCCCGGCCCGCCTTTCCCAGGCCGGCGTGTTCGCCGGCACCGGCTCCGAGGAAAGCCGTCACTTCTCCTGGCCATAATTAGGAGCATCAGCGCACGGCTTTGATTTCTCCCCAAAAGGGAAAACCCCCAAGGCCCTTGGGCTGAGTGGAGGAGGGGGGAGATTTCTGGCAGAAAACTCCCAAAGTGGTTTTTCCCCAGAGTCGGGAAGAACAAACCAAAGCCAAGTGAGGCGGGGCCCCCCACCCATGCCGGGGGTTCGGCCCCTTCCCTTTCACCCCCCGGGAACAGCGCCGGGACTGGGGGGGCCCGGGCGGGACTGGGGGGCACAGGGGGGTCCCCAGCACCGGGGGGTCCCTTGAGACTCGGTCCTGTTCCCCCAACCCCCGTTATCAGCCGGGTCCCCCCGTTATCACCAGCCCCCCCTCTTCAATTTACCGGGCCCGCCACGCACCGATACCCCCTCCCCATTCTCTGCCCCACCTTCACCGACACCCCCAAAGCGCTGGGACCCCCCGATCCATGAGCCCCCCCCAGTGCGCCAGGACCCCCCCCTCACCGCCCTTCCCCGACTCACCAGGACCCCCCCAGTCCATGGAACCCCCCCCACTCACCACATCCCCCCCTTCGGCACCCTCTGGGCCCCCCCATTGATTGATCCCCCCCAAAACGCCCCCAGCCCCTCCCCCCTCGGTTCCCCACGCCCCTGGCCTGCATTCTCAAGTGGGAAACCCCGAATCCTTTGGAATTCTCACCTGGGATCCCCCAAATCCCCCCAGGAAACCGCAAACCCCACCTGGGACCCCCCCAAACCATCAAAAGACTGGTGACACTGGGATGGGACTTGGTATACTGGGGCACAACTGGGAACACTGGGACAGGATGGGGGACACTGGGATGGGACTGGGGGGCACCAGGACAGGGATGCTGGGACAGGGCTGAAAACACTGGGATGGGACTGGGGACACTGGGACAGTGACACTGGTATGGGGACAATGGGGTGATGGCACTGGGCTGGCTCTGGGAGCACTGGGATGGAACTGGTGACACTGGGGTGGAACTGGTGACACTGGGGTGGTGACACTGAGGCAGCCCTGGGGGACACTGGGCTAGTGGCACTGGGACAGGGAAACTGGGATGGAACTGGGGACACCTGAACAAGACTGAGGGCACTGGTACTTCACAACAAAGACAAGACTTTCTAGTTATAGCCAAGGCCGGTAATGGACTTTCTGGACTTTCAGTTATTCCTGCTGTTGTTTCAGTAAATTGTAATGAAGAGCTGAGGGGTTTAGCTCTTTTTCATAAGGCTCCAGTGCTAATTCTACCAAAACCACCAACAGCTTTTGCTATTGCATTGCCAATGAATACAAATAAGTGAGCTGGATACCGAGAAATGCCTTTTGAGAGCTTTAGCCCGGCGCCTAATGACCGTTGGGTAAAACATACCACCAATGAATGGCCAGAACTGACGTGCAGTCTGAGACACCTGAGTAAAACAGTTGAGATTACAGGCACACTGGACACAGGGGCACACGTCACTGTGATTTCTCATGAATTTTGGCCGAGCAATTGGAATCTGGTGACACCTAGGAGTGGTCTCACAGGGATTGGAGGAGCTACAGTGTGTATGCAAAGTGACTTCATGATTACTGTCACAGGTCCCACAGGAAAGACAGCGACCACCCATCCCTACGTGGTGAAGAAGCCCGTTACACTATGGGGGAGAGATGTGTTGTCCCAGTGGAGAACAAAGATGGAAGTGGATTCTTAATGGAAACCACAGCTATGCCTGCCACTCATCATTAAGTTACCGTTATTCCGTTATCGTGGAAAACCAATCCGCCTGTTTGGATAGATCTGTGGCCTCTTGAGCAGAAAAAATTGAATGCGCTCAAAAAATTAGGAGGCGAATAGCTACAAAAAGCCCACATCAAGCCCACAAATAGTCCCTGGAATTCCCCAGTGTTTGTCATTCACAAGAAGACTTCTCTGATTCCTGGAGATTGCTTCATGACTTGAGGAATGAACTGATAGAAGACATGATGCATTTACAACCTGGATTTCCTTCTCTTTCAGTGATTCCAAGAGACTGGCTTCCTGTTGTCATTGACTTCACAGATTGTTTTTTCACCATTCCACTGCATCCAGGGGATGCTTCTTGATTTGCCTTTTTGGTTCCAGCCATCAGTAGAGGAGAACCACTGCAAAGGTACCACTGGATGGTTTTACAGCAGAGATGCAAAGGACCTGCAGCCGGCTCCGACGCCGCCAAGCCCGAGAATGGCCTCATGGCCGGTCCCAGTGAACCCGTGAGGGGCCCCTTCCATACTGCTGGTGACTTACCTGGGCTCGTAGGGACACCCCCCCCCGCCCCGGTGCTGACAGCGGGCTGCCCACTCCGAACAGCAGCCCTCCTGAACGAAACGGGTTTGAACACCACGGGAATTTTGAAACTTTCCTGCAGCGCTACTGCGCATGTGCGGCACAGCCGCCCGCACAGAAAAATGGCGGCTCCCTGCAAAGACCTTCCGTACAACGAAATGGCCGCTCCCTGTTTGTTTCCGTACAACAAGATGGCGGCGCTCCGAAAGGAGCATGCGCACTGCTGCCGGCGCCATTTTGTAACCACCGAGACTCAGCCTCCATCTACAGCGCCATCTCTGGCCGCCGTGCCCGCTGCAGGGTCGGGCGGCCCCGGAACACCGGCGGCGGAGGTGCCGCGGCTGCGGCCGGCCCCGGAGGTGCGCGGCCCCGGGGTGCCGCCGGCGGGGGTCCCTGTGACCCCCCAGAGCAGGAGTCACCAGCCATGGGGGCGGGTGGCCCCGGAGCGCGGCCAAAGAGGCTTTCAGCACCCCCACCATCGGCGTGAGCCTGCCGCGGGGAGCAGCCGTGTCGAGGTGCCGGCTTCTTTTCAGCCTCTGCCAGCGCCAGGATTGGAGCACGGGAGACGCAGTTTTGGTGTTCGGGCTCAGGATTTTATTCATTCTTATCTGCATTACAGCCTCACAAGCCGTGAGTTCTGTACACTAACTAGCTAAGCACAGAATGGTGAGTCTCTGTCTATCCCTACCCGCTTTTTTCAAGGACAAATCATCCAATGAGAAAATGACACTCAAATTATTTCTATTTTTGACTCAATGACCCCATGGTCCACAATGTGGGCTTTATTACCCAATCAAAGAAACCACCCAAACACATGAATTGAAGGTGAAGAAGTAGTTGTGTTTGTGCAGGTCCAGGGCCCAGGTGGATTCCAGCGGAGAACGGGAAGCCAAATCAAGCACAGGAACACGCTGACAGCTCCAAGAGCAGAGAAGCAGCACGCAGACGTGAGCTGCACGGAGACTGTAGCTGATGGCAGACATCTTCTGTCCCACGTGCAAGAACTGTCAACCCTGGGGTTTGTGTTAGTGTAAAAGGTGTGGGAATCGTTGGTATCGTAGAGCTCTGTTGGCACAAGCGTGGTGAACATCGTGGTGTGATCTAGAATCCCAAACAAAGCACAAGGCCGTTGGATTTTCAGGTGCAGTGGGTCACGGTGAAGAAAGCAGCCCCCATCTTCCCATTCTTTGGGAGGAATGGAGGAGGGAATTTTTGAGAGAATCAAAAGAGATTCAAATTTGGAGAGTTGAATGCAAACAAAATAATTCAGTGCCTTATATCTGGCCGGTCCCAGGTGAAATTTGTGGATGAACCAAAAAAGGGAACGTGCTGAAAGATGTGCCTGGAAATTAAAAATGAAAAAGGAAGTGCCTTAAATCAAAAAGCATTAAGTTAAATCAGGGATCGTGTTTATATCTTATTTTGTTTGCCTTCATCAATGCAACCTTACCTGTCGATCAACCAAAGACCAACACTTGGGGAGCAGTGGTGTTGTAGAATCCCTTTGTTAGAGAATAGTTTAAGGGAAATCTGGGGTTCAATCAAATGTTACGTTTTTTTTGCGTGCTTGCTTTTAGTAATTTACTTGCTTTTAGTAATTTACTTGCTTTTAATGATGCAAATTTGCCACTCAGTCAACCTAAAACAAATGTCTGGGTGACTTTAGCCAGTGCATCAGGTTTAGATACCGTATGTCTGTATAATACAACCCAGAAAAGCCATTTCCCACCTGTCTGGTTGGTGTGCCAGTGGATGCTTGGCCAGCTCCAGAGAAAACTGACAGAGCCATTCAAGGTACAATTGCAGGATCATCCACATGGGATTTTTGGTCCCCAGTAGATGCATGGAACTGGTGGGTTCCTCACCTTCCCACGGCATCTCGTGAACCTGAAGTACGGAAGACTTTTGGTTCTGTAAACATGATTTTTTCATGCCAAATTAAACTATACAGGGAAAGATCAATTTTTGGTTAAGGATGTTTGTCCTTACCACTTTGTATAGAAAAATGAGATTAATTGGTGTAATCATACTTCTTTAGTTCAGTCACACATCAGTCCACACAGACATGAGGTACAAATTCAAGTTTAGTTTTAAATAAATAGAGGGTTCTTAAGTGCCTTAGCAAATAAGAGACGAAATCAGTTAGCAAGAAAGAGACCTAAAGTCTAGTTTAAAGTTCAAATGACATTGCCTTTTGCAAAGTTAGTTGAATTCTAATCATAACAAAAATAATGTAGCCTTGCTGAAACATGCCTAGATAGAACAGACAGAGCTACATGTGTAGAATTTGTGTAAGAAATTGCAAATATTGTCGCACATCAATCTTAGCTTAGGCCAGGCCCAACAAGGCAATACTGGACTCGTGTTTCTACCTGATTGGTAGAAACCAATAGAATAAAATGCGCTGCTTTAAAGCTCAGGGAAGACCAATCACAAATGCCACTGTTGTTGTTTCTGCGGCTGCTACTGATAACACAGTAGATATATATATGTATATATAAATATATGCACACTGATAAGACTCAGGGGACACAGACTACAAGTGCTGCCGCTGCTGCTGTTGCTGCTTCTGCTTAGGACTCAGAAACTTGTGGGAATGCATTTCCACACCCAAGCAAATGATTCTATTTAAGGAAAAAAGTTTCAGTTTACCTTTGAACTTAGAAGGAAGCCAAGCTGGAAAGTTGTGTGCCCTTCTCATGGACATCAGCCCAGTGCCAGCACAGGGGCACTGGTTGGGCTTTGGAGATGTTTCTCAGGACCTGTGGCTGCTGCTATTGGCAGCAAGGCAAATTGTCCCTCCTTAATCATCCTATACTTGAGAATGAGCTCAGAGGTGCTCAGGCGCTTTTTAATGTGTCCTGGCCAGGGGTCAGAGGCTTCTCTGACACCTGTGCTCGCCTTTTGTTTCCGTATAGTTAGTCATTTTATTATTTGTAAAATGTTTTATCTTTCATTAAAACCTTTCTTTGTTAAAACCTTTGCATTACAAAACACATTTGAAGAGACATCTGGCAAATGTTATGAAGCCACTCTGGGAGGTTGCAGGCCAACCCTCAGGCTTGATGCATCTTCATGGGGCTCATTACACGCTGGCCTCATGTGAGAATGTATCAGAAACTTTGTTCTTTATGTTATGAAACTTCATGTTCTTTATGAAACTTTCTGTTAGAAGGCTTCCTGCACACTGCTGCTGATATGATGCCACCGCTCCTGCTGGGGACACGGGGACTTCACTGGCTTGAGCTGTGACAGCCTCTGCCTCCATGAGGCTGATTTAGCTATGCAATAAAGGACTTTGCTTTTACAACTGCCCATCACCATTGATTTCAGTGAGGACACCCCAAAAGCTTGACACAGGATGGCCCCTGTGGCCGAGCAGTGCCAAAGAGCCATCGAGGACATCTCAAAGCTGCTACGGGCACAGCAATGTCCTGTCATAGGGGTGGTGATGCCATCGGGGACATTGCTGGTGGCACTTGTCCCCTCCCCCATCCCCGTACGCTGTTTTAAACAAATTTGGGGAATTTTCCTGGAATTTTCATTGAAACTGTCCCAAATCCTGATGGGAATTCTTAAGGTGACGTCAATGGGGACAGTTGGGGACAGTCAGGGATGCTCAGGGACACTTTGGGACATGCAGGGACGCAGGGCCAGAGGGTGAATTAGCCCCCTCGGTGCCTTGCAGAAGAGGCAGCAGACCCGGGTTATAAATGACAACATAAATGACAATATAAATGACAATAAAATATTGGCTTTTGCATTCATGCTTTTGCCCGTTGTTATTGATTGAAACGATTTTGATACGGTGCCATTTATAATTCAGCTGGTTTTTGGTGTAATATAATCAGTTTATGTATGTGCAGTAAAGCCAACAGAAATGGCACCATGATAAATCAATATTATATCATAGGCCTTAGCGAAATATTAAAATAGAGACTGCGCAGTGCTGAAATGCTTCTATATTATAACTATTATTACTGACTTTTACATTATAGCTAACTCAGACAATGGCGTTGTCTTAGTTTGAAAGACAGGTGTCTGCCAGGGAAAGCCGGAGCCTCCCTTGGAATGGAGAATTCAAACCCCCTCCCTCCAAACTGTTATAATTTAGAAAATTAATGGGCTCTCAGGCAGAGGTCCCACCATGTCTATGTCCTCCCATCATCCCAACCACGTCTCAGTTCAATGACTCTATTTTTACCCCAGCGTTGGATATTTTAAATGGATGAAGAGAAATGAAAAGCAAATCAAGGCCAAAAGAAAAGGATTTCCCTGTCCATGCTGGCTGAGGATCCACATTCTTGGGTGGGAGGGAAGAACCTTTTATGGAGGGGTTCCCACCCCACTGCCTCCAAAATCTTGGTCTTGGCCCCAGATCATCACCATGTGGCTGCACAAGATGCCCTCGGGCAATAGGAAATCAAAATCGTGTGGAATCCCTGAGGTTGGAAAAGATCTCGAAGACCATCCAGTATTCCTTGATGCCACCAAAAGATAGGACTGAACGAAAAAAAAAATTTCTGGGGTTGAAAGTCAACAAATCCACTCTCCCCAAGGAATTCCCAATGTCAGTCTGCGTCACAAGGGATGTTTCTGCCCCTGTGTTCATCCAGGTGCCCACGGGGAGACAGGAAGATGTGGATCCCCCACAGCCAGGTGTCTTCCCAACATGGATCACCAGGACCACGGATCACCAGGGCTCTGCCCAACGGGGGTCACTGGGGATCATCCAACGCCGATCCTCCCATGGGAGATGGAGCTGGAGCAGCGCACGAAGCTCTTCCCGCACTTGGGGCACTCGCAGGGCTTCCCTTAGTGCTGCCTCCGTTGGTGTCTGGTCAAGATAGAGCTACTGGAGAAGCTCTTCCCACACTCAGGACACTCGTAGGGCCTCTCCCCAGTGTGGATGCGCCGGTGGACAGTGAGGGTGGAGTTTTGCTTGAAACCCTTCCCGCAGTCGGGGCAGCGGAAGGGCCTCTCCTCCGTGTGAATGTGCTGATGTAAGAGGAGATTGGAGCTCCTTGCAAACCTCTTCCCACACTCAGGACACTCGTAGGGCCTCTCCCCGGTGTGGATGCGCTGGTGTTTTCTCAGGTCGGAGCACAATCCAAAGCACTTCCCACATTCCAAGCAGGTGTAGGGCCCTTCCCCCGTGTGGATCACTCGGTGCCGGACGAGACTGGAGCTGTCTCTGAAGCTCCTCCCACATTCCCCACACACGTATGGTTTTTCCCCACTGTGGATCATCTGGTGTTTCCACAGGGTAGAGCTCTCTCTGAAGCTGTTCCCACATTCCCCACACTCGTAGGGTTTTTCCCCAGTGTGGATCATCTGGTGTTTCCACAGGGCGGAGCTGTTCCTGTAGCTGTTCCCACACTCCCCACACTTGTAGGGTTTTTCCCCAGTGTGGATCCTCTCATGTCTCCTCAGGTTACTGCTGTGGCTGAAGCTCTTCCCACATTCCCCACACTCGTAGGGCTGTTCCCCACTGTGGATCCTCTGGTGCCGGAGCAGGTGGCAGCTGTAGCTGAAACCCTTCCCACATTCCAGGCACTTGTGGGGCTTCTCCCCTCCATGAGGCTTCTCCACCAGTTCTGAGCTCCGGCTGGATCTCCGGCCGCCCTCCTGGCACAGGGCAGGTCTTTCCTCCTCGCAGCTCCCTGGGCTGGGTTTGCAGCCCCTCCTCCTGCGGGATGTCCGGGGCTTTTCCTCCTTCTCCATCTGGGCACTCCTTGGGAATGACAAATCCTGGTTTAGGGAGAAAACAAGAGGAGAGCACCTTAGGCTGGGGGTTCCTCCTTGCCCAAGTTATTCTCAAAAAGTCAGCGGGCATCTTGTGTCTGTGAAAACCTCCAAAACACCAAGATTCAGCCTAGAAGTCCTCCAAACATCGACACAGATCAAAAACTCCCCACACATCGAGACTCAGACAAAAACTTTTCTACAATATAAAGATTCAGCCCCTCGCAAAACCTCCCCCCTCCCACCTCCCCAAATTCCCCTCGCGGGGGCGCTGGGGCCGAGGGCGGGGCGCACGTGGCGTCCAGGGGGGCACCGCTGGGACCTGCGGGTCTGCCTGGCAACTGGTGAGTCATCAGCGCCGCGCGCTCCCATTGGCTGAGCCTGCCCGAGGGGTGGGGCTGCAGCAACGGGGGACACCCTGCTCCAGGGGGGATGTCCCGCAAACGGGGAACCCCCATGAAAGGGAGAAGAGGAAAGTGTCTTTACAAACAGATGCTGCGAATCTGCTTGGGGATAGGGCCAGGCACTCGGACATATGGAAGGGACAGAAGAAGGCATCAGTTCCAGAAAATATTAACTGACCACGCAGCCTGCTGCTCTTGTAACATTAATTTTGAAGAATTAAAGATTTTAGTTAAACCAGATATTGCTGAAGTAAGACAGATAGACTTCCCTTTTGATAAGCAGAAGCCGGATTTAAGGAACTGATAAATCATGAGGCCTGTCAACTTATGTTTGTGTATTCTGACTAATCAATAGGCTTCAAGAAGGACAATGAATTCATAAATCAAATACTCCTGGGAAAACAGGATTCAGTTGTCACACAACACTAAAAGGTTAAAAAGTCAAAGCGAAGAAGACTCACTCACTTCATCATTTTGAGACCCTGCCCCATAAAAAAGACCACTGACCCATTTCAAAGAACAAACCACGCATGCTTAATAGCTTTTGGCTAATTACCATACGAAGCGGGAAATGGGATGTACTAAAGTCATGAATATACATTTGTGTTTTGGGTATTCAATCCTTCTGTACATAAAAAGACCCTGTGATCTTCTGTAGGTGCGCGTGTGTTTGGGAGCTATCCCGCACGCTGCCCGGCGTCGTCATTAAACATACACTTCCTAACTTTAAACTGTTAGAGAGTCTTTTGTCCGTCATAGTTGGATATCGGCATTAGGGCGATATTCATATTTTTTTAATAATTCACTCTGCCAA
Organism: Chamaea fasciata; assembly: GCF_029207755.1. Lineage (NCBI taxonomy): Eukaryota > Metazoa > Chordata > Aves > Passeriformes > Sylviidae > Chamaea > Chamaea fasciata. The sequence continues at coordinate 3,390,664 of NW_027094117.1, read as the reverse complement.
GGTCCTGCTAAATTCATCAACTGCGACAAGAAGAACAAAGACTGAACAGAGCTGTGACTATCGTTACCTATACAGAAGTGGGGTGCATATTAAGGGAGGTATGTCGTAGGTGGATTGGGAAGTCTGTACCTCTCAAGTTCTTCAGCCAATGGGGAAAAGAAGTAAAGGAAAATTAGGATGAAAAGGAGGCTGCGTCCTCCAACAATTGGAGAGATCCCATGGGAAATGTCCCACGGTCTCTCCATGTTTTTATGAATGAGATTACTCTTACAGGACTCCTCTGTCTACTTTGTGGACAGAAACCCCTGGTGATGTCAATTTTTCCACACACCTTGGGGCTCCTCTGGAATTCCTTCCACCGTCTGGGGCGGCGGGCAGTGAGTGGAGCTGAAGGTGCCTCACCCAGTTTGGGTGATCGGCTCCCTGGGGTGGCGGCGGCACCGGGGGTTTGACTGGGGACCCGAGAGTGTCCAGGAGACAGATCAGCAGTGACACATCAGGGGGGTCTGTGAATAGTCAGCAGGGAGACAGCACTGAAAATCTCATCAGTGAGGACACTGGGATCTTCAGGGAGTGAACATGGCAGGGCGTCCATGGAGGGTGGAAAAGGGAAAGCCAGGAAAGTGTCCTGGCAAAAGGGATGACGATCGCAAAATAACTCTGAAGAGTCCCTTGGGAGAATGCTGAGGTAGTTTGCCCAAAGTTTTACCTTTCATGTTTTTCAGGTTCTGCGCTGCATAGGGGTGTAGTTCTGAGCCTCAGATTAAGTGCTGCTAAGCTCTCATCACAGAGTAGGTACGCAAAATAAATCCTTCTCCTGCTGAAGACCAAGGACAACAAGCACAACTTTCAAGCCCAAATACATAAAAAACGGTGGACTAAAGAGACAAACAAGGAGCACGACACCTCACAACCTGAGGCTGTGGTTGGACAACTGGGCTCCAATATGCAAATGGCCCAAACTTAACAAAATTTAGGACCTTGTGACCAGTCGTCCATTTTGTGACCATTCTACGTCCCCCTGGAGTGTAGCCCTGGTCAGGCTCCTGCCCTGCCCAAGGTGTACCCTAAAGAGCTTTCAATAAATATCGACTTTATTCTCTAGCTCTGTGCAGTCCCTGTTACAGGTCAGCCTTCCCAAGGCATCGTTCTCCCAGAGGTAATTAAGGACATGGACACCCAGAGGGGCAATAAGGGAGGTCTAGAAGGGATTTAGACAACAGGGGGTGGATGGTGTTGGTGTGCTGGGTGAGGGTGAAGGGGAGGGTGCAAGAGTTTGATCAAGGCAAGAAGCAGCAGGAGGAATCTCTGCGGTAAGAAAAAAGATGATGGAAAAGAGGAGGAAGAGAGAAATACTGAGGACTGGGACATTTTTCAGCAGGGTCTTATCCTCTAAATTTGCCAGCTGCTGCAGATCCTTTGTTTCCCCAGTTTCCAGGACAGGAAAACAGGGAGGTCAGGATCCCAGGGAGTTTCTCCGTGCTGGGGGGCGGCAGCAGCGGGCGCAGAGGTGCGGCACCGGGAGCACGGGCTGGGGGCCTGTGGGGAGCTGTGGGGCAGCTGGGGCTCAGCAGGAAGGAAGGAACAGCTGGGAAATGTGGATTACGCCGGGAAGGATCGAGATTCTCCTTTAAGGATTTTGTTTGGGTCACTGGAGAAAGGAATAATTCTGCAGAAAGCTCAGCAGCTGTCAGAGGAGGAGCACCCACAGGCACTCAGGGGGGCCTCAGGAGTGGCACAAGAAGCCCCTGGAGCACTTGGGCACAAAGGCACAGCAGGTGAAGGCAAGAAGGGAGGAGGAAAAGGCCAAGCTGGAGGCAAAGGCCATGGCAGAGTTTCTACAGCCCCTGAGGGATGAACCCCAGCGCCCAAGGGGGCCCCAGCACTGAGGGGACGGGCTCGGCCACAAGCACCTGGCACAGGCATTGCCCTCCTCGGCGGGGGAGAGCCCACCCAAACAGCCCCTGGCAAGGAAGCAGGGTTCCATCTGCAGGCCACAAGGACACTGCAGGCACACACAGCAGCACCCTCAGCAGGAGCAAGTCCAGCCCTGCATGGACATGGATTCCTGGGGCTGCCAGAGCTCCCATTCCACCAGGGACCCACCACACTGCAGCCCTTGACAACATTCAGGCCGGGGCTGCATCCACACGAGGCCTTTCCTCATACACACAGGGGCCTCTCCATCCACTCTGCATCTTAGACCTAAGGGGGGAAAATCCCAAAAATGTCTTTGATTATTCAGGGGACAAGTGGGAAAGATGTGTTTTATTCAACCACTATCAGCAGATGTGGGGGATGGGTTTGAAATGCAGAAATTGTTATTTGCTCCTAATTGTGATTGTAATTTAATGGGAAGGTATTTGATGGCTATACTGGAAATGCAAATCAATATTGTAAAAGGTGAAACACAGGCTAGTTCTCTTGTACCTTTGTGTCAAATGTCTGGCAGGGCCTGTGCCGAAGTGAACCCACAAGTGTGGGCAGCCCCAGGGAAAGAGGGAAAATCAGATACCCAGCCTCTCCAAATGACTCTGCAGCAACAAGGACAAGTGGTGTCTAAAAGCAATCCCCTGTTCCAAGGGAGGGAAGGAAGGGCTTACAGCCTGATATTGAATCCCTGTAATGCAGGATGTGGATGACGTGCTTCAGTCAGGAGGTCAAGAAGTGGTAGAAGAAGCCTCTGTGAATTGGCTCAATTTTCAGGCTAAAAAGCATCATGGAGTATTTGAAAAAAAACCAAAAAAAACCCCAAAAAAACAAAAAAAAAAAAAGCGCAAAAGCTGGAGAAAAAAGTTATATATTTGGGGCATATTTTGACTGAAGGTTTGTGGTGTATGGACCCACAGAGGGTCCAGGGAATCTCAGAAGTAATGTTACCCAGGACTAAAATGGAGCTGGGACAACTCTGAGGATTAATGGGGAATTGAAGGACCTGGATTGAGGATTCTCTGTTCTACTCAGAACATTGTATGACTTTTTAACCCCAGACAGCCTCAATTTTGTGGTATGGACATGAGAAAGAGAACTTGAGAAAATGAAGAAACAAAATGATTGATGCCCCAGCCATGGCTCTCCCAGACTCCCAAAAGGAATTGGAATTGTCTGTGGATGTCAAACAGGCCATGACTGACCCCGCACTGAAGGCACCGGAGCAGCAGCCAGGGCTCCACAGCGGGGGAAGCCCCTGTGCCTGCCCACAGATCCTCTGCTGGAATCGTCTGCCTGGGCACCTCCTGGGGCATCTCCACACACTGGGGGCCAAGCCTTGCTGCCACTGCTGGAGCTTCAGTGGTTTCTGTGCCGGCACTCGCCACAGGGCTGGGGAAGACAACGGGAGAATTCCACTCTGGGTCTCAATCACACTCACACACTGGGCTGGAAGGGATTACATTGTTGGAAAATATACCGGCTTGAAATTTAGGGGGTTTTGAATTTCTCTACTCAGGCTTGGTTTGCCTTTGCCCTGGGGAAAGGAATTTTAGAAGATTTTTTTTAAAAGGGATGTTACACCACCCAACAGAGATGAGTTTACCATCTCAACAGACTGGGAATAGCCCAAAAGACACCCACAAAGATAACGACCAGCAACAAAACATCAACGACCATCAGCAAACAGCAACCAACATCTACCCCAGACACTGCCCCTGGAATAGCTGGAGACACCTGGTCTGGAAAAGGCTGGTAAGGAAATCCAGGAGTGCCGACCTAATTAACATCAGAGGCAAAGAAATACGGCTCCAGTAGGAAACCAAATACTGAGAACTTCACAACTTGGAAGCAATGAACATCAAACCCATGGATTTCTATGGGTTCAGACTGTTTAACGTTTAGGGAAAATCCAGTAAAACTCACGTGAAACATTAATTTTGAAGAATTAAAGATTTTAGTTAAACCAGATATTGCTGAAGTAAGACAGATAGACTTCTCTTTTGCTAAGCAGAAGCCGGATTTAAGGAACTGATAAATCATGAGGCCTGTCAACTTATGTTTGTGTATTCTGACTAATCAATAGGCTTCAAGAAGGACAATGAATTCATAAATCAAATACTCCTGGGAAAACAGGATTCAGATGTCACACAACACTAAAAGGTTAAAAAGTCAAAGCGAAGAAGACTCACTTACTTCATCATTTTGAGACCCTGCCCCATAAAAAAGACCACTAACCCATTTCAAAGAACAAACCACGCATGCTTAATAGCTTTTGGCTAATTACCATACGAAGCGGGGAATGGGATGTACTGAAGTCATGAATATACATTTGTGTTTTGGGTATTCAATCCTTCTGTACATAAAAAGACCCTGTGATCTTCTGAAGGGGCGCGTGTGTTTGGGAGCTATCCCGCACGCTGCCCGGCGTCGTCATTAAACATACACTTCCTAACTTTAAACTCTTAGAGAGTCTTTTGTCCGTCAGAGTTGGATATCGGCATTACGGCGATATTCATATTTTTTTAATAATTCACACGTGTCATGGAATGATTTTCTCTGCAAACCCAGGCTGTGTGTGGATGAAATGATTTGTGTTGCACATCCTGGCCAAAATGAAGTAATGCCTTGACTCTCTAACAGTAAAAATATTGTTGGAGAGTTTTCGTTTCTCTCACAGTTTAAGTGAAAGGATTACACCATTGGAACATTTTCGGTAATATTCCTACTTTTATGTGGTCAGTTAGATTTGACCAGGGGTGTGAGAAACAATTTTTAGTCTCAGGAGAAGAAGTAGAAGAAACTTGATTGTTTTGGAATGTTTTTTGTGTATGTTTGTGGGAGGCTCTAAGTGATGGCAAAACTTTGGTATGGGTTTTTCGATGGGCAAAGGGACAGGGAGATGCAGAAGGGAAAATCAGGATAAAAAGGAGGTCGAGTACGACAACAACTGGAGAGACCCCACGGCAAACGCCGCACGGCCTCTCCCTTTGTTCAGGAATAAAGTCACTTTTACAGGACTCCTCGGTCTCCTCCGGGGACACAAACCTCTGGCCACGGGAATTTTCCCGCACAGCCCCGGGGACAGGGCGGCCACCTCCGTCCTACCCGCAGGAAGCGGGACGAGGCAGCGCTGCTCCGGCACCGGCTCCTGCCGAGGCAGCGGCGGGAAGGAGACCGCGGGCAGCCGCTCCCGCAGCGCCCTCAGGCCACGGGGAACACGGCGCCGACACGGCACAAGGAACCCGCCAGAGCCCCCTGCCGCCCCCTCGGCCCGCAGCCGGCCCCGAGCCCCGGCAGAACCGAGCGCGGCTCCCACCCGCGCTGGGGCCGCCTCCGAGCTCCGCCGCCGCCTCAGCGGTGGTTCCCTTTAAGCAGCAGGCATTAATTAATTAGTATCAATAAAATAAATTATGAATGTCAATATGGAAAACATGAAGCTACGGAAATCAGCCAGTGTGAAGGCTACTGCTCAAATATATTTACCAAATCATTCTTTAAAGTAATTTGATAAATAATTTGAAAAATAAATTAAGAAAACAGAAGGATGCCTTAAAATGTGTATTTGGTAGTAAAGTTGTTGCTTCATCACTGCAAAAAAACTGTACATTTTTTTTTCTGCTCTTGTGTTAGCTTTAAACTTTGTGTTCATTTATTTTTGTATAAGTTTGCCAGTTTCCTATATACTGTGTGCACCTCCACTCAAAAACTGTCTCTCCTTTCATGGCTTTTAATCTATAATCTATGCTCCTTCTCTATGTCACTGAGAAAATTCAAAACTTTGGCAATCTTTAGAACACAAAAACATAGCAAGCTATTTATTTATAAATATAATTCAGTGGTTGACAGATTCCATGTGAGACAGGGCTTGCTACCTGCAGAATCTCTTTTCCATTTGACAGTGCACAAACTCACCAAACACTTTGAAAAACAATAAAAATGGATTTGGACACGTTAGATGTTTGAAAAAGAGGCAGTTTCCAAAAAGTTAATGAATCAAACATAATATCCTGGCTTACTATTCCCTTCTTTTCCTTTAAAGGATACCAGAAAAAAGTCTTTGTGCCATGTGACAGGTTTATTTGAGAGGGCACTTTTTTACAACTATTTCATTGTAGGGGTTGTTAAGCAGCAAATGAACATGATGGTGTGCTCCACTGAAATTTAAAATGAACTACCACTACTAGTTGAAGGGAGATGGAGAAGAACTGTTTATGAAGTAAAGGGGGGAAACCCCACAAACCAACAATCATAGTGAAATTAGTTCCAAAAACTGTTGTTGTGGATATTAACACTAGAAATCTTGCTGCTGTATGGTCTGAATGAAATAGATATAAATACAGAGTCACAGAAAAGGTGAGATTAGAAGGCTCTCTTGAGGCTGCCTATTCCAAATGCCCTGCTAAAATCGGATCAGCTAGAGCAGGTTGCCAATGACCCTATGCACTAGGGTCTTGAATGGCTCTACAGAAAGAGACTGCACAGACTTTCTGAGGAACCTATTGGGCACTCTCAGAAACAAAATGTATTTTTTCTTATGTTCAGATGGAATTTATTATATTTCAGTTTCTGCCCACTGTCTGTTCTATGTTTACTGAATACAATGGAGAGGACTACGTCTCCATGTTCTTTATCAGTTATAAATACTTATGTTTCCTTCTGTCTTCCTTGCCTTCCGCGGTTTGAATCATCCCAGCACCTTCAGCATCTTTCTGTAGCAACAGATGCTTCAGCCTCTACTCGACTTTGTTGCCTTTCAAAGGAATGTTCTTATCTCTGTTGTATTTGAGAGTCCAGAACTAGGTCTGGCAGTCGAGATGTTTCTCCCAAGGAAAAGATCCCCCCCTGAACCTACTAGCAATAATATTACTAAAGTAACCCAGTGGGCTTTGCCTTAAGAGCACACTGCTGGACATAATTTGTTATCTGTGGAAAGGGATTGGTTAAAACAAAGGGAAAGTAACTCATTTTGGAGTAAACACCTCCTAAAATTTGTCTTTAACCAAGGCAACTAGGAAAAAAATGCCTATTGGAATACCTTTAAGACTTATATGCAACAGTGTGTTTCACCATAAACTAAACTAGAAGGTAGATGCTAATGAAACAGATGAAAATTTCCTCCTTGATGACGTTTAAGTAATTTAAATCTTATCCTAAAAGTAGTTCAAAATTCTGATCAAATTCACCTTTTATTAGAGTGAGATTAGCAATTCAAAGTTGCTATTTGTGAATGTCAACAAAATATCAAAATTTATGAGTTAGTATTTGAAGGAAGAAATATGCCATATAATCAAAAAATTATTTAAATTAACATGTTACTGGAATGTTGAATAAAGACTAATACAATAAAGATATTTTAATAAAATTAACATATTAAACAGTGAAGGTGCAAAGGGCTCCACTAAAAGTGATGAAGTCACAAAGCTTTCTGAAATCAGGAGAATTTTAAATTATGCATTCCAATTCATGTCTCATTAATATTAATATTGGTTAGATACCTTGGAGAGGCAGAACTGAATATATACTTCCCAGTTTTCATCTTTACCCAAGCAATGTTTTCAGAGGAGTTAAAGGAGCTCTTGTAGCCAAGCAGGTCAACATCCTACTGAGTTACTTTGGCAATACTATTGCTAGTAGGTTCTTCCAGGTGATCCCTCTAATTTCATCTCACTCTTCTGTCTCCCACTCCCAATACCAAAACTCTATTCACTACTCTTCTATGTCTCTGACAGATAGTAGGTAGAATAGTAGCAGTCACAAGCATATCTTTCTTCCCTTAAGTCCACAACTCTTACTTTAAATCACTGGGGCCCATGAAATACTTGCTAGATGTCAACAAAACTTATTTCTTTTTAAGATGTATGGATATGTCTTGCAACCAAAAAAAATCCAAACAAATGCAATCCAAATAAACAAACAAACAAAGTATGAAAGAAATACATATCAGCTCATTTCCATGTACAAAAGAGAATTGACCAAACCAGGAAAGTCTGGAAAGTTATGAACCTGCTATAACATCTGCTATGTTAGTGTGAAAAAATACATTATTTAATAAATAAACAAATAAATAAATATCTCTGCAAAAATGTTTTCTTTTTATAAAAGTTATTATTATGTTCTTGGTAAATTAATAACTATAATAAAAAAATATCTCAGGTGTTCTCTATGAGGGTCAGACTGGCAGACAAAATGTAGCTAGAATGTTCATAGGTTAAGATGTATATATATTTGTCAAGACTATGACAGGAATAAAAAGTTTAAAAATTCACCCATTTCAATATATACATGCTTGGTCTTCCAATGATCACACTGGACCGTCAAAAAAAATAGAAATCCTTAGCAGGGGCAGCATACCTGTAGAGAAACCAACAAGCTAACTTCTGACTTAAAACACATACAAAATATATATCATGTATTGACATAACAGATAAAAATAATTGATTTAATTTGTTCTGGAGTGTGGCAAAATCAGAGTTCAGGTCAAAATATGCTATGCAACCGTGTTGCTATGTGTGAAGCAACTGCGGTAATTTTTGGGAAAAAACTCAAATTAATATCATTATCTCACTAGAAAACCACTTAAACATTGGAATATGAGGTCTGAAGATGCTATTATCTAAAGCAAGAAAGAGGAAATGAAAAGTCTAAATATTAAGAAAGTATAGATAAAGACATGGAAATTGCATAAACTAATCAGGAAAAAAGAGATAACAGAAGTAACAGCCAACAAAATTTCGAAAATGACAAGCAGAAGTTGTAAAATATGAGTTAAAGTAATGACAGAACCAAGACTCCATGAAGACTTTGCCTTTACTTTGCAAAAACTTCAACATCCCCTCCAAATGACAAGCAGGCACGCCTGGTCTCCTGAAATCTTGCCCTCAAATGGTTTTCTTGGGTTTTTTAAAAGAAGTTTTTTAATGTGAAAGAAAAAGACAATAGCATATATTCATTTCAATAAAGTGCTCTTTGCATCCAGTAACAGAGTGGGTAAAAAGTAAATTGGAGAAGACTGCTAAACCAGTCTTCTGTACAGGTACAGAAGAATAGCTTTGAAGTTGCTTTTGCAAGAGAAGATAGAAATAGCCCTTTGTAAAACTTAGGAAGAACTGCTTATGTCAAACCAGAAGATGAGTTCTGTGGTGGTCTGTGTAATTCACTGAGAGTGTAAGAAAAAAGTCAGACGTGACAACCATTATATTGTCTTTCTGAAATTCTTTCTAGCTTGTGCAGCTTGTGTATGTGCTTCTTAGCCTACTTTTAGTGTGGCATCCTGCAGATCTATCCTTTTTTTTAACAGAGCATTCTACCTCAGGGTGTATTGATAAAGGGAGCTCATTTGACAGGAAACCTCTTATGCAAGAATAAAGGCAGGATTTGCTTTTTCTTTGCAGCCTCATGGAAAACTGACATCTATGGGACAGAAGGTCACATAGCCCCAGCTCTGAGGCTGTCATCAAAGTCCATCCAATGCTGTAGAGTACTTGAAGGTTTCACAGATCTGTTCAAAGGTTTAGAACTATTTTCTGACGAGAATATTATGCCTTTCCAGAACATTTTGTAATTTTGTTTACATGGCAATTGCAAGGTAAAACGGGTGTTACCTTAGGCATGGGATGATATGCTAAGCTAAATTTTCTGTAGGTGCTCCTGGTGCAGAGATATCACATTTTCCTGATACTAGCTTGTCATTAGTGGACATTGTATTAAATTAGATGAAATTGTGTTTTATAATTTTTGTGCAAAACAACAACTTTTGTTAAAGAAATGTGCAAGATTATTAAAGGTAAAAAAAACACCCTTTAAAGCCCTTTGTGAAGACTCATTTGGCGTTCACCAGAAAATCAAGAATTAATCTGATGATAAAACTAACATGTGACTTATCTCTTTATACACATCTCTTTCCATCCCAATAAAAAATAATTAAATCTGATTAATTGTATTCAAGCAACCTAATACATAGATTTGAAAAATTATTTCCTTCCACTCTACAGTGGTAAGGGGCAGCATTTTCAGCTTGCTTATGTTAACTAAAATATTTTCTGTTACATACAGGATATTTCTGCAAGTGGGTTCCATTTTACAGAGATTTCAAGGTTTGTCAGTCTGGGGGCACCACAGCACAAGTTGGTTCAAGCAGTTAAGTCCAGGGCCAGAAGTCTAAACAGACAAAGGTATGATAATCCAGTCATTCATGGTCAGGAGCCAAGAATCTAATTACACAGAAAAAGCAGCTCTAATGAAAATCTCAGATTTACTTTCCAAATAGATATGATATCTCTGGAGTTCTGAGACCCCCAGAATTCAAGATTTCCTTTTTCTATGGCCATCTCAGTAAAAGAAGATTGGTTGCATTGGAGGTTTTAGAACCCCCAAATTAATTATGTGCCAGCTGGAAAGCCTAGTCAGATGACTAAGAGTGCATGAAGTTTCAGAAGCCATGGCTTTCTGGTATTTTGCAGTATCTGGAATTGTCCTGGGAGTCAAGAAACTACAGAGCCATATATGTATTTATATGTAAAAAATTACTCTTTATGATCCCCTATGTTTTTACTATCGTGAGATTGTCACCTGGATATGTGGATTTTTACCTGGACATTGGTAAAGCTCTTAACACCATTTATCACGGCATTCTCCTGGAGAAACTATCTGCTGGTAGCTTGGTCAGATGTGCTCATAGATGGGTAAAAAACTGGATAGACAGCTGGGCTGAGAGAGTGATGGTGGATGGAGATACATCCAGCTGGTGACTTGTGGCAAGTGGTGTTCCCCAGGGCTCTGTCCTGAGACCAGCCCTTCTCGATGACTTTATCAGCTATCTGGACAAGGGGATAGAATGCACACTGGGTCAGTTGTTTTGAAGATAATACCAAGCTGGGCAAGAGTGTCAATCTGCTTTAGGAAAGGAAGGCTCTACAGAGGGATATGGCAGGCTGGATCTATAGTATGAGGCCAGTTGCATGATTTAGTGGTGGGCCTGGCAGTGTCAGGTAAATGGTGAAGTCAATGATCTTACAGGTGTTTCCCAACCTAAGCAATCCCATGATTCAGTGATTTACCATCCATTGTTTACCTCACGCATCAAGCAGAGAGAGTTCCTACTTTAAAGAACACTTAGTAACATTTAGATTAAAAGTTATCTAGATTTTCGCCATTTCAGCAGTAGCTTAAAACAGTCATGTATACTAACAGCCCTACTTTCCAGAAATACTGCATGATGTCAGAATGACATTAAGCATAACAAAGAAAACTTCAACTCAGCATAAAGGGCATACTTCTGAAAATGTTGGAGTGATAGTTGGGTGTCAAAAGAAAGGTTCACTGCTGCCCCAGCAAGGCCAATGTGATGGCCTAATCAGAATGGTGTGGATGACATCACCATCATCGAGTAGACAAAGAGAATTCAGCACATATTCTCCAAAACACAGAATTTCCAAAGCCTTTTCAGGGTTTGTTTGTTTTTTTTTTTTTTTGGACTGAAATGATATCTGAATCTGTATTACTGGACCTAAAGCAATGTGAATACACATCCTCATCGTATTCTGATTTTTGCCAAAAAAAATCTTTAACTAATTTCTTTTGACCAGCCAAATCCAATTGATGAGACAAGTTCAGACCACAAACATTTTCCAAGGTGAGGAACAGCCCCATAGTAAAAGGTGTGCTAGCTGCTAAGGACACATTTATTATTGTTCCAGAAAATAATCAGAGAAACTTCTTGATGAAATGCCAGAATCCAAGAATTCAGGAGAATTTCAATATCTATTTGTGGGTAAGGCGTGTCAAGGATTTTTTCTCGGACATTGGTAAAGACATTTTTCCTGTCTTTGAAAATTGTTTTTGGCCTAAAAGCAGAAGAGGATCCACTGCATCATTCACAGCATCAAGCGTTTGTATTAGTTTGCATTTCACAAGCAATGGTTTAATGAAGAAAATTAACCTAATGTACGTCCTTTGGGAAAAACCCCAAATTCCTCTTTTATTGCTTTTTACAGTTAATTGAGCATGATCTGTTATTCCAAACTATGAAGAGAAATTTAGAGTGCCCTAGCACTGGAGCAGTAATTTGGTGTAATGGGAACTCATTTCACGTCATTCCCTGTCAAGATATTTGTACATAAGATCTGGAAAGTCAAATGCTGCATGGCTGGGTAAAAAAAATCCAAAAGTTTTGGAGGAATGGAAGTTAGACCATCAGCAAAAATGACAATGGACTTAATGTAAGAAAGAGGCTCTACAGTACAAGGACTGTTAACTATAACAAGAAAAAGATTTTAATAAGATGGAATAAGATCCTGCAACAGGGAATCACAAAGTAGATATTTTCAGGACTAGTAGGCAGATTTTTATATAAGACTACACATTCTTTGATCCACCTGCTAAGGCTAGTTAAAGGAGAGTTATAAGCTCTTACTCAGATTTAGCTGACTTGCCCACAGCAGTTACACTGATTTTAGAGCTCTTGTGCATGTTCCTTACATTCTACATCAGCAAAAATGGTGAGTGGCTTTTTTGAAGTCTTTACTTTCCCAGTACCTCCTGAAAAAGTTAATTTATATTGCCTTTACCTTCAGGGAAAAAAGCAATGGTAGGAGATATAAAGACAAAAAGGGGTTTTTTTGCCTTATATCATGGTTCACCTCAAGGCTAGAAGAGCTAAGAGGGAACTAATAAAACAAGAATGTAAGGATAAAGTCAGAGGAAGGGATGATGGCTATTTATGCTGCCTCTGACCTTTTAAATATGGTCTTAGAACATGGCCCTAAATTTATCCCCATAGAAATGATATGCTAAATTTATATGCAGACTTTTTGAGATTTGTTTTTAGTCTACAATTAGTTTTTCTCTGGTGAGTTCACTATTTGCTAATTTATGTAATCTCTTGTTGTGTGTATGTATTCATGTCTTGTTACTGGCTTAGACCTTTTTCTTTCCTCTTTTGAGTTTTTATATTTATTTACATATTTTTTAAAATTCCTACAGTTCAAAATAAAGAACTGGTTCCTGCTTTCAATTCTCTGTCTGTTAATCTGTTGGCTGTACTTGTTTACTGCCCATTTCTCACCATGAGCCCCGCACAAGCTTCTATTGAAGTGCTGTAAAACACAAAACAGTACATGGTTCAGAATAGATGCATCATTAGCAAAAACTTGCTAGGAGACAAATACACACAATATATTAGCACATATTTTACGGTTCCAGTGCTTTGGTAATGCTTTTATTCCACCAGTTCCTATGTATCTTTGAGTATTTTTTCTGTTTACTTGCTGTCATGTTAAGGTGTGACTAACCAGGATGAATTAATGTTCTCCAGTGCTGAAAGTAGCCCACTGTTTTCCTTGTCTGCTTCCAGCTGCCTACCCATTACAAGAACAGCTTCTCAGTACTTTACGTCAGACTCTGTGAAACACAATGTGCAAAGGCACAGCATAAAAAAAAAATAGCAGCTTTGTACAGAGGAACTTCTTGCAAAACTACAGGTACACCTGCCATTTAGAGCACTTGATGTTAGGCCTTGATTCAGCCTCCAAGGAATCCTCATTATTTGACTCCCATTTTAATGAGAAAAGTAGACATCACTGCAAGCCAGTCCTGTTTAATACATTTACCAATGACCTGGAAGGAAGGATCAAGTGCACTCTCTGTCAATTTGCAGATAACACCAAGCTGGGCGGGAATGTTGGTCTGCTGGAGGGTAAGAAGACACTACAGAGGGATCTATCTAGACAGGCTGGATCAATGGACTGAGGCCAATTGCACGACATTCAGTGAGGCAAAATGCTGGGTCCTGCAGTTCAGTCACATTCTTCCCCTGCAGCACCAGGGGAAGAGTGGCTGGAAAGCTGCCCAGCAGAAAAGGACCTGCTGGAGAACTGCTGAACATGAGCCAGCGTGTGCCCAGGTGGCCAAGAGGGTGAATGGAATCCTGGCCTGTATCAGCAAGAGTGTGGCCAGCAGGACTTAGCAGAGCATATTTGAGGTGTTGATGCTTCACCTCAGGTCCTGTGTTCAGTTCTGGGCCCCTGACAAAAAGATGAATATTGAGGTGCTGGAATGTGTCCAGAGAAGGGTAACAAACAAAGGTGATGAAGGGTGTGGAGCACAAGGCTTAAGAGCAGCTGAGGGAGCTGGTGCTGTTTAGCCTGGAGAAAAAGAGGCTCAGGGGAGAAGCAGCCTCAAATTGTGCCAGGGGATATTTAGATTGGACATTAGGGAAAATCATCTTCCAGGTAGAGTATACCTTCTTTGCCTCCCCACTTCTCCGTTCATTTCTGTGACCTGTGATTCCCACAGACTGATCTCATGAGCAAAGACAGAGGGAAAGAAAGCTTTCAGCACTTTCACCTTTTCCATGAAGAAGATCTGCATGTTAGGTATCCAGTCTTGATGTCAAAGACAAAACATAAAAATACATCAGAAGAAACAGAAGCTGGGTTTGAAAGTACAGTATTTCCAGTAGATTGGAAATTCACTGCCAGCAATGTGAAAAAAACCAAAATCCCCCAAACCTATGTCTACAGGATATCTATGCATAAAATATATAAACCTATGGAAAAGGAGAGTTCTAGGGCTCAGAATACCTCTAACAGTGTCTGTTTTATTTGCTAAGACAAATGATTAAAGCACCCAGAGGGACTGAGTTATGAGCAATATAGATGCATACTTAGAGTCAGAGTCTTGACTGAGGCATTGAAAAAATGTATTTCTTAACATATTCACAAAAATCTTCTTAATAAAAGCTGCAGACTTTTCCAAGAGGTATGTGCTATTAGGAAACAAAACACACTTTCACATGCTCTAAAATTCTCTAAAACACATATGGTTCAAAATTTGGGTGTTTCCTAGATAAATTAGACAGAAAAAAAATCTCCTAGTGGAATTCGCAGACCTAAACCAGTTTTCTTCCCATCTCTATTCCTATGGAATACTTATTAGTTTCAGCACTGCTTTAATTTAAATTATTGTGGCATAGATAATGCAAAAATAAATAATTAAATATTTGTGTGCACATGAAAACACACACACAACACAAACACACACACATAGGATCTTCCAGCTCAACTGGAAATGCCACTATTATCTGAATCTCTTAAAAGATCTCTTAGCTACCTTTTCCTCTGGATGTTATCTTTTTGTGGCTTTATTTTATAAGTTACAATACCTCAGACGTAGTTAGGTTATACCTGTGGATTTGACACACAGGATCCTGAAAGTCTCTAAGATGGAGCTGACACATGAGCTGACAATAAAAGTGGACTAGATGAACAAAAGGGACAATGGAAAATACTTGTACTGATTAATTTCAATGAGGAGACAAGCAATAGAGACTCCTTAAAGCTTTCAAGCCCAGCTTCAAATAGAACATATGCAAGTACACAAGATTCTCCTCTGGCTCTGTCCTCATCATGAGTCAGGTATTAAGTTTACTAATTAGCTTATCTAAGAACTGTGATATTGTACTGCTGGATCTTCAGTATTTAGGAGAAAAAAAAATCTTTTAGCAACCATTCCCAAGAATTTATTTTCTTTTTTTCTAAACTATCATTCATATTAGCACATTTTTAGATGTACTTTAAACTATCGTGGAAAAACCCTCAAAAACTTACATGCACTTTTCAACTGCTATGGAACAAATCAGAAATGTGTAGCATTTACTCTGAAGGATAAAAGGGCCAGAGAATGGGAAGAATTCTGTGAGAACCCAAATACCCTGGATATCTCATAAGAAAACAAAGAAACACAGCAGACACCTAATTGCCATCTTCACCTATACAGTTAAAAGAGGTCTGCTGCAAAAATTACGTGTAATCAATAAGAAAGCAGCTATAAACAGAACCACACATGGCACCCTGCAATTTAATTCTGTCCCTACTACTGCTGGGTTCCACTTTTGTATTTATAGTATGCATAATAAATGAATACCTTTTAGAACTGATCCAAATGGCAGAAAATCTCTTTCCTTTTTGACATATTCAGAATCAACTATTTGCTTTTCTTACATCCAAGTTAAAATATATTTGGATTGTGTCTTAGCTGAGGAAGAATTGAGTTTGGTTTGTGTAGCAAAAAGGCTATGTGAAGGAGAACATTTCATTAAATAAAGCAATATATATGTATCTTATAAACATAATCCAAAAGTCAAATAAAGAAAATAAAAAACAAATTTGCACCAGTAGCAAATGCAAATTAATTAGGAAGTAAATATATAGTTTCCAGGTATTTGTTTGTTGATCACTTTTAAAATATGCCTTCTGGCTCACTTTAAAAATAGCTTTAAAAGTATTTATCTTTAAAATGATAAATTTATGATACATAATTTAATGGATAATATAATATGTGTTGAAAAATGATTTTTCAGGTGTTTGTGATTTTGGTCAGCTAATGTAATCCAAACTTAGTTAATGTTGCTTGAACACTTGAGTCCTGAATCATCTGTTGAGGATTGAGTCTTGAAGAATCGACTGGGGATTTATTTTCTGTCTTGTACCATTGTGATGGGCGAGTTCATCCTCTGTATTCAGATCTCTGCTCTTCTTTTGTGGAAAAAAAAACCAAACAACCCAACAAAAAACCAAACAAAAAACAACGAACCAAACAAAACCAACAAAATCTCATAGCTTAAAAATGTCTATGCAGCTCAATATGAATTTCAAATACAAACTCAGTGACTCATTTTTAACTAATTATATAAAATAATTTTTTTTAAAAATAGAGATGGATAGTAACATGAACTTTATGAATAACTAAGTCAAAAGATATCATTATTTTTATATAAAAAAAGAAATAACAACACTGCTGTTATGCCTGAGATGCATAAGAAAGAGTGTGGCCAGCAGTTCGAAGGAAGTAAGCAGATCTCCACTGTGCTCCTATGAGACTCCCCCTTGAGTATTATATCCAGCCCATGAGTCCTCAGTACAGAAAAGGCCTCTTGGACCTCTTAGAGTGTGTCTAGAGGAGGACTACAAGAATGGTCAGAGGATTGGAACACCTCTCCTATGAGGAGAGGCTGAGACACTTGGGGTTGTTCAGTCTGGAGAAGAGAAGGTTTCAGGGAGACTTCATTGCAGCCATTCAATATTTAAAGGGTACCTGTAAGAAAGACAAGGACAGACATTTTAGCAGGGCCTGTAGTGATAGGCCAAGGGATAACAAAAAGATAACGGATTCCGATTAAATGTAAGAGAAAAAAAAAAAAAAGAGGTAAAGCACTGGAACAATTTTCCCAGAGACTTGGTAGTTGCCTCATCCCTGGAAACAATCAGGGTGAACAGGGCTTTTGAGTAACATGGTCTAGTTGAGAGGTCCCTATTCACTGCAGGGGCACAGGACTAGATGATTTTTAAAAGTTCCTTACAACCCAAACTAGTCCCTGATTGCATGATGCTATTGTTGCTACTTACTAAAAATAACAGGTTTAGAATGGATGTGTTGCCTTCATTGGAATTAGTTGCCAAAATCTTTGTTAGCAGGAAAATAGTGAAGAAATGAACATTTTGTAAGTATGCAAGAATCTTTTTTGTATGTTTAAGAGGGCAGGGGTGCTTGTCAAACTGAGGGAAGAGATTCTTTTGCTTTGCAGTCTGTGTCCCAAGTCAGACCCAAGGTCTTTGCATAGGTCCCACAGAGTGTGCACAGAAGACCAAACCAATACCACACACATCAGATCTGTCTCAATGCATTGCATTATTGTTTCTGTACGTGCTGCAACTCTGAAAGCTGAGATCTGTGCTTCCAGAGGTCTGAATGTGGCAGATATGCTCATGTCACTGTCTACGCCATACAGAAACACATCACGTAGAAACTGAACTGCCCATGTTGCCATGGATCCTGGGAGTCACTTTGGAAAAGCATACGTTTTTCGTTTTGTTGGGAATGACGAAATATTCTTCTGTTCAGACTCTATAGCATCTTTTTCCATGCCTCATCTACTGCTCTGGTATAGCTGCCATTATAATCAAGCCAGTACTTTATAGTCACAACATTATTATTATTCAATAACCTTTCTTTTCTGTTGGAGATTGCTTGTTTTGGACCTTTAAAGTGAAGTGATTCTACCTAGCACACCTTTCTTTTATTTCAATATTTATAAAACATCATCCACTCTTGCAAAATGGTCCATAGAAAGGTATGGGTTGGAAGGGACACCTAAAAAGTCACAAAGTTCCAACCTTTCTGCCAAGCCCGGGGAACTTTCCACTAGACCAGGCTGCTCAAAGCCCCATTCAACATAGCCAGCAACACTCCTAGAAATGGGGCACCCAAAACTTCTCTGGGCAACCTGTTACAATGTCTCACAACTTCCACAGTGAAGAAATTGCATAAAATCATTCTTACAAAACCACATCCACTGCTGCTGAGGGAAGGTTTATCCGAATTCAAAGCTCCTAAGCTCTAATTTTCTCTGTCATTGATTTGCTCCATAACCTCAGATTTTCTGTGATTTAATTGTTTCAGTTTTACTTTGGATTGATATTATCTAATCCTGTGTGATTCCTCTGAGGACTTAATAGAGAACTGTTATTATATGAAAAGAAAAATGTTACATGAATGTATATTATCATGTTTAGATGCTTTGCGTCGGCCTGCTGCTCGTTAATGTTTCCTATAAGCAAGAATGAATGACATAAACTGTATTTGACAAAAATGTCTTTAGCAATTGCTAGAAGTAATGCTATGAGTATACTAAAAATAATGACACTGTCATTGTATTCAGGCTGACAGGCTTTGCTAAGAGGCAAGGAATGTTAACTTATGCATAGATCTGTTAAAATATTGTATTCTGGACATGGCTTCCCATGTTTGGCTGCTTTGCTGTGCCAGCAGGATGAACATCTGATGATCTGCAGCAGCTAAAGACCGTGACCTCAAATATATTGACCTGCTCATGCTAATATTGTTTATTTGGCTACTGGAATCAAGCAGATTTCTGCCAGGTTGGTTTAGAGGACATAAAAAGCACTCCATAATGACATGCATCTATCCACAACTGTCCAAGCTTCAATCATTCACTAGTCTTCCAGATTGAAGGGAATTTTTTTTTTTTAAGTCTCAGGTTTAGAGTTTTATTGTTACATTAAAAGTATAATATATTTCATATTAAGCACTTTAATTGATGTTAGAGAATACAAGCTTCTGAAGAGATTTTACCAAATCAGAATTCTTCAACTAGTTTGATATTTTAAATAGTATTTTTTTCTTTAATTAAGTCAAGTTAGTACTTAATCGACTAACCAACAGCAAAACCAAAACTAAGTCCTTTTAAAAAAAGATTTTATATTCAAATGCTTAAATTTTGTTTCTGCTTCCAAATATACAAATAGACAAAAAATGCAAAGAAAAGGCAATGGTTTAGGCTCCTCAGAAGATCCATTTGAATATAAAATGTTCTTTTCAGCAATTTTAATAAATATTTGTAAGAAATATACACGTTTTAGGTAATGCAATGAAAATAAATATTCTGAGCACTTCACCATGTTCAATCATTTCTTAATGAATTCCTACTAAGAAGTTGTCTGGGAAGAGTAAACTTCTTAATTGTGTTTTGGGACATTTAATCTACAATTTTTTAGTATTTTGAGACAGGATAATTTCCTCACTGTATCATCTGAACTCTACTTATACTCCAATAATACTTTCTTTCTTCAATATTTCAGGATAGTTTTTGACATTTCCTTGTCCATTTTGCTGGGATCCATTTTATGAATACTAAGAATTCCATTTATATCTAAAACAATCTCATTAGATCAAGCTACAGCTTCAGCATTTGCCCATGAAAATCTTCTTCACCATAAAAGGTATGTTTATATTTTATTTCTTCTTTGATAGTTCCACTCCTTCTTTATAAGTTTTTGCAAAACAATTTTTTTCTTGGTGATATTATTTGTGGCTGTTTATGTGTGTTTCTGCTGCCAGATCTCTGTTTAATTTTCTTTTTCTTCTGGATGTATGATGAAGAGTTGATATGACTTGTGTCATAGAAAAAACAAAAAAGGTATTTTCTCTAACTTTAAACCAGGTTCTTAATGGCCTTTCCCTCAGTTTTGGGTCCCAGATTACTATTGTAACACTGTTTACTGAGATTCTAAATACCTTTCAAAGGTCTCACACCAGTCTCAAGACTTCTTTTAATTCTCTTTTTTGAGTTTCTTACTTTAGATTTATGAAATATATATCCCAATTTTTTTAAAGACTTTAATTTCCTTAAGTATTTTAATTTCTTTTGCACTCTTCTCAACAGCTATGAATGTAATGTAATTGTCTAAGTTGGAGTTTTTAGTTGAGTCCCTTATTTCAACCTTTTACCTTTTTCTTATAGATTCACTTCTCATTCTCTCTCTGCTGCTGATACTTTGTAGTGCCAAATTTTGCTCTCATTTAAAAATTATAATGATTAAGATGACAAAGGAATGAGATTTTTTTCCTCAGTTAACAATATGAAATTACCTTTAAATAGTCTAGGATGCTGCAGAGGTTGTTTTTCTAATTTGAACAGTCTATTATGCACTGGTTTTCTTAACATGTTTCTACTCTACAACAATGTTTTTAAACTTTCCATCAGAATAAATAAGCATGTGTTTTTAATAGTAATATCTATTTAAGGCTATAGCATAATCCGAAAATATGACAGGCAAGTGCAGTAATAGATGTAAAAAATACATTTTAACATGGGATTTATGAAAACCAGTCAAATAGTAGAGTCTTAGGTTATTGTTTTTTCAAGTGTGATCTAGATGATTGACCACTATTTATTGGTCTACAGTTTCAGGTGTGATAGAGAACAGAAAAAAGTTGATCATTAGAAGAGTGGAAAAAAAAGGAAACTATGGAGAGCAAGGGCTAAATTTAATGCACTGCTAAAAATTAGACAATGGCAGAAATCAGGACAAGAGTAAAATAATTTCACCTGGAAGTTTTTTTAAAATTATGAGAAATGCTGCAGTGTAGAATTTAACAAAGGATTTTTTTTTCCTCCAATCTGTGTTATGGTTCTTCAAGGTATATTCTCCTGCTGCCCTGTATACAAGGCTCCCACTGATATTAATAAATGCTCTTTTCATAAAACTATTGCAGAATATGAATAGAAATCAAGAAGATAAAAATTTTGCTGCATAGAAGGGTTTCCTGATGTTCAGAGGGAACCTCCTGCGTTTCAGATTCTGCCTCTGGTCCTGTCACTGAGCACCACTGAAAAGACTCCGGCTCCATCCTGTTTACACCCCCTCTTCAGATATTTGTATAAATTGATCTTTTTCCCCTCAGCCTTCTCTCTTCCAGGGTGAAAAGTCACCGTTTTAAAATATAATTTAAAAATATCCATTTAAGGAGTGTTATTAAGGAATTTATAGAACATTAGGCAAACCGAATTTATGATTTATTTAATTTGAAACTAACGCTGGTCTCAATTCAAAAAATGTATGATAGGTTACTTGACAAAAGAATTGCATTTATACATGTGTGGTGTACTGCATATATTTAGATCAGAATGAATTCATAGAATTACTAATAAAATATAACTTCATTTTAAAAAGAAAAAACAAATGCAATATTTGATTATTTTTAAGGTATTTCAATAAACAATCTACATGATCCCTAGAATTATATGTGATACAAAGTAATCAGTAATAACAATGAAATGGATTGTCAAATGCATATATGGAATTTCTTTTAAGGAGCAGATATCTTAAGAAGTTACAATAAAAAGAGTAAAATTGTTCATTTGGTAGACAAAGAAGGGGAAAGGAAAGGAGGAAAAATTCAGACTACCTTAATCTAAACTTACTTTGAGTCTAAAAGAGGTGAGCAAGATGTGGTTTTTGTTGCTTGGGGATTTGTTTATCCAAACTAAGATAAAAACAATAGAGAAACAGAGATTATAAAGAATCAAAAGGAATTTCTGCTCAGAGAAAGCAAATAGCTTATTCCAAAGCATGGTAATTAGTGAAAAGCCTTCAACTTCTCATCTAACTTTAGACATAGGCCGTCTGCGTGTCGCTTTGATGTATTGACACGAGGATTTATTTATAACCAATACAGAATAGCATGAATTTTAGGCTGTGATTTATATCATCTTAAGTAGATATCTTAATTCAGATGAATCACACATTGCAACTGTCCGGTTTTTTTCACTAACTCTAAAAAATGGCTGAGAATGACTCTGATTTCTCCCTTTTGTTGTATAAACTCCACTCTCACTGCAATGGGTCTTGGATTATTAGAAGCAAATATATGGGTTTTTATAACTGCTTAATGAAACATATCAATATGCCAAATTAGTCCAAAATAACTCATGAAGGGAAGGGGAACCTCTAAACCTCAACAGGAGTGATTTCATTCACTCTAGAACTGATTCTGCTAATTTCTCACTACGACAAACTTATTTGGGTATATTGAGCTGATCAGCATGTATTTAAGTTTTAGTCGTAATTGAAGTCCTTGGTGCAATAAACTTTCTGTGGAAAACAATAATAATAAGCAGTGATTTATTATCCTCAAATTTCTGAATCCAGTAACTTCTAAATGATTCAACAGTTAAGCAAACACACAGGCTCCCCTTCACATGCACCCCCTACCACACACACCCAGGCACACACAGGGATCAGCACAGCAGATCATTAACCCCTTGGAAAAGACTGAATGCTAAATATCTCTCTTCCTGTGCAAAATATCTGATACAATCAAGGGAAAATTCGGTTTAACATCTACATCATATTTAAACCACAGTTTTTTATTTCATTTTATTTGCACAATATTTTAATTCAATTTTTAAATTAAAATTACTTATTTCTCACATGCTGTATTTCTATAAATATTTTCTTCTAAAAAAGTTCATATATAATCAGGATAAAACATTGTAAACAGTCATTTTTCAGTGAATAGAAAGTATGTGTGCTGTATCTACATTAGTTAAAACACCAGCTACTGTTAATGGCCAGGCTAAACTACAGTAACTAATGCCCTGAACGATGTTTTGTCTCTTTGTCACTCCATGAAATCCTAACATGATAAAGTGTTGAAATAGAGTTTTCCTCTGATAATGTCCCATTTTGAAACCCATCCCATGTATTTTATGTTGTAATTCTTGTATATTTTAAAATTTGAAATCTTCTGCATTGTTTTCATTAACCTTTCTGTTACAGTAGTAAAAATCATAGATAAATGCAATTTTGTACAACTTTGAATTTACAAAGAAAGCTGAGAGAGCACTTGCTCCTATACTTAAATCTGAGTTTCTTCTATATTCAAACTTGATTTCGTTATCACCAAGAGTCTCATTTGTTGCTGCTCAAAGCCCTGTCCACCCCGACCTTGAACAGTTTCAGGGATGGGAAATCCACAATTTCTCTGGGCAACCTGTTCCAGTGTTCCACAACCCCCACAGTAAAGAAGAAATTCTTTATCTAATTCTTTTATCCAATATATGTCAGAAATAATAAATCTAGGCATATAAAATTTTAGGAAAGATTTGAAATTATTTTGATTTGAAACATATTTTATATTAATAATAACTTACAGATTACCAAAATATGCTGATGGGCATTTGAGCTTGACACTTTTTCAAAAAGTGCATGGAATTTAAAATTAAAACCAGTAAAAGTACAAACTTCTTACAATATCCTTTTTCCTCTCATATACAAAATTGCATATGTCAGATACCTGTGTTGTATACAAATCTTTCAGACACACTCAAAAAAAAGGGTTTTTTTCCAACTAGAATACGGTTTATGTAGAACTCTAGTACTAGAGAAGATTTTTTGGGGGATAGGGGGGAACACCTTCTCACTGGATTTCTCATTGAACAATATATTTTGTCCAAACTGGGAAATTCATCCCAGCTGTGTTATATTCATCATTCTTACTGCACCAGGCCTCAAGATTCTGCCAAAAGTATAATGTGGACCTTGAACACAGCTCATATGAGACAGATGAGCGGTAATGAAGAAGTTGAGGGAGAGAATAAAGAGCATATAGCCCAGTACAGACACCAGGAAGCATTTTTCATGGGACCCACAGCCTGAAAAATTGTTTTGGACTTTTTAAAGGCTGTGTTTGACAAAGAGATCTTCAAAGTATCTTGTAGATTAAAATCCCTTTAAGCAAATTCACTGACTCAAAAAATATCATTCTCATAATCCTTTTATTAAATTACTGACATGTAACATCAGTCTGAGAGCTGAAAAACAAACTTAATTTGCTGTTTTCCAAGTGTCATCTACGTGACACAAATTCCACTTGATAAATCACACCCACACATTGCCGTATGATACTACTAGTGAGGTCTTCACAACCTTTTCCTCATCGTTAGGTATTTTTGGTGAAGTGAATGATTATAACATAAGCAATGGCATTTTTTCAAGATGTTCCAGAAAGAGCTGCAGTCTGTTCTCTTCTTGGCTGCCCACGTTTGCACTGCGCTGTAAAAAAGAAAGATTCTATCTTTCTTTCCTCTATCTATTCTTTCTTCTATCTTTATAGGATGCAATCTTGCTCACATTACCCTTCAAAGCAATCTTCTGCACCCCTGCCCAATACACCTTCTGCTCTATTCCTTGGACTTCACGTTTGCATTTTTACAGAGTCTTGCAAACTGACTCAAGGTCTAGGTAATAGATTTCTGAAATTTAGAAATGTTTTGTTAAGTCTATTTACTTCATCCAGTCCAAGCATACTGTAACTTTCTGAAGTGAAATATGTAGAATATGTCACGTGTATCTTGCATGTTATTTCTCCTTCACATTAGAACTTCTCACAGACCCCTGTGATTCTTTACTGCAAAAAAATATAGCTGAAAAGAGTTGTTACTGGAATCTGGAATAGTCAGAGAACTATGTAAACAATCTAGTAATAAAGCCTTGATTTTCTGAATATAATTACACCAGGAAAGGTCAAAATAGAATATTTAAAATATTTTCATATAATAAATAATGAGTGTGGAGTAGAGAGAATCCAGATAGGCTTTTTTTTTTTAATAGTTCCAGGAAAGAAAAAATAGTCTTAACTTGGAAGTATATCATTAAATATTTTTATACAAAGTGAGTTCTCATTACTTAATAATATGATTTCTATAAATGGATTAGAAAACAGGAAATAAACTATGAAAAAAAATCAAGCTATAAGAGATGTGAGTTTTCGCTTACATTTTAAAATTTTCCTTCTATTTCAGATTAAAAATATTAGGTAGCTAAATGGTCACGCATTATTTTAAACAGCATCTGGACAAAAAAATATATAAATTTCTGCAGGACTTGGATGTCAGGTATTTCTGAAAACCTTTATTTCACTGCTTCGCAACCCTGATTCAGTTCACTCAAACCCAGCTGTATTTCAGATGCTCTGTGAAACTGTCCATGTAATGCATATAGTTTACAAATAATCTGCAGGAAAAGCTAGATACATTTGAAGATGTTTTTCAGTAAATGGCATTTAAGTTATTTGAACAAACACACAGATGGGATTTCTTCTGTCTTCTTCAGGCCACTTCCTCCAGAGACCTTTCCATTAAATCTGTATAGTTCTACTCTTCTGGTGATCTCCAGTCAGCAGTGGGAGTGTCCAACTACACACAATTACTGTATGCTCCAGCTGCACACTGAGGGGTTCTGTGTGCAGCATCCCGTGAGCCATATTGATGTCACCCTATGGGTGTGAACTGAGATACCTCAGTTGGCTGACAGCTGGACCTTAAGGGACAAGACTGTGCACTGATTTTACAATATAAATTAGGTACGAAGAAAGAGGCTGTAGAATTTAAGCACTTCTTTCTCCAGCTTAAGCAACACTAAATCTTGGTCTTTATCTGGAAAACTATGTGAATTAACTCATTTGGCATCCATAGGCCAAAAATGTGAATAATACACTAAGAACTGTCAAAAGACAGATTTTTAACAATTGCAAACATTAACTTATAAAACGAATTCATTTGAAGAAATCAGGAAGAAGGACTAATCATGTAAATATCCTATCCTGAGAATCATTCTGTTAATTTATACAGGTTTCCTACTATATTCCCATCTAATGCTTTTGATGACACAAATACTTGCAAACCTTACCAGATAAAACGTGTGTTCTCTTTGAACAACAAAATATTTATCTATGGTTGAATTTGCTAATTACATTTGGACTCAATGTTCTTAATGGTCTTTTCCAACATAAACAATTCCATAATTAGAGCTCTAAGTCACACATCCTGCTCTATTGAGATATTTCATCAGACTACAGCTAAGATAAATTTTTGGAACTTCTAATTAAAATTGTACAACCACAGTGAAGCTGAGGAGGAAACACAGATCACTACAGTTACCTTGCGGCATGCCAATACTTTCTTTTAATCACAATGTTTTTCATTTCTAAATCCATGACATCACAGGCACTAATTAAATATCTTTTGAGCAGGAAGGAAGAGATTATTCTTCTCATTATACTGATAATGTAAGCTGATAGGTAAGCTGAAATGCAAAACAGTTAATTCAAAGTGAAAATGCAAGAAAGCAAAATAGTAAAACTTACCAGTTTTGCTTACTACCCTAAATCCTTACTGTCCCAAAATACAAAAACAACTGTAAAAATCTTATGACTACTTAATTTTTTTCCTATACCTACATGGCAGTGTAAGATATAGACAATTCCAAACAATGGTAACCCCCAATAAATCATCCTTGACATGACGCTCAGGTTTTGCATAGCAAGCTCTTCACCTGATAAAGTTATTCCATCACAATAGTTTCAGGAGTATCTTAGAAGGCTGAGTGTTGCTTGGCTTTAAACCATCTTGATGATTCAGGTATTCAGTATCATTGAGAAAGTTTAAAATAAGATAGTGCTATGCATTGGTTTTCATACATGACAGACATATTTCTACAACACAGAAGGCTGACCTAACACTTTACTACATATGGGTGAAGCGGCATCCTGTTCCCCATAGGTTTTTCTGTTTATTTTTAACTGCTTTCCTACCAGATTAGCAAGTTGAACTAACTAGCTCAAAAAGGAATCAGATAAGTGCCACAGCCTAAAAAAAAAAATTCAAAATGGTGATTTTTATGTGTGTTTGAAAATACAAGTTTTTTGCACTTTTCATAGATACATGGCGTTCTCTAGAATGATATTGTTCTAATGTATTCTTTTTAAATTCTGAATGTTATGCATTGTTTTTGGCCGTTTTAGTAAACAGATTTTCTCTGATATATTCTTTCAAGCTGAAATTGGTTCTAGTAGATAAAACACACTGGTAGGTAAAAGTAGACTATAAAAGATAACATTCAGAATGTATTTCCCTTCACTTCCCATTAAAGCAAGTGAAGAAAGCAGGCAGGAGATCTTCAGATAATATTCTAAATGAATTGAAAAGAATCTGTCCTTATTTGAAGCAACTGAGAAACACACATTGAAAAACTGTTCAGACATATGAAAAGGGTCACATATGATGTCAAATCTATACTTTTAATGATTGAATTAGAGGTTTCTTTAAGTGAAATTATATAAAATAAGGGAGAATTTGCAGAAGCAATTGAACTGGATCTGTTTTATAAATACAGTGTTTTCTAATTAAACTGAGGATTCAAGAAGGCAACCTTGAAATTAAAAGGATTTAAGAAGATACAAGTACTAAGATTGGCAGTTCATCAGCTTTAACAGTCTCTTTGAGATAAGGTATATTTTTAACTTCTGCTTATAGGGGGTCTGATGCTATTAAGAATGCTGCATTTTTAAAGAAAAAAAGAAAAAAAAACACTCTCAAAAAGCTTTGAGAAACCAGACAAAATATGATTAATAGGGGTTAAGTATTCCTTTAAAAGGTGTTTCTGGCAAAAGAGAAAAGAATTCTAATGACTGCAGAGTATATTACAAAACTGTAATGAAGCATGTAAGGGGCAAGAGCCTGTAATAAAAAATAGTATGCTGTGTTCATCTGTTGAAAACATTCCAGAATGTTCAAAATTATAATTCACTTCTTATGAGAGAAAAAAAGAGAAGAAAACATAAGGAAAAAATATTTTGAACGTATTTTTCCCTTCCAAGATGGTATAATGGCTTTCTTTCATTTTGTTACCAAGACTATTTAATATCTTATTAAATGTTTTACAATAGAGAGAGTGTTCACACTGACCATACAGTTCTGATGGATCTCTTACTTTATACAGCAGCAGATATTGTTTAGCACTCCTTCACAATTCAGTCCCCCAAACTGAACGAGTGTGGCAGATTTCACCTAACTGCCCAGTCCACCAGAATCCTTAATTATCTTTAAAAATGCTTTGCTATATCCCTTTATCTGGACGTGTCTCCCTATCTCCACTTTGAGCTCCTTGATCTTTCATCTACAGGATGAGATCCAATTTAGTCTACCATGGATGTAGCCTTTCAAAAGGCCTTTCAAATTTATCTCCTATATTCTTACAATACATTTATACTTCAGGGAGCAGTTTTGAAGATCCTAGGTTTTGAAGATCTAGATTTTGTTTCTTAGATATGTTGCTGTGTAAAATAGCTCTTTTTTAAATTTTTTCCCTGCTAAAGTATAGGGGCTGTGCTTAAATTCTTGTGATGCTAACCCATTATCATATATTCTGTAGTCCTACTGAGTATATGCAGCAAAGTTTTCTCTTCTTCTGAGGATATTTTACCATTTTTATCAGAAATGCTGAAGGTCTGAATTTAGTTGCAAAGGTCACTGATTCACAGATTGCAAAATTGTTAAGTCTAGTAATAGTAAGAAAAGTGTGCTGTTTCTGTGGGTGTGTAAATGTCAAGTCAGCTGCTGTTGGGATAAAAAACCATGAACATAGCCAAAAATATCTGCATGGGTATAAAAGAAACAAATAACAAGGCATTTGTTGTGATTCCTGCACTAAGGAACAAGAATAAGTATGAAGCGCTAATTTCAGTGGCTAGACAGTATCATCCTTGGGCCAGTTGTCTTCAACATCTGCTTTAAAAACCTGGACACAGGACTTGAAGGAATATTAAGTTTCCCAAAGACACTGAAATGGGAGGAGCTGTGAACTAACTCCCTTGAGGGCAGAGAGGCTGAACAGACAAGAGACATGGGAAATCACCAACTGTATGAAGTTTAACAAGGGCAAGAGCTGGATTCAGCACCTGGGGCAGGGCAGCCCTGGTGTGCATATAGAATAGGAAGCCAAGAGGCTGGAGAGAAGCACTGCAGAAAGGGGTCCTGGCTGATGCCAGGTTGAACATGAGTCAGCAGTGCCCTGGCACCCAGGAGGGCCAACCCTGTCCCGGGTGCATCAGGTACAGCATCACCAGCCGGGCAAGGGAGGGGATTGCCCCCCTCTTCTCTGAGTTAGGGTGGCTTCACCTCAAGTGCTGAGGGCAGTTTTAGGTGCCACAACAAAAAAAGACATCAAGCTATTAGAAACATTCATATGAGGTCTACATGCAGCTGAGTCAGGGGAGGTTTAGGTTGGATATCAGGGAAAAGATTTTATCCAGAGGATGGCTGGCCTCCCAAGAGGGTGGTCACAGCATCGTACCTGTCTGAGTCCAAGAAGCTTTTGGACAGTGCTCTCAGGCACATGGTGTGATTTTCGAGGATGGTTCTGTGCAGGGCCTGGAGTTGGACTCGATGATCCTGATGGACCCCTTCCAACTCAGCTGATTCTATGATTCTATGGTTCTGTCCTGGCCACTAAAAGTATATTACTTGGTCTCACCAGATTTTGAGCTGCTGTTGTTGGTCAGAATTTGTCACTAGGGATATTCTGTAGCATATGATATTTATCACAAAAGACAAAGTGTCTTTTCTCAACAGAAATTTGAACACATGCCCTATAATCCTAAAAAAATCTTTTCCTTGAAACAACACTGTCTTATGCACAGTATTCCTCCCAGATCTTAAGCATGAAGAAGGCAAAATGAGGGGACATATTACAATGAAGCATTGTCAGTTTTCCAGTGGTTTAGCAGTTTATTTTACTTCCACTATCCTTTTATAAAATATCATGGTTTTGTATAGCGTGTAATTTTCTAGTAAGACACATTTTTTGCAACTGAGCCCATCAATCTTCATGAAAATATATTTTAAAAAGCGTAAAAATGTGTGAATAGGCAGTGACAAGTGAGGGGGAAAAAAGTGTGAGAAGCAGCCCTATGCTACTAAGATACTAAGGTGAGACAAGGAGGAAGAGGAGGTGCTCCAGTTGGCAGAGCAGAGAATCCCCGACAGCCCCTGGAGGACATCATGGTGAAGCATGTTGAAGCATGGTGAAGTTGTGTCCCTGCAGCTCCTGGAGAACCGTGGAGGAACAGATACCTGCACAGCAGCTCAGGGAAGGCTCCACGCCACCGTAGGTGGATGTGCCTTGAAGGAAGCTGCAGCTTGTGGGAGGAGGACCAGAAAGCCTTCCTTGACCTCTTCTTTAGTGGAAGAGTAAGTGCAAATGTCAATGAACTGCTAACTCTAATCTATTCTCTTTCCAGTTATTGTCATCGGTAAGTAAGAAGATAATATAAGAATTAAAAGCCTAAATACTTTATCTTGAAGCTCCCATTCCCTCTGCCCCCCCTTTAAATTTAGTTTTATATGAAATAAAATTCAATACAAAATTCTTAAGGCTTGATGTTCAGGCTTTATAGAAAATAGGGCGTTGGGGAAGACGAGTCAGGGATACCTTATAAATATGATTGTTTAGCAAAAGATTCTGAAAATATGAAACCTATAGTAGAAATGGAAGCTTACTTTGAGTTGTAGGATACCGAGTCTTAGTTACTATGTAACCTGAAAACAATAGCCTAGCTAGCTGAAGAAGAATCCCTTTTGATGGAATGATACCCTTCTGCTAGCCAAGGAACCAAAGGTCAATGTAGCAAAACAGAAAAGTCTAAAGAGTAGTTTTTAGAGTTTAAAATATAACATGGTATGGTAATGTAGTAGTTCTTACAGGCTATATGTAGATTCTATAGGATTTTGTGTCTTGTATTGGTTTGTCACTGTAAATTAGAATATTCATCACAAAAGGAGATATAATGTATTGTGAGAAGGACCTCACGCTCTATTCCCGGCTCTTACTTCTACCTCTTTTAGCTCTTACTTCTTCCTCTCAATTCCTTGCTCTTCGCTCTGCTCATACCTCTTCCCCCTGCTCTCTGACCCCTGCCACCTGGCTCCCTTGCTCCCTTCTCTCTTAACTCGTACCCCCTTGCTCTTCCTCTCGCTCTCTCTGGGACTTTCCTTCAGCTGAGGCTGGTGGCTGAAGGCAAGGCCCTTTTTACCCACGACCCATGCAATAAAACCACGTATTCTAGAATATCTCAGGTCAGCAGAATTCCTTCTCCCTGCCGTCCGCGGATGATCCTACAATAGGGAGTGCAAATAACTCCTGTCACTGTACCTTTTATTTTTCTTTTCACAGAACTAAAAAATAAAATTACTGTTTTCTAAGGACTTACGGAAATCAGCTTGTAGAGGTGGTGAGAATGAAGAGCATAATTAATCTGAAATGAGAATATCATTTAGGTACCTCAGCTGTGTACAAGTTCTTTACCGGGAGCTCTAGACTTTTAAACAGACTTAGCACACAATAATTATCTAGGACAATATTTTAGTATGCATGGTGCATTCATCTTTAAAAAACTCTATCTGTTTTATAGTTATGACTTACATTTTTAATTTTATTTTAAAAAAATGTGATTCATATCATTAACAATTCTGAAGGATTCCAGTTGTTGACAGTTTTTGCTGTCACCTGAGAGCAGGAAAATAGTCTTAGTACCGATATTGAAACAAACTGGTAGGAAAAAATATTTTTCTTCATTTTACTGTCTATCCCAACAGGCACAGCAGCAAAACCACTGCTATGAGTTTGAGTGAGAGTTAGGTATGGAAAATTCAAAAATACAAAATTTAAATTATGGAATAAATGGTTTTAAGGAATTTTCTTTGTATTCCTGTGATACAGATTATCATCTTAATTTTTTATAGAACATACTTCTGAAAAATACAATCTAAAATTTACTACTTTGGTAAACAAAAATATTTCCAAAATAAGGAAATTGATTTATGCAGATGAAAATATAATATTCTAAATAGTCAACATATTGACTGACAGAAGGGTTTTTCAACTGACTAGAAAACTTTTAAAGGCAAATTTACCTTTAAAAAAAGATAAAAAAGGATCAGAAAATTATATGCATTCACACTTACTGCATGTTGGCTACTAAATACTAAATCTGTTTTGTGGGTGAGTACACTTCACACACACAGATACACCTCTTCCTCCTGCAAACATCTGTGTGATTTTGGGTCTCAAAGAAGGGACTTCGTGATTTTGGCTCTCAAAAGAGGGACTATTTTTCTTCCGTTCAGTAAGTTTTGGTTCTCAAAGTCAGGGGGTATTTTTTCCAGATCTGAAGGTAATAAAATGAATTACATATTTGGTAAAAACTGTCCAAACTACATCTTCATGTGAACCATTTAGTCTAACTTGGGTTGCTTACATAAATTTTTTCTTAAAGTATTATGGCAACTAAAGAATACTCGCATCAATGACAGATCATCTTTTGCAGGAAGACATCCTATGGCATGCATTTTTTATTAAAGGATTTTTTTCAAGAAATCTCTCTACATTTAATTTTCCCAATTATTTAACTCTGTATTCATTAAAATCCAAAAAAAGCTCCCATTAAAACCAACACCTTGCTTTCCAAATATCAGCTACCACAAATATATTTGGGTTCTGTCTAGGTAATACCAATCAGTATAGATAAATTGTAGGTATAACCTTCAAAATAGATTTTCTTTTATCAAAGTCCATGTTTTTACAAATATTATTCTTATAAAAACATAGTTAAATTTAATATCGTTTTTTCTGAAGATTTTGACTGCTAATAAAATAAGAAATCTACTATGGAAACTTACCTAAGCTCATTTGCTTTGTAAGAGGCTTGTGAGAAGTGGAATGTAGGCAACAACATGGTGAGAAACCCATTCCAAAATGACCGGCTGAATACCTCACCATGATTTGATGAACTTAGAAAACTATTAAGTGTTAGTAGTAAAAACACAGTTTGATCCAACAGATTTCAACTGAAGAAAGAAGTTGAACGTTTTTTCAGTTTTTGGATTTCTGGAGGTTGTTACTGGAAGCCTAAGCACTACAAATACAGTGAAATAAATATATATTGATTCCTCAGGCCCACAAAAATGTCCAATAGGGGCTTTGTTTGTAAGAGGTGTGCAATAAATACACATTTAATTAAATTACAGACACATCCTTTTGAATGGACAAATCATAAATTTGCCATCTTGAAAATCAGGACATCAATCATAATAGAAATTATATGATCAACAAATGAAAATGCAAGCTGGTTTTAATTAAAAGGTAATGGTGCAAATATGTCATGTATATGTTTTCAAGATCATATTGCAGTGCTTCTGCCAAGTGTAAATACTATCAGAAAAGGTGAAAATAAATATCTTTCATTGTACTTCGTTTAATTACAGCAGTTTTCACAGGAAGCACTTAAATAACCAGCAGTGTATCAAAGTTCCTATCAGGCCTTCTGGATTCCTGCTTTCAAGTTGCCAAAATGTATGAGCTATGGCATAATTTAAGGTAATTTGGTGTGAAAAAATAGGTTGAGCACATACGGTGCCCTATCCATTATTTCTAGCTTGCAAAATAAGAAAATAGCCATTACTGTAAATATGCAAATTACAGCATATGCACCATAAATTCAGGTAGAAATTACGATCTATTAAAAGGCTGGTAACTGAAGAGAACAGAGCAGAGGCTGGGCTGCAGCATGTCACTACACTTCTTTGTCCTCATCTGGCAAAACCCTGTTGAACTGGCAGCTCATTTTAACCTTAATTTAAGTAGTGACTAAAAGCACATACATTTAAATAACCTTTTCCAGATTTTTCCACTTCTTCTATTTCCTTTTAGAATACAGAGAATTTATAGGACAGAGGCACTAAGTAGTGACTCTAGGAACTTGCCTATCAATTGCTTAAAGGTGAGTGGTTTTCCCACCATCCTTCTTCCCTTCTCCTTTGGAACATCTAAAATGGTTTCACCAGAAACAGCAAGGTCACACTATCCAATACATCCTATGAATTATGTAGAATAAATATTGTTCTCCATAATTTCCTTATTCTACCCTTTTAAAAATTGACTTTCAGTGGGAAAATTTGGTTATTTAATCTTCCATATTTAGATGCAATGAAAATTAGGTTCTCCACTTCTCAAAACTAAATGCTTAGGAATTGATTGTGAGGATTTCTTTTTCAGCAATATGTTTTAAAAGTTATTGGCAAAACATAGTAGTGAAATTTGCAGCGTAGAAAAAGTCTATTAAACAAATTAAAAGAAATTGACCTGATTTGTACAATAATGTACAAACACACACACATATATATGTTGATGAATATGAGTATTTTATTCCTGCAACCAAACCATCTTGCACAATTTTTGTTTAAAACCATAGAAATAATTACAAGTAATATTTTCAATTACAACTCATAGAAGAAAGCAGTGCTACTTACTTAGTACAGAAAATCATATTAGAAACAATATTAAGGCCAAAATATTTTCAGAAGTAATATGGTTTCCAATAGACTTGGATACTTTCTACTCCTTAAACTTCCAAGATCTACCTTTACATTGTGGAAGATAAGTGAAAAAATGGAAACTGAATAACATTTCATTTGTTAGTTTGTTTGTGAGTTTGAGTTTTTGGTTTGTGGGGGGTTTTTTTGGTTTGTTTGTTTTTTTGTTTTGTTTTGGTTTGGTTTGGTTTTTTCCTTTGTTTTATTTTGTTTCTAACACAAGATATATTTACTACTTATGGTGTTAATTAACCCTATCGGGAGACATTTAGGTTTTGATTTGGGAAGTATGTAAAATTTACAACAGTTTATATAGAAGTTAGTGCCTAGAATGCAACATTAAACAACTACCTAGAAACACATTTTTAATGTCAGCTTTTTCAAAAATAAACTAATTCACACAAGGGAGTGTTTCAACCTTGAAATATAAGTACAAGGTAATAGCCGGGCATTTTTGTTTCTATAGCACTAAAAATGATTTGATTAGGTGGATACCCTATTAAAGAGAATGCTGTTTCAGAATATTTGATTTCCATAGAACACTATAATCTAGAATACTAGGGATAAACTCAGTGAAATTAAAATTCTCACTTTTTTCAGATGTGACCTAGTACTCATTTGACACCTTTATTTCTAGTTACTTGGGGCTAACCGTTTATTTACAGCAGAATTCTTTACACTGCTTTGTAAATGTGGCAATTTTTTTCCAAATATTTTGACTTTTTTGAAGAATACTGGAAACCAAAATCTCCAACAATCAGTATTCACAGCATTACAAATTAATTCACCAGGAAAAAGAACTAGGTAGTAGGTGAGGAGATGCACTTATTTTTTCAAGTCTAAATTCTAATAGTGGGGTAACTGCCCTTCAAGCAAGGTGGCAGAAATAAACATGCAAGCATGTTGATCTCAAAAGTCTGATGAGAAGCTCTGGTTTGATAAATTATGAGTGTGTTCTGGGATCTTGGAAATAATTCAAAATGATCTTTGATCAATGGTGGGAGAAATAATGAAGAATTATTAGGAGAATACCCTTTATTTTGTGGGTTTGTCTTTTATAGGCGACACTATAAATGCTTTATAATATTGTACAAATGACATAGCAGTCAATTGGACAATTTCTGGAAATTTTTGCTAGTGTTCCAACAAAAAAAGCTTATGCAATATTAGGAATAAAAAGTTTATCCAAAAAGTATTAAATTATAGATTGTAAAGGGTATTAAAAATGCAAAGAATTGCCTAGGGGAAGCTAATAGGTGGCTAAACATGTATCCACAGGGTACACGTCTCTAAAGAAATACTCTAATACTAAAAGCCATTAATTCTTTATATCATAATCTTATCCTCTTTCACATTTTAAATGCGAATGAAAAACATAATTAAGGACTCTACACATATATCTTAGATTCATCTTACATATAATTTTTCACTGATATGCTTTAAGTTCTGTTGGCTGCATTGCACATTTCCTTGCACGCTCTTTTGCTTCTGCTGTCAATACTGTGCAATTCATGCCATCTACAAAGAGTACAATTTCTCTCACCTAAGTAAATATATTTAGTCTTTAGGGTTCTTTTATATTAAATTGACAGAAAAGTAATTGATTTGTTCCACTTGACATTGATTCTTTTGGTAAAGGTCACCCTGAGAAAACTTTTTTCTGCTAGGATTCAACCGAGGATTGGAATAATGGAGAAGACTGGTACGCACTGGAGCATGGAGAGCCCCTCAGCCTCTATGGATATATATTACAGAATAAAATTATCTACTCTCTAAACTTTATTTACCTCACTGAACAGAATTCTGAGTATAATCTGTTCACATGTAGATACCCCTTTTAAAGACACGTGGTAGGGTGAATCCCACTCCAGCTCTGTGCAGCTATTTGTATTTCATTGACTGTTTAGGAAACCTAGATGAATTTCAGATGTCTAAAGTTAGGTGAGACAAAGCCCACTCTCAACACCTAGAAACCGCCCCCTGTAAACTGCAAAACACACAATGCTGCAGTTCTGTAAAATTTGCTAAAGCAATGATTATACCATAACTGTTTGCAAAAAACCTGCACATAGATATTTTTCAAGATATTCACAAGATATTCTTCACATAGGAAGATTTGAAGACACATTTTTTAACTCTTCAGTGAATAAAACTCCAAAAATATATTAGGTTTTTGAATTTAGCACTGTTCCTGTTACAATTATTTAACTTTTCATGGCTTAATTAAAAATCATCCAATTCAGAGAAAGATTGGTAAAGCCATGTCTTGGTTTAGGAAGACAGGTATCTGCTAGGTAAAATTACAATCAGAGGCTCTTTGGCAAAGATTTGGGAAATAGGAATAGCAGTTCTTTACTAGTATGTAATACAAAGCAAACAAACACAAAAAAACTCCCCCCCCACCAAACAACTACAGCATTAATGACAAACGACAACAGTACCAAGAACCTTGAGGGCTTTGTTTCACAAAACCCAGGGCAGTTTGGTTTCGGTGTCCCTGCAGGATCCTCAGAGCACCAAGCTGGAACAGTGGAAAAGTCCCGGGCTGGTAGCTGGGATGGCAGGGTGTCCCGGCAGGCAGGGGCAGGATGTCCCGGCAGCGCAGGGGGTGCAGGGTCACGCTGCAGCAAGAGGAGCAGCGCCGAAGAAGCTCGAAGGCGAGGCAGAAAAGCGGCCCAGCCTCTGCAAGTGGCAGAGAAAAACTCCGGATTCAGGCCGAACCGGTGATAGTAGATTTCCCAGGACTGGATCCCTTTGGCCACAGTGAAACTCCTCCAGCCAGCAACAGCCGTTCTCCGCTCCGCGTGCTTTGCGGCAGCTGAGCTCCTCGAGGAGCGGCAGACACGCGTCTCCCTGAACGCCGGAAGCAGAAAAGCACGCAGCTGCCTCAAGCTTTGTCTTTTACCTGCTTTATCTCCCCCTTCCACCTTTTGTCCACCTCTTTGTTTCAGTTAAGTACTCTCAAGTATCCAACACTTGGTCTCCTTGGTAACTTGTGTGGGAAAAAATTCTTTAGAGAAAGAAGGAACAAACCTAACCCCCAACATTATCCACCCCGAATTTTTTTCCCATACCAACATATTACATTGAGTTTTAACTGTTAAAAATACACATATATATATATGCAAATATGGATGCAGCCACATTGTCATGGGTAGTTCACCCCAAAACAAGGTCCCCTTGAGGTATGCATCGGGTCTCTCCATCCTTTTGCATCACCCACCAGGTGCAACCTGGTCCCTGAGCGAAGACAACCCCACGGATGGGATTGTCTTTGCTAGAGGCAGGATTAATCCAAACAGTTTTTCCCAGCATACCTCTCATGTGTACCACTGGAACCTTATCTCCGTCTGTCTTTTGCAAGGGCTCAGATTGGGCAGGACCTGCTCGGTTGGTGGAACCTCGAGTGTTCACCAACCAGGTGGCCTTTGCTAAATTAGTATCCCAATTCTTGAAGGTTCCCCCACCCAGTGCCTTCAAGGTAGTTTTAAGCAGGTCATTGCACCGTTCAACTTTCCCGGCCGCTGGTGCATGATAAGGAATATGGTACACCCACTCAATGCCATGTTCTCTAGCCCAGGTGCTTATAAGACTATTCCTGAAATGAGTCCCATTGTCCGACTCGATTCTCTCAGGGGTGCCATGTCTCCACAGGACTTGTTTTTCCAGGCCCAGGATGGTGTTCCGGGCAGTAGCATGAGGCACAGGGTAGGTCTCCAACCATCCAGTGGTGGCTTCCGCTATGGTTAGCACATAACGCTTGCCCTGGCGGGTTTGGGGAAGGGTGATGTAGTCAATCTGCCAGGCTTCCCCATATTTATATTTGGACCACCGCCCACCATACCATAAGGGCTTCACCCGCTTGGCTTGCTTGATTGCAGCACATGTCTCACAGTCATGGATAACCTGAGAAATACTGTCCATGGTTAAATCCACCCCTCGGTCTCGGGCCCACTTATAGGTGGCATCTCTGCCCTGATGACCCGAGGCATCATGGGCCCATCGTGCTAGGAACAACTCTCCCTTGTGTTGCCAATCTAAATCTATCTTTGACACTTCTATCTTGGCAGCCTGATCTACCTGCTTGTTGTTTCGGTGTTCCTCATTAGCCCGACTCTTGGGAACATGGGCATCTACATGGCAGACTTTCACAGGCAGCTTCTCTACACGAGTGGCAACGTCCTTCCATTCATCAGCAGCCCAGATTGGTTTTCCTCTACGCTGCCAGTTGGCCTTTTTCCACCTTTCCAGCCAGCCCTACAGAGCATTGGCTACCATCCACGAATCAGTGTAGAGGTAGAGCTTTGGCCACTTCTCTCAACTGTTGGATTCCTTCCCCAAGGGTCTTCCATCGCATTCTATTGTTGTGCTCTTGCATTCTGTCTCTGTGGACAAATCTCTCTCTCACACTCATTAGAAGTCGTTCCCAAAGGGGAAGGGGCCTTTGCTCTCTTACAAATACCTGATTTATACTTGAGTCCTGGGTCAAGGGTCCCAGATTCCTTGCTTCAGCACTATCCAGTTGCACACCTGTACCCATAAGGTCCCAGACTCGAAGTAGCCAGGCTGTATAAGCCTCACGTCCTCGTTGTGCAATATCTTTCTGCAGATTACGTAGACTTTCATATGTCAGGGACTCAGTGATGATCTCAACCTGTGGCTCTTCTGTGGGCTGTGAGGACCCTCCTTTCTTACCCTTAATATCAGGATCTGACGATTTCACTTTACACTTCCTTGTTTCCACAGGGGCGACTGCTGCTGGCTGTGGCTGCCCTTGTGGTTCAGCTGGAACCTGGACAGTTGTAACATCTATGGGTTCCACTGCTGCACCATCAGTCTCTGCCTTCTCGGGGCAGGGAGAGGGTTTTTCATGAGCTGGGGAAATGTACTCCTTCAGCATTTGGCCTATCTCTTTTACCAGAACCTCAACCCAATCCGGGTGGGTCCTTTCTGAGGCAGGCTGTGGGGCAGAGTCAGGCTCTGGGGTATCATCCCTATTCTGTGGGGTAGGTATCAGGGTGGTTATCCAGGTCAATCTTCCCTTATCTCTGAATGCTAAACAGAATACGCATATTAGCAGCACCAGCCATTGTATGATATCATTAGCATTCAGAGAGGATTTAAACCCTTCAAAAACTGGTGGGGCAGACCCAAAGAGATGGGTAAAGGGTTGGAAAAAAGAAACTTCCCCCGGTGTCATTTCCTCACAGTAGGTACCATTGTTAAAGTAACTCCAAAAACACACAGTTAGTGTACGATAGCCCTGAATCCATGTGCCTGCCTTCCAGAGGAAATTAAAAATCCATGAGTTCTTCACCTTATTAAGCCATAAAATAAACTGGATGACAGTCACAGTAGCCTTAGTTATAGGGCCCATGTTTAGATAAGGGCCTGCAAATGGAAGGAATACAGCCACAACCACATGCCACCCAAACCAGGCTAAGTTAGACCACATGATGCAGCCTAATGAGGTTTTTATATCCAACGCACACAAAAGAAAGTACTAGGTTAGTTAAGAACTGCTATTTCTCTTCCCTTTTCTTTTCTCAGTGCCCTCAAGCCCCACACTTGGACGCCAAAATCTGTCTTGGTTTAGGAAGACAGGTATCTGCTAGGTAAAATTACAATCAGAGGCTCTTTGGCAAAGATTTGGGAAATAGGAATAGCAGTTCTTTACTAGTATGTAATACAAAGCAAACAAACACAAAAAAACTCCCCCCCCACCAAACAACTACAGCATTAATGACAAACGACAACAGTACCAAGAACCTTGAGGGCTTTGTTTCATAAAACCCAGGGCAGTTTGGTTTCGGTGTCCCTGCAGGATCCTCAGAGCACCAAGCTGGAACAGTGGAAAAGTCCCGGGCTGGTAGCTGGGATGGCAGGGTGTCCCGGCAGGCAGGGGCAGGATGTCCCGGCAGCGCAGGGGGTGCAGGGTCACGCTGTAGCAAGTGGAGCAGCGCCGAAGAAGCTCGAAGGCGAGGCAGAAAAGCGGCCCAGCCTCCGCAAGTGGCAGAGAAAAACTCAGGATTCAGGTCGAACCGGTGATAGTAGATTTCCCAGGACTGGATCCCTTTGGCCACAGTGAAACTCCTCCAGCCAGCAACAGCCGTTCTCCGCTCCGCGTGCCTTGCGGCGGCTGAGCTCCTCGAGGAGCGGCAGACACGCGTCTCCCCAAACGCCGGAAGCAGAAAAGCACGCAGCTGCCTCAAGCTTTGTCTTTTACCTGCGTTATCTCCCCCTCCCACCTTTTGTCCACCTCTTTGTTTCAGTTAAGTACTCTCAAGTATCCAACACTTGGTCTCCTTGGTAACTTGTGTGGGAAAAAATTCTTTAGAGAAAGAAGGAACAAACCTAACCCCCAACAAGCCAGATAGACAAGAAAATCAGAAACTGATTACTCAGAGTGTGAGTAGGAAGACAGGGAAAGATTTAAAAGATTGGGAAGACAGGGAAAGATTTAAAAGAGTAAGGAAACTAAACAGAAGCAGTGACAATGAGAGACATCCTGCAAGTTTCCTGCGGGGATTATGTATTATTTAATCAGTGACAAAATTATAAAAGCCTGCACATTTGATGTCTCACCATGGGAACACAATAGCCATTGTGCATGCTCATAATTGTCAAAGTAACATGGCAAAGAGAAGGAAATACACAGAATAATATAACTGAGTAATGAGACTTTTTCAATAATTGAAATTCAGGTGGTGAATTATTCAAATAACCATTTTTATATTGTAAAGCACCAGATACAGACAGTCTGGTAAACTGGATATATGTATCACTTGTACTCAGAAAATGGTTCTCAGAAAACTATAGTTTCTAGTTTTGATCAAAAGTTTCTGAATGTCACATAAGAAAGTATGAAAATGCAAATCAGAACATTTGGGTAAAGTATCAAGACTCAGAAATCAAGAAATTTGTCAAGGTTCAAAAAGCACAGCTGAATCCTGACAAGCTCAGCCTATGCTAACAAATTAATATGAATCAGAGTTTTGTCTATTGCTGAGGACAATTCTCTGGAAAAATCTGCATTCATACTATTAAACTCCCTTATGCTGCAGGACATCATGAATATATCCACAGTGCCTTTTGGGGGTCACCCATAGTCAGTTTTAACTCCTAAATGTCCTAAGAAATGCTTTAGGAGACTGTAACTGGCACAAGTTTTTCAGGGACCATTCCAGAAGACTAACAGAGTATGAAATAGTGTCCAGGAGCATTCCCAGGAGCTTTATTTAATAGTATGGATGCCACCAAAGGCTTCACTATTGATGCTGTTTACCATTCCGTTTACTTTTGAAATCTTTACTTGAAGCTTAGGCAGCTTGCACAACTGTGCATTCAATAAACCTCTCTAGCTGGTCATTCCATGATTTCTCAGTCTGATGCCCTTGAATATTAAGTGTATTTCTTGCTCTCATTAATGGCTTTCCTTCTGGCATGCTGCCTCTCTGTACACTCGGGTATACTAATTGGAAACCACTTCCTATCTGTTACACCAGTTCGTAATCCCAGGCTTACTTGTGAGGTGTGAAGACTAAGGTATGGCTCAAGAAGGCTTCATTAGAAATGC
Source organism: Chamaea fasciata (assembly GCF_029207755.1). NCBI lineage: Eukaryota > Metazoa > Chordata > Aves > Passeriformes > Sylviidae > Chamaea > Chamaea fasciata. The sequence continues at coordinate 3,348,590 of NW_027094117.1, read as the reverse complement.
CTGATAGTCCACTATATGATTTTCATCTTAAGTTGCTTAGCAACCTTCCTCTGGTATCAGTCCCTGCGTGCAGATTGGCAAAAGGCTCTACAAAGAAAAAATAGATAATCAAGGAATGGGAGAGATATCTGAAAGAAAAAATCCGCATAAAATGGGAATCCATTTGTTAAAGTTATTTTTTATGAATTTTTTCATGCCTTTTCATTTGTTTACTGATTATTAATAGATCAGCAAAGATGTCATTGTGGTCTGTGCACCTCTGCAGCTAAAGATGACACTAGGAATGAATGAATAAAAAAAAAAATAAAATCCATCCACTCTTCCCTTAAACTTCCTGGTGAGCTATTTAGTTGTTGCTGCATGCTTCTTAGAAAGGAATTTTTTGAAATAAAGTAATGGGCTTCTTTTTAATGCTGTCCAGCTTTTTTCCTCGTTGGTACAAGTTCCATAAATGAAGAGCTGTGGAGTTCTGGAAACTGGAATTGCTCTACAACACAGACTCAGGTATTTACCATAGGCTGGAAATAAAAGATACTTCTAACTTGTTTTAATTTGAATAATTACATTAACTTGAATATATCAAATAATATCAAATAATATTAATATCAAATTATATTAATTTGAATAATTATTTATTGAAAATCTTGCATGATTTTCTTCAAGCGTATATATCTGGATATAGATACTGTATTGTGCCATAGAATACTATCAAAATTATCTCTTCATGTTGATTTATACTTACATCTGGAGTAAAGCAACAGAACCAACAGAAGTAACTTACCCAAGACAGTGTAAAATCAGCTGCTTCCAAACTAATATAAAATGTTGTCCATCTCTTTGACTGCCTTTTGACAAAGGCCATCAAAATGTAGTTCCCTTATGCATTCAACTACAGTCTTAATGCTTTGAAGTACAGTTTTTTACAGACATGGGAATGGATCCTTGAACGAACAGTTATAAGGCACAGAGAGCTTCCATCCAGCCTCAAACACTTCCCTCTCAGTATGTGACTCCCATGGTCCTTATCTCAAATGTCCTTTCAGCGTACTCACTAATAGTGTAAGGAAATTAAATTTGAAAATTTCTCCTTTTTTATATTGTATAAGATTGAATTTGGCAACTGAAGGTAGGGATCAGAACGAGACATAATACTGTTCAACTATCAGACTCCAAAAATTTAGACTAATGGTGTGGAAAGGATTGTGAGCAGGAGGATAAAAGCTACAGAAACATCAAATCTCTCATAAAGCTTTTTTTTTACTCCTTAGGTATTCCACATGTTGGAGGGATATGGACTCAATTACTAATAGCTACTGAACGAAATGGCATAAAATGGTATTTATGGCAGTGACAGTTTGATTTCTTAGTCTTGTGTCTGAGCCCCTGATTTCTGCTTCTCTGTCTATTTAAATAAACTTGTAACTTGTGTTACTATATATTTTGACTGGTTTTGCTGCAAGAGGAAGTGAACTTATGTAAGCTCAGGCTGATGATGAAGCACTTATGGTGCTGAGCACCTTAAGCAAACACTTCCTTCCTGCTTAGGCTAGATGAATCAGTGCGGGCTTCTTGTGGTTTGTGGGCAGCCATCCACTGAGACCTTAGTCCACATTACTGATTATTCATGGAACTTGAGCAGTTTGCCTGGTCCAATGAATGCTGACATCAGTATGGGAAAGGTCAGACATTGCTGTCAGGTCTGTGAAGAGATTGTGTCCTTGTAGAAATCTGTCAGTACTGAATTCTTGCAATATGTGCTTGTAGTGAAGGCATTAACTGCATACAGTACTTCTGACTCCTATATTCTTATCCTGTATACAATGTGATGACAGTTAAGAAAGAGGAAACTGTGTCTGTAAATCTTCCCAGGCCCACTCAAAACATCCTTTATATGCTTTTCTTTGACAATCCCATCTATCCCTAATTAGTCCCTCTCCTCCAGACAGTGTCTTATATTATAGGTCTTCTTCCACCTAACAGGGCAAAGTGGAAAAATACTACCCATCCTACGTGCTACTCAGTGATACAGCAATTTTCAGCTGCCAGCATCTCTGGACTCTTAGAGCAAGAAGTTAAGCATGTAAATCATCAACCACACTGCACTACATACAGCAACTACAATATTTATTGGCTGAACATACGTGATACCTGCACAACCTACCTAATTGGTTTTAGCTGTGGCAGATGGGAACCATGGCGTCCAGGTGTGATGGGTTTTGTAAACCTTCTGCTCCTGTAAGTCTGGAATCTGTGACTGTTCTTTCAGAATTGTCTTAGAGAAGGAACAGCTTTTTGTCCATGAAAATTGAATCTTCTGCTTTCTAGATATTTCATCTGGGGTTAGGGGAAAGAGGTCTTGCTAGCAGAGAAGGAAAATTAAACCTCCAAAGTTTGTGGTTTTTGCAAAGCAGGGTAATGATGGATTTGAAGAAGGAGCAAGACAGAGCAGAAGTGTGGATGGAATGAGCAGGAGGAGGAGGCTGATGCCCTGCAGCACTTTTCCTTCATATTTTTGTGTTGTCACCTTGATAAAACTGAGTCACCTGAATCACTCCAGCTGAAGGCTGTCTATCCATAGTGTCTTCTATTGTGTAAATAGGGAAGTAGGATGTCTGCCTTTAGGGAGCTATCTCATGATTAAATGCAGTTTTGAAAAAGCACTAGCCTAAAGTGAGATCTCTATTTTTAGGCAACTGAATGACATCCCAACAGAAACTAATGGGGAAGAAATGGTCATTGTGAGGCAAAGGCTCACCCTGCAGTCTCTCTTAAATTTCCTACAATGAATATGATAAGAATACTGCACAGGATCACAGAAATATGGTTTATGTACCTTCAAGAAAAAGAATCATGGAGAAAAAATAACATGGGGAAATAATAATTTTTGTGACTTTAACAATTAGCAGCTGAGAGGGACTACAAAATCTCTGAGTCCTACTTAGATATTGCATGTAAGAAATGTTACAAGGTGATGTCAATTAATGCATTATAGATGCTGTACACTCATCACATCTCTTATTATCACATTTTCATTTGATGCATTTGGCTAGAGTCTGGAACATTGACATTTAAATCTAATCTATTGGGAGAAGTGCTTCTAAGTTTAAAATTAAAATTGTGTGTATATGTTTCAGGAGTTCAGCTGAGAAGCAAGATATTGTCTAGCACCTAAATATAAAATAAAAATAAAACAGCCCCAATTGTACTATACTCATTAACTCATACCTATAATAAATGCCCATCTTTAAATATTTATATGATTGAATTCATGTTGTTGAATAATGTATTTCAAATGATTTCTGTTTAAAACAAAACCATTACTGTGCATATTGCCATTGTAAATCTGGAGAGGTGGTAGTAACTCAATGGATTGCAAGGCTTAGGGAACTATTTTTAGGATGGACAACTACAAATTATTTTAGTGTAATTTTATGTCAAGTTTTATGTTAATGAGGATGACCAAGAATGCCCTGCATTGGGGAACCAGGAGATATATTTGAGGGAACTGTGCTCAATAAAATGTTATTTCAGCTTTTTGTCAAAGCAAGCCTTGTCATTGCAGACCTGGAAGCCTCAAGTAGGCAGGTATCTCTCCTGTCTTATTTTTCAGTATATCCAATCTTGTTTTCATTTAGAGTGAGGAGATATATTCACTTATATATATATATGATATATTCAGATGATAACAGTTAAGCTGTTACCATTCTGCCATTCTCATGTTCACAGCATCAGCAGAAGACTTCATTTGTTAGTTTCTCCCTTGTTTGTGAAAAGGTATGAAATAGAATTTGCAAGTTGGACTCAAATTTGTTCTTCAGCTATGATTGCTGTATAACAGGGTATGAGTTCTGAGCTTTTGTGCACACCCAATGCACTTAAGCCATAAGTTCTTGGGGTGGTTCAGAAATTCCCTGTGAAGCTATCTGCATAGTTGACATTATGGACTGACTGGAGAGAAGTTTATTGCTGAAATCTTAGACATCTTCCCAACAAAGCCTTTGACTAATTTGAAGAGGACCTCTCCAGGTGAGTATTTCAAACTCTCCCTAAGATTTTCCCAGGTGAAAAACGTCATCTGTATTAGTCTATGTGTGCAAAGCATTGACTAACACCTCGGGTGAAAAACCTGACTTTTCAGAAACTCCAAATGGTTCCTGTGCAGAACTGACCAACCTCTGAGTAAATAAGACCCCTGTAAACAGTCACTATATAAAGTGTTTGTGCAGATATAGAAATGGTCACATGCAACAATCTCTCGTGCATACCGAGGATAAGCAGGAGATGTTTCACATGTGATTAAAAGGTAGGATGGTACACATCCTGGACATGTAGTCATGTATGTCAAGGAGCAGCAAAGAGCAGGGCTACTCCCTGACCTGAGCTGGAGCCCTGGGTGACCCTGGCACTGGCTGTGGGCAGTCATGGGCAGGGCCAGTCCCACAGCACCTGACCTTTTTACACTGAAACAAGAGCCTAAAATAGGCCATTTTTTGTCTCAACAATTCTGCTATTAAATGAAAGTTCAAATTTAGATGTTAACTTTATTCATGGTCATTTTATGCCCTTTTGTTCTTGCACCAACATTTATCCCATAACTTTATTAACTCTTATTTTTATGCTCTACTGTATTTTCAAGCTTCATTTTATCTGTTTTAATAGTAGCTAGAAGCTGCTACTCCTAAACATAATTTTTATAGTCTCCTAATCAGTCAAGTCATCTTTTTGAGTACTAGTATACATTGGGAGAAGATTGGCTTGAAAGCAGCCCTACAGAAAAGGTTCTGGAGGGCCAATTTACAGCAGGTTCAATAGGAGCTAGCAGTGTGCCCTGGCAGTCAAGGTTACAAAATGCATCCTGGGGTGCATCAGGCACAGCATAAGGCAGTCAAAGAGGTGGTTATCTACGATCCTGTGTACAGCATTGCTCTGGCCTCACTCTGGAGCGCTCTGTGCAGTTCTGGGCCCCACAGTGCTCAGGCAGTCCAATGTGCCCAGAGGAACTGGAAGGAATGTCCTCTGAGGAGCGGCTGAGGACTTCGTTTCTATAGTTCAGAGAAAAGGAAGGGAGGCTGAGGAGTGACCTCATTGCTCCTTACAGCTTCCTGAGGAGAGGGAGGTACTGGCCTCTTCTTTGTTTCTAGTGATAGGAAGCATTTCTTTACCAAGAGTGCGGTCAGACAGTGGGACAGGCTTCCTAAAGAGGTGGTCAGTGCCCCAAGAGTGTCAGTGTTTAAGAAGCACTTAAGCAATAACCCTTTAATAACTTCTGTTATTAAGTAGCAGTAGTCAGGGAGTTGGACTGGATGACTGCTGAAGAGACTTTTCAACTGAAATAGGATATTCTGTTCTATTCCCTTTCCTAAACCTTTGTATAATAATTCTGATGTCTACTGGAAGTAGCAGGGCACTTTTTACACTTTCCCTTCATTTTTATCAGATCTGTATTAATTTGGCAGAGTACAGTTATGGTCAGGGAAGTAATAATTTACTGATTAACTTTCAGTTAATCTAGTAGAAACTCACTCTGTAAGTTCCTATACACATGAGCCCAGTAAATTCTGTCCCATTTATATTACTGTACTTTGGAAGCTCATCTCATTATTCCCTTATGTAATATTCAGGTCTTGTTAATGGTGTCTCCAAAGGAATAAGGGTAGAAAGAGAAGCATTGACTGATATTTTTCTGTTTTACTAATTTGAAACAATAGAGAGATAATAAACATTAGCAAATATAAAATTAAACTCTAACATTATTAGAAATACTATCTTCCCTAAATATAACCTTATTCTCTTTTCAATTCCTGCACTGTCTCTCCCAGTGTTTACATCTGTTATATAGCATTTCTAAGAAGTATATGGCTTCCATTCATTTATTTCACTACTCTGCCTGAGGATATGGAACTATGATCCTAAGTCACTTCCTCCAATAATTTTACAATTATGAGCTACATACAGAGCATGAGTTTAAAAAGTCACATTTTAATTAATCTCTTTTCTTATTCATGCAGACTTGGAAGTTTATGCAGGATAGATTCAGTGTAATCCTTCCTAATGGATTTAATAAACACAGGATTAGGCAGAGAGTCCCTTTAAGAATAAACCTGCTAGGATAAACAGACTACAGCATGTTTAAAGAACACATTATTCTGACTGCTGCCTTGACATTCCACTTCTCTTTTTATGGGATAAAGCAGCAGTCCATGATAGTGTCTGATATGAAATAGCTGAGAGCTGGCAAATAAAATCTGTTTTGCAGGCAGACTCTTTTAATACATAACTGATAAAGAAGAAACATCCTTATGCGCTGTAATTCAGCCTGGGGCCTGTGTTAAAAATTATTTCAGAAAAGTCAAGATATTAAATGTTTAAAAATGGATGAGTGGGCATCCATTTGTGGCTATTCATCACTTTTCCAATTTTCAAAATCATCTTCTGAGTGTTGGTAGTCATGTCCTTAGCACTTGCTGGAATAAATTTAAAATGTTAAGAATGCTCTAGAATTGGAGTTTTCACTGGAGTAAAATGACACAAAGCTATCATTTTTTAAAAACTCTTATAGAACGTTTCAAAAATTTCATAAGAACTTAAAATAATAGGAATTCTCTTTAACAAAATATTTTTGGTGAAATGTTGGTAAATGTTTTCTGCTGTTTTTGAGTAAAGCTGGCAAATGGATTTAGATTGTTTCAAATATTAATGCATAAAACCAAAGATGCGGTTCCTCTATAATATGACTAATTTTTAAAATAATAATAAATAATTTAGTTCTCAGATTTTTATATATTATTGCATTTTTTAAAATAAAAATAATAATAATCTATTTTCTAGGTAAATATTTTAGGTAGGGTACATTGTTTTCCCATCGTATTCTGTTACCACTGAAATCAAATTAAAGTTCTGTAAAAGATTATGTCGCATAAAAGAGCACATAAAATCAAGTACTTCAGATACATAGGACCCCAGTAAACTTAAAAAGACATGTAACTTCTTTTTTTTTTTTTTTTTTCTGGGTTACACTGGCATGCCTTTGGCTATGGACTAGTGTCAAAATAAATATTAATGAACTCCCCTGTAATGACTTATATTAAAATATTGCTGTTGGATAAGATATGTTAATTATTTTGCATTTTGTTGTTCTAAGAGTAATTCTGAATGCTATTTTGAGATGTATTTTATTCAATATCTTTATTGGATTGAAATAAATTTGCAGTTTTTAAACATGGTTTATCAGACTTTTTTCTTTGCATTCTACTTTCCAGTCAGAATGTTCTTTGATTTCTAAATCTGAAGGGACAGAATTACACAATGAGAACAGGGTTGCTCAGAAAGATACCTATGGAAATCATGATCAAATTATTGAAATCTGCACACCCTATGTATTTTTGTTTCGTTTGGGTTGGGTTTTTTACTTCCTTTCAGGAGTTGTATGACAGTGATGGACGTGTTGATAACTACATGCTATCTGGTAATAAAAAGCCATAGTGTCGATAGAATTATGGAATCAAATCTCCTGAACTTCACTGTTTGAGATGACATTGGCAGATAAAAAAAACTTTGATCTCAGAAACATGTGCACTTTAGAAGTTAGATAACATTGCTGTCTCAAGGGGTAGACCAGGAGAAATGTCAGATGGGTCAAAGCAGCAGACACTGCTGTGTGGTGTGTGATCAGAGGGCTGTGCTGTGGGCTCCTGTGGGTGTCACCTTCAGGGCTTTTTCTGCAGCCCCATCAGTCCTGTGTTGGGTCCTCTCCTTCTGCACCCCAGGAACCTCTCTTCCCTCACCCATGCCTGTGTTTCTGTGTGTCTCCACCAGCACCTTGCCCAGCCTCTACACGTGTCTCTGCAAGAGCACAGTCCCACCTGCCTACACAAGAGTCTCTCCCCATGGGCTTCCCCAGCTGTCTCTCCTCAGCACATTTCCTCATACACCTCTGCACATACATCTCCCAAAGTGTTACTCCCCAGTGTGTCTCCTGGGCTTCGTGGCTCTCCCTCTTTCCTAAATACATGTGAACCAGAGCACATGGGGATCCCCTGCCTGGCTGCAGTTTGGGGTGCACTGGGATATTTACAACAGCGCCAACTGAATCCTCAGGATCTCCTCCTTTCTGAGCACCTGGCAGCTCCCAGATGCCCAAACCTGCCACTTAGGTCCAGTCCATGAACATTTAACATCAGATTTAAATGATGTTAACTCTCTCTTTAAATGATGTTAACTCTGTGCACAGACCACAACTCTTTTTTTCCTTCCCTCCTCACTTTTCTCAGAGCTCAGTCTCATACTTTGCTGCTAAGATTTAAGACTCTCTCAGCGGATGATGATTTTCATTGTTTCTACTATATGTGAAATACTGACTTTTTCCTTGTAGTAGGCAGGTTTACTGTTTTTATTCACTTGTAAGCTAGCTGCTTCCTGATCTGAAAAGGAAGGATTTGGTTGTTCTTTTTTTTTATTTTCTTCCAAACACATAACTCTCCTTAAAGCAACAAATTTTCACCTTTTGGGTCAGTCCAAAAAGGTGCTTGAGAGCAAAGTATTACCAGTCAGAGCTAAAGCCAGAACAGAAGATTATATATTGTTCAGGTTACTAACATCACTATTTTGCAAATACTTGAGGGAGATGTCTTGGCTGTTTTCAGGGGTAAGATTGAGTTGGACAAATACAGTGCTAAATGACTTTTTTTTAACTTTTCAAGTATATCAGATGGTTTTTTTATATATGTATTTATATATATGTATTATATAAATTCACTACTCTGAATATGTATATATATATTATATATGTATTTAGAGTAGTGAATTTAAGACACATTAAAAAATTAAAAGAGAAAAAATTCTTGTTAGGATTTGATTAGAGCATAACTATTAAATATATTCTTGGTATAATACTTCTGTTTTAGTATACATGATCACCTTGTTTATGAATTTCTTGCTTATAATTTTGTGAACATCAGACTCAAAGAAAATGAAAACAAAGCAAGCAGGATGTGAAATTCTCAAAAGTGTCCTCTCTTACTACTAGTGGTTGGTTTTGTTCTGTTTCTATCATATCTGTCTTTCTTTACTTTTTGATATTTGGCTTAGAGAAGCTGTAAATGGCTGACAGGTTCTTTTTACATTTATTTAGATTCCAGCTGGGACTTGATGTATGATAGTGAACAAACCCATGAAAGATAAAGTGCCTTCTTAGCATTGGAGGCCACCTTCTACAGGGATTATGTACAAAGTCAATTAAACAGTCAACAAATATTCTGCACCTGCCAAAAAGTTTAAGAAACCCTTACTGTCAGATGCAGCTTCATATGCACTGTATAAAGATGTCTATCTATTAAAGAAAAAAGGAAGTATTTTGTGTGAAGTAGTTTTACAGCACTTTTCTCTCTGCTTCCTGTCTTTCTGACTCATCTGCATCCCAGAGAGTTTTAAGACACATGAGGACGTGGAATTTACTTCATCTTTGTGTAAACCCCTTATTTATATCATGACGATTTAAACTGTGAATTGAAGACCTGAATTTTACATTTCCAGAAGCTCACCAGCCCCAAAGAAAAGAGATTTGACAAATCTTCCCTACAAAATGACTGTGAAATTCCAGTTCTGGAGTTTTATTCTAAGTGAAAAAGGAGGAAGACATCTAGTTTTTAATTAGTTCTCCCCATTTGGGAGATCATCTGATTTTACTGGCAGAATTAGCAAATGAAATCACTCAAGAGCTGCCATGTAAATGTCCCCTACACCTAGAGACTCAGTATATTAAATGAGTGCAGTGTTAACCTGGAAACATTATTATTGATTTTTAAATGAGAGCAGTTCTGAAATTTGGTGGAAAACATTAAATTGAAATAATTATTTTGATTCCATTCTTGATCACTGACAATGGAAATTAGCTTTTATGCAGAAAAGAGGACAATTTCTGTCCCCCTCCTACATTTTGTTAATTAGAATAAATAATTTAAATTAATTACAGACAAATTTTAGTGTTTTCTTACAAACACAAAGAACAACTTGCAGGACATATGAGAGAATAAAAAAGGCCTTAACTATTTTCCTTCTTGATTTTTATTTTTTAACTTCTTTTGCTAACATATACATAGTATGAAATTTTACTGAGAGAAATTAGAAAATAACATTCTGAGATTTTGTTAATTGATTTGTTTTTCCAGCACAATTTAATTATTCAAATTCAACTGTATTTCTGTGGCAAATTTTCAGCACTCAATTTGATTACAAATGAAGACCATTTCTGGAGTATCAGTATGGAAGCTCATTTACTGCAAAATTTACAATGCTTATGTAAATTCTAAATGACTGCACCCTGGAGCCATACAGACAGCTGTCACATATTTAAAGCTCAGCCCTCCAAAAGTTCTTGAATAAGGACCCCAGCCTTACTAGCCTGACTAGTCTTACAGAACTGTCATTCTTATCACTCACCTTACTACTTGAGAACAAACAATGCCTAGAGATAAGCAGAGATTTGAGTACCCATGCTTCTCAGTCACAATTTCATGAATTTTGCTGCTAAAGCAAAAGGCTTACTTAAAAGGAATCAAGGGTTTCCAGATAAATATTAAGACTGAAAACTAGTTAATGTAAAAATTCACCACTAACGACACACTCTTTTAATGTTTTAATGCATACATATATATACACACACATGCATATGGAGTCACATACAATCATATGCTCATAGAATCCTTTAGATTACAAATTAGCTTTAAAATAATTGAGTGCAGTAAATTGTAGCAAGACTCTCTGATAGAATCACAAAAGAAAATACATTCAGGTGTAATATAATAGTATAGCTTTCCCAATTCCCTTCTGTCTTTTCCTCCAAAGATGACATATGTCTCCTTAAAATAATTATATGTTCTTACATTTTAAAACATAAATTACCGTAAAAATACTAGCAAAAAGAGGTCTTTATTTCACAAATCTACTCTAAGTCAATGGGAACTGCAACTTCTAAAATCAGGTAAGTGGTATGCAAATCTAACACAATAATGCAGCAGACTAATTCTAAATGTAAGCACTCTGAAAGGATAAATAAAAGCAAAGGGGGGAAATTTACATATTACATTTATTATCATAAATGAAAATACAAGAAATACAACAACTCTTCATGAAACTTGGCAGTCTTTAGAAGAACAGAAAGCTAGACACTTTCACCAAGGAGTTCATCTAGTTTTTGACAGCCTCAGAGATACATTCCTTTCTTAGTCACTGATTATTTTTAGAAATAATGTATGAGAAGAACAAGGTTGATATAATGATAATGAAATACAAAGAAAAGAAAATAATTTTTATTTAATGTAGATTTTAAGATTAAATTTTTCAAAAACGAATTCAGCTAGAAATTGCATCATTTCTTAGACAGCTTTATTGTATCTAGTCCTACAAAATTTAAGGAAGTGTTCCAAATTTTGTTGTAATAGATTTTGGCCTTCTACTACTAATACATTATTAACACCATTAATATTAATAAAGTGGAAAAAATAAGAGGCAATTCTAGCAAGAAAATATATTATTATTTTCAGTAATAAGTGCATCTGCTCTCAATGATTAAAATCAAACTTGTCATTAGATAAAACACTATACCTAAAAATGGAAATTTGTTTCTAAGAACTATCAACTCATTTAGAGTCAGACTTCTGTTAAACAAAAGAGAGTACTTGAAAATGCTTAGAAATCAACGTAAAAATATATTAGTAAAACAGAAAGGGATTCGATTCTATAGTGCTCTTGATCATGCAGTCATTTCCAGCTGCAGAATACTGATGTAAATCATTATCATTTTAATATTTCTAAGAAGGCAACTATGTATGTATACTCAAACTCATTGGAATCTGTGAATTTAAATTTCTTTATAATAGGACTTCCTATTATTTCTTTCCACTGTTGGAAAACTGAGTATAAAAACAGCTCCTTTATCAAACTGTCAGATAATTTTGACTTGCAATTAAGGCCCAAAATGGCAATATTTGGATGGGCCATAAAAAATGTATACTTTCTGCATATTTCTCTGAAAACATAGCCCCTTTTTACTGCTTTTTTCAGAGCCTAAAAAAAGAAACAATTTTGGCAACTACTTTGCCAATAAGTACCCCTGAATAATAATTCAATGAATAATATGTTGGAATATATGAAGAAGTGATAGCCATTTATTTAAACATATATGTCCTGAAAATATTAACTCCAGTAATGAGTATCTGCCTGATTTATAGGCCAGCCAATATGGTTTTACACAGAATAAAGAGATCATTAGAAGTAGTGGCTTTCCTTTTAACTTAATTTCAAACTTTTCCTGTCTTTTTCTGTTATGATTTCTCAGAAAGTTGCATCTTATGTTCCTTCAAAAAAATACACAAAAAAGTATTACCCAAACAAGAAAGCGACATTGAGCCATGAAAGAAAAAAAGAGATCTCCAAGTAGATGGAACTCAACAGGTTTAATCAGAGATATCTTGAGCAGAAGCTCTTTCAAACTTGAAATGTACAGCAGAGTTTGTCATTGTGTCCTCCACCTGGCTACTACTGGTTCTTTTGAGTTACTGCTTTTTATCCTGCTACAACTTCTAGCAGAATCATGTCTTATGAATCATGCCTATGCCACAGGTCTCAAACCGTTATATCCAGGCATATTGTTCCCATTTACTACAGAATAGCATATGGACAACTATGTAGTGAATCTCGATTTTAAAATATGTACAAGCCTTATGAGTCACAAGTGCTGTGAATTGATCATCTGAACTCACTATGTGCCTTCCTAGCTCTGAATTTCCACAGAAGTACCTTGGTGTGACCTCCTTCGGAACCTTTAAGTAAACCAGCACGTACATCCCACAGACCCAAAAAAGTATGGTTGCAGTGTCATTTCCAAGCCATTGGCAAGACTTGTGACTTTTTGAATTTTACATAACTGCTTCGAGACAAACTGCTACCTTGTTTCTATTTTACATAATTTCTTTGCAGCCAGAGGAGCAGCCCACGCTGTCAAATAGCTTTGTTTACTCCACACTGTACACGAACAGGGTAAAAGTATACATCCTGGACTTCCCAGGAAAAAGCCTTAAAGATTATATAAAGAGATGTTGGGTTGAAGCAGATAAATTCTCTTGCTGTCTTCTTTTGAAGTGGTGCTTATATCCAACAAGAAAAATAATATTTAATGTATTAGAAAAATACCACAAGTGTGAAAATTACTCCTATATCCTCTCAAAGTTGATATGACTTTGAAATTCTGAAATGGGAGAGATAAATGAATGCTAAATTTTTAACTACTCTCAGCTTTTCATCTGATGCACTATTATTGTGGATTATTTTACTAGTACTGTACTGATAATATTTTTTGAGAGTGTTTATTATTACAGTTTATGAGGGACAAACATGGTGGCAAATTTTGTTCACTGTGGTTTGAGATTTCTTTATGGCCATTCAGAAGACATTTGACTCTGTACACAGCTTCGAAATTAAAGAGATTGGTTATGCAAACGGATCAAAATGAGACTCCCTGCAAACCTGCACATAAATAAAGCACAGTGATACCAGTGATTTAAAGTCAAACAGGGATAGAAGTATATTTCTTGACAGTACATGCCAAATCCAGGTTTTGGGTTTGAGAAAGCCAAATTTATAAATCCCAAATAAAGACTGCAGAGTATCCCATTGTGTCATGCCTGTAATCAGATTTCAGGGGGACCATTTGTTTCAGGTAGCATCTATCAGTTATTCATGCAGTTACTACTTTAGAAAGGCCCCCATAAAACACAGCTACTTTCCAGCCTGGGTCCATGGATCCTTGTATCAGCTTGTAATAGTCAAATCTTCATGCTGGCAAGACTCCTAAGGTTGCACACTGTAGCTCATTTCCACAGGAGATTTTAGGAAGCATAATCAAAGTGTGTTCTGTATCAGAAGATGCGAAAGGACGAAAACATAAAAAGAGACTTATCTCTGCCACTGCAATGCAGAGAAAATATAAATAGGCAATTAAAATTATCTAACTATAATCTAATGTAGATGTTTGTATATCAGGACTAATTATAACACACAAATGCTGTTTAGGGTTACAAGTACACAATTAAGGACAACATAGTATAAAATTCAAATAACATATGACATTTGCAGAACCAGCAGTGCCACCAGAAAAACATAGCAGTTGTCATATTTTATTAATCTTATGATAAATTATTGCTGCATTGTAATTAAATGAGCAAGACAGTCAGCCAACATCATTATCAGAGCTCCTGTTTTCTTTGAATCTCTTGTAACTTAGAAATCCAATTTATGAATATTACATTGTTTTCTTGAATGTGAATTACTGTAGGGATAGTGGGCTTGAGTTATTCTCCAGTAATATTATTCTTATATAGCAATGATTTATGCTAGGTATTAATTTCGTCATGTTTCATATTGTATCTATTTATATGTAGTTCTTGGCAAGAATAACTAGCCCAATAGTCCTTAGGTAATGAGTAATTAAGTTCAACAAGTGAACTTACAGCATCCTTTGAAATATAGCATTCACATTTAGCTCTCATTCATGTCAAAGGTTAATAAATTCATGATTTAATAACTTCCTCCTCATAATGATAATCAACATTATTTTGTTTCGTATTGCTGGAATGAACATAAATTTATCTTGGTAACATGTATCAGTAGCATTCAAAATTTGAAAGAAAAATTCTTTTCATTATCCAAAACGTTCTTAAGAATTAAAATACCACTAAAAGGAAATGAAAAGCTTACACATTGTGAAAAGATAGCCTTAATTATTTTCTTTACAGAAATAAAACATGAAGATTTAATCCAACAGCAGATGAACTATCTTTAATTTTGTGTTGCAATGTTCACCACTCTTAGGATAAATAATCATTAAAATTATGTCTTATCCTATATTACTGACTCTTCTCGGTAACAAAAAAATTCAGGAACCTTAAATCTCTCAGGGTCATGTACACACCTTGTAAGTGCTCATCTTGCATTTTAGAGGCACCAGATAAAAGACATTTTGCCCCAGAATGTCTTTGGTATTACTATGTAGACACAGCTAAATAAACTATCAGCCTACTTTGAACTCAACAATAGGTCAAGTAGACACTCCAATTCCTTCATTAAGAAAAAAATCATTTGACCTAAAATGGGTTAACTGGTTCAAATAGAAAACTAACACCTGCAAGAACAATTTCTAGTAAGTTCTTGGAGATCTGGATGTAAAAAGAGAGACTAATTATAGGTGAAATACTGAACATATTGCATCCAAGAAGAACTTAAACAGAATTTTAAAGTTTGAGAAATGTTCTACATGTTTTTCTGGTTCTCAGTTAATGTAAAAATGTGGGCCACAATTATATTACATAAAGCTTTCAATTCAAAAGTTACAATTTCTAATCTGCTTAATAAATAGTAACTATTTTCAAATTACTTAATTTTGTGTACCTAAATCCATTCAATTGACATAAGGGGTCAGTTCCCACAGAATCCTTTCTAGAAAGGGCTCTGCAAAGGATTTATCTGAAATCAAAAGGATTGTGGGAGAAGCTATGGCACATGCATAAATAAACAAGAACAAAACATCTCACATAAAGAATCCCATGAATTTTTAGCAAAACCACAAGATATTTTGTCTAAAACTACACTGATATCTGGATTGCAAAGTAAACCTGTCTCATTATATACATTTTCATGTGCAGGCAGAGAACTATATCTTTGTAACTCTTATACCAAACAAATTAAGGTGCTATGAAGGACAGAATTAATTGATATGTGGATAGATAAGATCATTCAGTAGATTATGCATGTTTTTCTCTTTTTATCAAGACAAAGAAATATTTAAAATCTTTCTTTTCAAATTTTCAATCTTTATTCCACAATAATCTATTGACTGGAGGACAGGGGATATGACAAACAAACAAACCAACCAACCCAAATAAAACTAAACCCACCAGAAAAAAGCATGTTTAAAACTGAATCTACACCTACTATATCCTAATAAATTTCTACTGAAAGGGAAACAAAACTCTTCTTACTGTGCTCTGTATCTTTAGAAGAAGGACTGTTAACCATGCATGGAGAAAACAGCCTCCCTGGGGACTGGTATTGTCTGAAGAGTAATGACACTGAACCCATACTTCTCATACTGGCTAACTGTTGGCTCATCATTCAACACTCTAGTTAGTCTCAAATATATCAATTCATTCAGGAAGCTAATAGTCCACCAAAAATGACTGGGATTTCAGTCTACAATGAACATATCTGAAAAATAGACTTAAAAATGAGGAACCACAATAATATGCTGCAGTGCCTAAATTCCTTTCCATATTTAAATTCAAATTAATTTCACACAATACTTACACTCTTTCTTTCTATTAATGGAGTATGTTAATCATACTGGAAACATGTTTGTTATAGCAATATTTTGTAAATATTTTTTAGTGTTTCCAAATGAGCGATTCATAAACAAAGTATATGGAGGGTAATTACATGAAACAATTTTGGAACTACAAGAGAAAAGATTTTGCTTTTAACATAATTGAACTAGTTTTTGTCATGAAATTGGATTGACATATTTTGGAGTACACAGTTGTAATTGCTTCTGGAAAAGTAAGCAAACAACCAAAAATAAAATCAAAGCAAACAATCAAGCAAAAATAATTCCTTATCTGCCCAAGCGGTCTGGTGAAAGCGAAAAGAGAGACCTAACAAATATGACTTATCTAGATGCGAGCAAGAAAAGGGATTTGAGCTCTTAGAGAACTCAGAAGGCAGTCCTGAGTTTTCTGGACTATATAGCTCCAGATAAATTATATTTGAGGATCATAATGAGAGATGTTTGTATGACAGAAAAATATATTATTTTTATTATATATTGTGTTATTAACTCAAATTTCTGTACAAACAGAGTAAATATTTGGGCAGTGGAAAGAATTTTAAAAAGCATAATTTGGTGTCTCTTTATGATTCTGGGTTATCTTATTAAATGCCAGGCTAACACACTGCAAACCATTATGCTCTGTTTTCAATGAAAATGAAATCCTGAAAAACACCTCCAAAACCTTGTGCATAGATTTTTTTAATGTAAATTCAACCATACATTTCAAATTAAATTAAAATAGGAGGAAGAAAGGTTCTATAAATCTTTATCAGTGAACACATGCCCAACTCTCACAGAAGACATATGCTTCATGAAAAAGTTTCTTATGTCATGTCTTCTGCCACCTTCATTCATTCCAGTTTCTTCCATCATATTGCCAAAATACTATTCCCAAAAAGTGCATGAAGATCAAAAAAAAAAATTTAGAACAACAGAAGGAACATAGCAATTGCAAAATCAAGTGCAGGAGGAGGGTTTATTTGCTTATTTTTTGTTTTGGTTTTAATTTCTCTTCTTAACCATTCTTCATCCCATCATTTACATGCCCATTTATCTAGCATCACTTTTCAGTCATAGAGGACTTTTACTTCTGAATTGCACTTGGCCAAAACTATTCCATACATGATGCTCTGCAGGAAACATTATCAAGTTAGACTTCTATCTGCACAGGTATCTTTCTATTGAGGAGGAATAATATGAGATGGAAGTCTAATGAGGTTAGTCTGTGCTTCAGTAATTTCTGTTGGACACTAACTTCATTAAAGTCGAGGTTTTTGACCAGTTATTCTTTCTAGCATCTATATAAATCCAAAGTTACAAGTAAAGAAGTACTGACAAGACAACTTAGCGGCTGTGGTGCCATCCAACTTTCAAGTGCTCAGTCTGAGACTCAGATATCATATTTCTTTCTGTCCATATAATACACTTGGTTAAGAATCATTTAAGAATTTATGTTGTGTAAACACAAACATAATGCACAGGCAAATCAGAGACTTCTACAGGGTTTTAATACACTATAGCAAAAAAAATATATAAAACAGTGAAATGTGAAAAAAAATCCTAATAAATAGGAACTAGTAAATGAAATATGTCAAATATTAAAAAAAATATTGTCAGTAGAAGACATGTTGTTAGGTACCTTAAACATCTGTAATTTGAAGGAGAGAAGGAGGAGGACACAGGGACTGTGTTATATCTGTCATGTCACTTTGAATGGTAAGGCAACTGATGGTGCCAAATCTTACCATTGACCATAATATGCAAAGCACAGATTTAACTTTCAAAACCACATGTGAAATCTGAGCACAATAGATTTTTTTGTGTGTGCAGTCCAGTGCTCATTTGCATCTTGCATGACCTTATACTTACTCTATTCTATGTTCTTACCAATTTCTGTCTTCTGCTCACAGAACCATAATTTAAAATCTGCCTTAGAACCTAAACTACATTTGGAAAAGGACCTGAACACTGTACAGGGCAGGGGAACTAGAGATTATAAACTTTGCATTTGCTCTGTTTGTTAGCAGCAACCCCAAAAAGACTTTAATTGTGAGAAACATTCAGAGAAGGGCCAAGTTCCAGACAATATGTGTACAGAAAACCAGACCCACTGACGGGCTATTTTCACACTTGGAAAATATCCAAATATCTTTTGAAGTTTAGTGTACAAAATTATAATAAGTAATAGGTATGCTTCAGCTACATTTTCTTCCATAAATAAATATTGCAACGCAATACATAGCTAAAATAGAGATAATAATTTTAAGTTTTCAAAGTAAAACTCCAGCAATTGGTGGTAATTTTCTTTATGGCTAAAATGAAGAGCACTGAAGGAATAATCAATACCTCTGAAAGCAGAATTGACTTTGAGTGCATTTTTAAATTAACTTCTTAAATCACAGTTTGCTCTTAATAACATTTTAACATAATGAAATATTTTATTGTGCTTGCAGTGCTCACAAATGTAAACTATTTTTTAATTAGCTAAAATCTTTCATTCTCGAACTTGATGACAAATCTTCATACAGAAAACATAAATACAATGGACTGCAAAATTCTCAGCCACAACTTTGTAACTAACTGTTTTTCCCTGTTCAAACTTTGTAAGGATCATTTAAGGATGCAGCAAAACAGGGATCAATAGGGAAGAAGTAATTGAGGTCAGTTAGGAGAAGGTTGGGGCACAGACAGGCAGCGGCAAAAAGGGAGCCAAGACACAGGAAAAGCAGTAATAAGGTGTGTTAATGTTGAAATTGGTGCTGCCTGGGTGTACCTTCTGGGCAGTCCTACACTTGATGACTGTAGCCTAAATCAGGAGTGTAGACAAAACTTGTTCCTCTGAGCATAACACAGGAGTCATCCCTGCAGGAAAGACACCTTAGAGGAGCACACCTGGAAAACCAAAGCAACAGTGTCTCCAGGTGACGTCTTGTTCCCGACAGCACCCACATATGCCCGCCGCTTCTAACAAGAACAAAAATTTGACATAAACATTTCCACGCAATTCATGCAATTCATATTTTGGATTTTTCAGCTGTGGCTGTACTTGAAATAAGAAAAATGGATCCAATGGAAATAAAATGTCAACATTTATTAATTTGGAGAGGTCAAAGCAATAGTTTTCTTAATCATTTTTTTTTAATTGCTGGTATTCATAGTTTAGGATTTGTCCAAGCACGAGTAACAATTTTTACTTTCAGTAGTACCAGAATGCTTTTTTTTTTGACTTGCAAGACTCACAAAAAGATGGAGATGGGGAAAAAAGCAAAAGGTAGACAATGAAGACTATGCACACACATGGGATAGATTAAACTACTAGGAAAGTTTTGCCTGAGATCTGTGAAGCTTGGTTTCCTGTGCCTGAGGAAGAACTTGAATTAGTATCTCGAATTTATTGTGATTAAATGGTTCCTACTCACCTTAATATTTGGTATCACATGCATACACATATACAACATTGCTGGACTGCAACTCTCCTAAATGGTGTCAGCAAGAAAGCTATAAGCTTAAGTACATGAAACGCACTAGGGAGAAGAGAGAATTTTTTTTCAGAAGTATTTGTTAAATTCCTTATTCAGTTTGCTTTTTTTCATGGAGGCTCTATGATCAAATGAAGAACTTTAAATATTCACCGCCTACTATGAACAAAATACAGAATAAACTACAAAAAATGTAATTTACTGAGCTGAGAATCAAGTGCTACATGTTAGAGAATCCATTGCTTCAAGAAGACTAAATATGTATTACTTTTATTATCAAGTAAATTTCAACAGAACCTAATTGTGCAGTCCCTCCGCCCATCCATCTCTGTATCTTATACTTCTTGTGCAAAATGATTTTTCTGTAATTTTTTATTAAACTAAAATATTTTCACTTCATTTATCTTAGATTTATACATCTTGCTCCACATAATGAGCAACACATGATGAACTCTGAGCAGGAAAAACATAAACTTTCAGATGGAAGCAGCAGAAGTCTACCCCAGTAATGATAGTTTCTTTTCTTCGTTAGAAGAAAATAAATATGGATCTAAAGAAATGAAGGCTCCCATCTCACCTTCTATAGATTAATCCTTCATTTGTAACATTATGAAATCCAATAAGGATTTTGTTCTATAGCAGTTTAGTGGATTCAATAAAAAAGCAAGCTTATCAAACTGTGAAGCATTTCAAATTTCACACAGTACAGCCAAGATGAAAAAAGGGTTACTATGTGACCAAATTATAGGATGCTATTTAATTATTTTAAGAGATGAAGAAGGAAGAGTTTGTATGCAGGCAGATTTAGAAAAGAAAACCCTGTATAATCTGGAATGGTTTCAGTTTTAAGTAAAGCCCTCACTTAGCTGTCCATTATGGGTTTCTTTTTCCAAGTCAGTATGAGTCATATTCATTAAAATTGTCATATTTCAGCAACTCTGACATTCAGAGACAGTTTTCAGACGTATCTTTGAAAACGTTCCTTCTGTTGTCAAAACGCCGTGGAAGTTACAGCCTCAACAGCACTCTACACTCAGCTGATGGAGACATGGATGTAAGCAGGAATGGCGACAGTGACTTTGGAACTCAGATGCAGGCAATGCTTCACAAATTAATTCTGCAAGTTCTTCTCCTTGCAGAAGTGACTTGTGCAACACTCTAGTTTACATTTCTGGAAAAAAAATTATGTGGGAAACCCCAGAAATCAATCAAAAAAGACATGGACTGAAATGTAAATAACAACTTTTCATTTCTTTCAGCATATGCCATCAAATTTTGTGTTTTGCATTTGTATTCTTACCAAAAGAAATATCCTAGGCCCTTTATGACTCCGTTTAAAAAAGAAAGTTGCACTATTAAGTCTACTGTAAGTTGGTCAGAAACTTAGAGTAGGGCTTTCAGCTCTGAAATTCTTTTGTGAAGATGCCTAACTCATATCCATCCAGATATACCTCAAATCCTGTAGACAACACTTGTAGTTAAATCCTTTCCTTAGCTGTTATTTTATACTTCTATTGTCTTCCTGGTCATCAGGATTCTTTATATTTTCAACCATATGACACCTTTATATATAGTCTAGAAGTAACTAAGATGGTAATTTAACCTTAAAACTTGCTGGATCTGCACACCTAATGCAGCTGCAGTATTAAGGCTTACAAAATTTCTTTTCTGTATCTTCAGTGCTTTGCTTATCAACTGCATTGAGATGGAAAATGTGAGGCAAATACAGCATATTATTACTTCCCATACAATTTAGGTTAATAAAAATGCCATACTGGGATATTTTCCAAGAATTGTTTACTGCCAAATGTTAATGAATACTAATTTAAATTTAATCAGGACAGCATTTCACAAAAATTTTGAATTAAAAGGAAAGCATTTTTCTATTGCCAAGAGATAAGTGGTGTTCAACAAAGTTTAAAATATATCTAAAATTCAAATTTGATTTTGATACACATTTTACTAAATACATATCAAGTGGTATAAAAGCCAGTTTATTTGAGAATAGCATACAATCTACTTAACAAAGAGATTTAATTTATGATTAAATGTTAGGTGCTTTGTGAGTCAGATATCAGTGAGCAGCTATCATTAAAGGTACAAAGATAAATACTCACGAATAAAAAGAAGCATATTTATTATTGAGAAATTTATGTCAATTTTTAAGATTAATTATTCTTTAAAAATTATAAAGTATACCAATATTAATAATCGGAAGGCAAATTTCAGATAACTATTGAACCTGAAATCCACATAGAACGATAGAATGGTTTTGATTGGAATGGATGATGATCTTTTTCCAGTCCCCCTGCCATGGGTGGGGAACATTTTATTACACCAGGTCGCTCAGAACTCCAGCCACACATCCAAGAATAGAACATTCACAACATCTTCAGCCAATCTGTTCTAGTGCTTCACCACCCTCTCAGGAAAAAAAAAAAAATCTGAATACATAATTAAACATTTCCTATTTCAGTTTCAACCCATTGCCTCCTTGTCTTGTCACTACATGCTCTTGCAAAAAGTCTTTCTCCATCTTTGTTGAAGCCTCAGTTCTGGTACTGGAAGACCACAATTAGGTCACTCCGAATTCTTCTCTTTTCCAAGCTGAACAAACTAAGTTCTCCCAGCCCTTCCTTGTAGAAGAGATGCTCCATCCCTCTAATCATCTTGGCTCTCCTCTTGAATCATGGTGGCTCTCCTCTGGATTTGCTCCAAGGGGTCAAAGTCTTTCCTGTACTGGGGACCGCAGAGCTGGGTGCAGCACTCCTGGTGGGGTCTCACCAGAGAGGGGTAGAAGGCAGAATCACCTCTCTTGACTTGCCTTTGATGCAGCCCAGGATATCTATAGCTTTGTGGTCTAAGTGTACGATGTTGGTTCATTTTTCATCTCTCATCCCCCACTACCACCCCCAAGTCCTTCTCAGCAGGGCTGCTCTCCATCAGCTCACCCCCAGCCTGCATTGAAACTGGGGATTGACCCAACCCAGTTGCAGCACCTTCCATTTGATCTTAATGAACCTAATGACATTTTCATGGGCCCACTCCTCAAGCTTGTCCTGCTTCCTCTGGATGCATCCCCTCCTTCAGATGTGTCAACATCATCATCCAGCTTAGTGTCACCTGCAAATTTGCTGAGGGTGAACCTGATCCCACTGCCTACGTCATTGATGAAAGTACTAAGTAACACTGGTCCCAGTATGGACCCTTGAGGGCCACCACTCATCTCAGATGTCCACAGGGACTCTGAGTCATTGACCACTTCTGTCTAGATGCAACTTTCCAACTGACTCCTCATTCACCTAACAGTCCACCCGTCAAATCCTTTTCTCTCCAATTTAGACAACAAGGGAAAGATTTTCACTTCTGATTGTCTGCAATGCTTAACTGCTAAATTACTTCTGGCTCCTTTTGGCGAATCTGTCACTAGTCATCTTCAAGACTAATCTGTCATTAAAACGGCCAAGTTTCAGCAGCCTTTCTCCATTTGGTCACTGGGCTTGTGATCCTTTCCCCGTCTTCAGCAAGTTAACAGCAGCCGAGACAGCCATGGCAAGGGAGGGAATACATACTGTCAGTGTATTGGAAGCAAAAGGGTAAGCAAGAAAGAGCTGAGTCATTACTTAAGGGGCACCAAACACTGATGCTGGGAAGGATGAAGTGTTTACAATTCTGCTTCAGCTTTCATTAAGGAGGTTAGGGATTAATAGACATCACACTAAGACAAAATAAGGAAAAAGTTTTTTAGATATAGCTCAGATGAAATTTTATTGTTGATGAAGTTTCCTGCAGGGGACTTAAAAAAGTGAGTGAAGAAAGAGAATAAATGATCTTCCAAAATATTAGAAAAGAGCAAAAACTTTTTTTTTTTTTTTTCCTAATGGAGGAAAATTGCCCTGGCAAACTGGGTCCCATTGTGGAAGAATATGTTAGTACAAAAATATGGAATATCAAAAGATGTTTACTGTTTAACAGTACATTATGCCCTAAAAAATTGCATTCAACCAGATACCTCACCTCATTAGTATGTTTGAAATATCAAGGTATTTCAGATAGTGTCTGGTACTATTTTCTTAAATGACCTAGAAAATTACAGTGAAGAAAAATCTGCTGCAAGGTAAGAATATAAATGGTTGGAAAATGGTACTCGGCTGCTATTCATTGCACAAAGTAGTACAAGAAAAAATGTTGTGGATGTTTACATACGTATTTGTCTTTCCTTAACTACTGTTTAATACACTTATCATTTTATAACAGAAAATAGAGTACATTATTCAATTTGCAGATCACTTTAGACTGGACTAGGCTTTGGAGAGCACATTAAAATTCAAAGAGACTTGAGAAACTGAAGTTGTTTGTCTTCCAAAACAACTGCAAACTGAATGTTTGCTGACAGTAATGCATTTTTGCTTAAAATAGTAGGAAAGATTGCTGTTGTCTTCACTTAAAAACTACATCCTGATAGCAAAACTGCACATATGAATATTTTGGGGCAAATAAGAAAATTGCCCAAAAGTTTACCATAATGATTCTCTTACTTGGTATTTTCTTCAGTCTCTTTCTTTAGATTACCAGAAATAATGAGCTTTCTCTTTTTTGATTTTCCAGGTGGCAGTGCTTTGTAATGCCCATGTAACTTCTACTGGACAGGTAACACATGTTCTGACCATCACAGTATCCTAATTACTGACCCTTTTTGTTAATTATGCCTTCTTATTAGTTATATGCTGTAGCCATCGAACTGCCAAGCTCAGGATATAACAAAATTATGAAAAATATTTCCATCCTTATTTATACACTTGCAGCTACAAAGCAATGCCTCGATTTTACATCCTAAATTTTATTTATATGTAACCTCATGGAGCTGCTACATACTGGAATAAATTGGAAAAAAAGAAATAGACTTTCCATTAAAAGCAGAAAAATATCTGGCAGTTATACTTTGAGGAGAAAGTTGAGGGGAGAAGGGGAGAAGAGAAACAGAATGAGAGAGAGATTAAGTAGAAAGATATCACCACCACATAGATTTTTGTGGCATCCTGCCGGTCCTTCTTCACCACAGGTAGGGTCCCAGAGTCATTCTTGTCTACAAAAACACTTTTGAACAGTCCAAGTCCCAGGTAACCCCAGGGCAGAGATGCCATTCCCACAACCTGGACTGGCATGTATGTGTATCCTTTCCCACAGTTTGTGACCATATAAATTTTTTCATCTGGATAAGTCTTATCTCAAGTCCCCACAGTCTGCACACTATGGTGTGCTAATTGTGAGTCTTCACCTTTGTTAGACATGGAATCAAGGCCTTCCTGTTTTGCCACCTGTGCTTATCTCAAATTCCTGATGTGATGGCTTATCTTATGGGAACTTTTTTCTTTAACAGTGTTTTGAGAAATGCAACTGCATTCTTTAAGTCCTCACAAAATTCTACCTCTAAAAAAACCTGTGAGCAAGGGATTAAAAATATGGCATAGTTTGTCAGGTAAAATCAGAGAAAACACAGCATGAAAACAATTCTGCAAACAGAGAGAATTATAATTATGTGAAACTTCAAATACATACTAATGTAAAAAATAATTTTATAGTGTCCATAACATAGAGTCAAACCTTTCTACTTTTGTACTATGTACTTAAAGCCAGAAAATTTCAAACAATATTTGATCTTAAATTGTTATGTTAACAGTTGTTACTGTAAGTATGATGACATTTGGATGGAAAGCTATCAGGTTGTTCAAAAAATTACAATACTCTAATCTGAATCACAAAGCATTTTTTTCAAGGGAAAATTCCAACAGTATACACTTTGGGACCCTCAGTTCAAATGAAAGTGTGAATAAGCAGTTAAAAAAAAATTCTCAAATATTTGATTTTCTAATTTGGTCAGACACTGAATGTAAACAATCAAAAGACCATTTATACACATAATCATAGACAAAGCCCCATATTTCCCTTTCAAAAGGAAGGATAAGAGAAGCAGACAAGAGCTTGTTTTATTGCCTTATCTTCAGTGCTGAAGAATTCTTTTAAGGAAGTAATATATTTCTGCAAAAAATACTGGAACTTCTTGTTCGCTTCTTCTTAA
The DNA here is from genome assembly GCF_029207755.1 of Chamaea fasciata. NCBI lineage: Eukaryota > Metazoa > Chordata > Aves > Passeriformes > Sylviidae > Chamaea > Chamaea fasciata. The sequence continues at coordinate 3,322,657 of NW_027094117.1, read as the reverse complement.
TGCATTATCTGATTGTGATATGAAATGTGGAGGAATGAAACGGATTGTAAATAAAGATTTCGTTGTCATTAACAGTTGCTTGAAAATTAAAATGGCAGTCAGAGATTTCTAAGAGCATAACTACATGTGCATTTTCTTGTTAGGATTCCCAGAAAGAGCATGAAGACAGAAGTTGTCCAAACATCCACCATTTCGTGAAAACAACAGAAAAAAAATCTGTAACCTTGCAATATAAAATTTTAAACTATTCTAATTCATGTGACGACAAGGCACTTGATACAATCAACATATATCTTGATTGCAACTAGAAAGTTTATTATCATGGACAAAAAGCTGGTAACTTCTTAATCTGGAAATATACAATTTTACAGAATCTGGGAATCTGTCTACTGAGACTAGAAAATACCGGAAGTATAAGGTACTAAAAGTTTGGTGCTAAATAATAACTCAAGTGAGAGAATATACCTCTGGGAGAGCAGGGGTCTTACATACCATCAGAGATGGGGAAAATAGGGAAATGCTTCTCCTATTAGTGTGTGTATATTTTCCTATAAAATAAAACAACAAAGAAAATCATAAGTCAGATTTATTAAACAACCTCCCCCCCCCCAAGTTTCTTTTAAAACAATCTGTTCACAGAGGGACATTAAAAAATATCTCATAAAAGGCTTTCAATGGCAAAATTCCCCCAAAATCATAATTTTTTACCTTCAAAAGAACCTTTAAGCTGAAATAGAAGCATCATAAGGTCATGTCTAGAACAGTAAACAGAATCTCCCTGTGCCTGTTCTCTGCTCTGTTCAGCCTCTGGACCCAGGCCAAATGGCATGGCATCACTTACCTCCATATGGCTAAATGCTCCTTTCCTCCAAAATGCTGGCTGTATTCAAAGTGCCTACTGAGTATGTTCCCCAAATTATGCTAACTTCTGAATGAGGTCGAAAAGTACTGGTTTGTACAACCAAAAACCATTCTAAGACCAATGCCTTATCAGTGTTGACCATATTATGCCAGTCACATTGGCACTATTTAATTTAATTAAGTCTAATATAATTTACTACTACATGTGTATTTGTAAAATTCTAGCAGTTCCCTTTTTATAGAGCCTATTTTGCAAACCATCAGTGTCTTTATTACTGTGATTTGTCAACATTTATTGGGAAGTTTTCAATTCAGATTAAAAAATAAACATTGAATAAAAGATCAGCCAGAATATTTTTTGAAAATAACATGAAAGCAAATCCGTTCTAAGAAGATTCTGAGTCACAAAAAAATGACAGTGCGGCGGTGCCTGCGTTATCAAGCTCGGGCCAGCCCTGGCACCGCTGCAATCTGGTGGGACTGGGGTGGTCAGGAGCATTAGCAAGACGATGGCAAGGAGGAGAAAGGAGGGACTCTCGAGAGGTTCAGTTAACGCAAGTTTATTGGGATCCAGCGTGGAGCCCTCACCTTGGGACATCTGCCTCAGGAGAGACCAAAACTGTCCCAGGGGAGCAGCTTTTAAAGGGGGCGTAACACAGGGGAGGGTTCAACCAGGGACCAATAGGGTGCAACAGGGGAGTGGCTCACAACATAACAGACATGTACAACCAATCAGTACGAAGTGGGAGGGGGCAGCATTGATCCTGTCCAATCACTCAACACCTCTCCTGGAATCTTCTAGGTGCAGGGAGGGGCCCCCAAGTGATGGACAGGACCAGGGAGTTATATAACATATGATTGACATATAACTGTCACTAAGGAACAATTAATCATAGAACTGTATCTGGAGAGAGGGCAGGGAGAAACCAAAGGCAAATAACAGAAAGGGGTACAAGGAACAAACCACTTGACAATATGACATTAACTTGTGAATAATCATTAAATCAAAAATGCACCCCCACATGACAGCAACTATTATTGGATCTACTGAAGAAAAACCACCCTATATTCTTTGCATCACTAGTATTTCCACAGAGATTGATGTAATTCATAGAAACACCACTAGAAGTCTTAGTCTGAGAGAAAAACAAAACAACATAGTGATTTTTGTAAGATATTCTAGAACTTAAAATATATAGTAGTAGTGTCTATGTGAATCAGCAAGTGGTATGGATGACTGGCCTCCAGATGCTAGGGTCTAAGGATATTAGGTGGAGTGTGGCATAGGAGCAGAAATGTGCGTGCTTTGCCAAACCTGTAGGAGATGGAGTTCAGCTGTTTCTCTTGATCATAACTTAGGAGAGAAGGCATGACATTGTCTTCAAATAAGGGTGATTTATAGTCAACTTGGGAACTGTGGGTAAAAAAGCTATGTATTTCACAACTGAACTGACAATGTTACAACCAGAGAAATTGTGGGAAATTATTTAGGAATTTAAGAAGCTTTATATTCTTTAACTTCCCTATTTTTTGAAAATTATCGGTGTCATGATTTCATTTTCTCTAGCCTTAGTTTACTTGTGAATCTTTACCTATGACAAATCCTGTAGCATTTAAACTTCTGAAGGGAAATTCTCCAACCATTTAAAAACTGCTTAAGGGTGTGTTTATACAGGTGCTTCTGATCACGATGAAATGGATTGAGAAATTACTGTCCCTCAAACTTATAGAAGATAAGTCACTGCTCTTCTAGGCTCCTGCAATGCCAAATAAAATGTATCTGCTCAAGTCACCACTAGGGGTAATTCATATAACATTTTTTTATCTGGCATTACTAAGGAGACACTCATCAACAACTGTGGAGAAGCAATTTTTTTTTACCACCTGAAATATATGCAGTTGGTCATGTCACCACAGTTTCAGAAACCTAGCCTGTGCTGTGCTAGCTCACTTTTAATTTTGAGAAATTACACCATTTAACTTTTTAACTTATGGAAGGCAAAATAATTCTCAAAAGTTCAATCTCAGTTAAAAACTCACTACAAAAAAACATATACAAGTACTGACAAGTGAATCAGCTCTGGTTTACTTTTGGTATGGTTTTGTTATTCTTTTCTTGCCTTTAGAAAGCAATCATAGTAAATAGGTGTAGGCATATCTACAGTATTTTAAATATGACTTTGCATACTATTATGAGAAGAAAATCAACTCAACAATTTGACTCAGAGGAATGCCACAGCATTATGTGTATACATTATAAACAATTGAAGAGTTTAATTTCCCCCTATTACCATCTATTCCCAGTGTTTCTCAGTTTACTTATCAAAATAGACTCAGAATATATCTACATATCATAAAAATTGTTTAAAGGCTTTGTACACACCAGAACTTTAAATAATAATTCTAAAGCATTACTTATTTGCTTGAATCATTTAGCACACTGACATTTTCTGCACTGAGTTCTGATCTCTCAATGGATGTCTCGTCCCATCAATTTCTTTCTCCACTTTCTTTAGCTTGAGTATTCTATAGTTCTGTTTCACAGCATCTTTTTAACACTCTCTAGCCTCTGAATGTATAATTAATCACCCACAAAATAAGCATCTTTATAGCTGAACTGCATGTTCATTCATACATGTAAGAATTCCCACACTGAAGTGAGAAGCACAGGGCTTGCTCTTTTTTTTTTTCCTGCTTATTCTCAATGAAATTTACCATCTTCTGGATTAAAATATGTGACAGGATAAAATTCAAAACCAAAATTATGCCTTATCCTTTTAATTTGCTGAGAGGTATATCCCATCTATTACTAGTAACTATCACTCCCCAGTACACATATAAGCTCATCACTCTCAGACTTGCTGTATCTTTTGACTATGTAATGCAGAGACTCACATAGACTAAGACTACTCTTTATCCTAAGGGGTTTCTCTGCATGATGGCTCCCTTTTTGCTTGTTTTATCCATCAATAATCAACTAAAACTCAACTTCAGTCCTAATCCACCAGTTCTCCTTGAGGTACAATATGCAAATAGCTTGACATAAATCATGTGCCTAAAACTAAACAGTGCTCCAAACCTTTGTAATGGAAAGAAGGAAAAAACGAGGGTTAATAAAATCTGACTCTTTTGGATACCTACTTCAAGCTTCTTTTCTTTGGAAGTGCTTTTTACTACTTGAAAGATTTATTAAAAGGATATATATCCCTAGGCCATTTTTCCTACAAAACATGAGCATGAGACTTCCTTAGGGACATGACTATTTGAATTTGTTTCATTTGAAGAGCATTAGAAAGGCAGAAACACAAAGAGAAAGTGTCAGGAATCTGACTCATAACAGGAACATAAAGATTAACCACTTTCATCAGTTTGCCTGACTAATAGATATAAAAAAAAAAATGAGCCATGAATACTTTCAAGCAAAATCTGTAAAGTTATTCAAGATTTGAGTGGCAATGAATAATCCAGGGAAACTATATCAGGGGTGGAAGCTGAGAAATGCTGTTTAATAAACAACAAAAAAAAAAGTGATACACAGTGTGTAACCAACAGACAGGAAGGTTTACCTCTGATGGTTATTATTTTGGCTACACTTCAGGGAACTACTGAAATTGTCTGCCTGGGGAGATGGTGGAGTCACCATCCCTGGATGTGTTTTAAAAAAGACTGGATGTGGCACTCAGTGCCATGGTTTAGTTGAGGTGTTAGGGGTGGGTTGGACTTGATGATCTTGAAGGTCTCTTCAATACCCGTGATTCTGTGATTCCGTGAACATATAAGCTACGGATGGAAGGCTGCAAGAAATCAAAATGTCTCCCTTAGACAACTTAAAAGACAAGTGTAATTTTATAGTTCTGTTCATATGTCTATGTCAATCCCATATGAGTAGACTCAGACATATTCGACCAGTAAGCTAATTGTCTTAGTGTAATTCCTATGAGTAAAGTCCTAGAACTCCAGTAGGAGAACCATTTTTTTCTTCTTCTGGATGGAGAAGCAAGCATAGATAAATTACAGAGTTAAGTTAATATTTTTATGTACCAAATGATCAATTTAAATATTAATGCAGATTTTAAAATGACTAAGATCTATAACATGGCAAGGAAATGATGCAATTCTCCTCAAATCAGAATATGTGAACAGACCTAATCAGTTAAGAGGTATTAAAGACAGAAGAGATAGCATTCTGTCTATCTCTACATTCATTGATTAAAACTATTTTATATATAGATACTCCCATCTTTTAGAGTGTGTAACTAGAAACTAAGTAGCCAGTATTCACTAGAGGTGATTGCATATATTTCATGCATATACATAGATGCATTTCTAGACTCCCAGAAATTATTGAAGTTTCATCTGTCCTATTCTAGATGAAGATTTCTAGGCATTTCTTCCTGCTGCTCTCCTAAGCAGCACATACTCAGATCAGTTCCTGGATAAAAAATGAGTTGTCTCTTCTGTTTGGTTTAGAATGGCTTTTGTCTCTTTTTTATCACTGAATACTGAGAAAAAAGCTGAGGTACCATAGAGTTTTCAGTCCCGCTCCTGTGGTATAAATCAATATTTAAAATGCACAGTGGCAATTTTTTCTTCCTTTGAAAGCAGGACTTGGTGCCCTAAATTCTTGTACTGTTAAATCCAAGACTTTATCAGTGTTAAACACAAACTCTAATACTCGTTTGTATCCAGAAGCACTACTTCACTGATTAACTAAACAAAACAGTAATGTACTTGTCATGAAGTAAATATAACAGTAATAAAATTTATAATTTGTGTTTGATTTTTGTGCTTCCCTGGAGGAATTTTCAAGCTATAATACTTTATGAATGAAAAGTTAAAACACTCCAGCTCGAGGGAAATAATTCCTTCAACCTTATTTATTGATTTCACAGAGTTAGAATAACAAACTTTTGAGAGCTCATGAGTGCATGGGTACAGCTGGCCAATGTAAAGATTTCTGGTTGAAAATGCAACCTATTTCATCACTTTCCTAGGGATAAATCTTATTCTAAAACATTACTTAGTAAGGTACAGGTGAATTGCAGGTATTCTGTGTATCATCTTATTGCCACCAACTTTTCATGTGTGGGGTTTATGAGCCAGCAGGTGACGATATGCAGTTTCACCGCCATATCCCTCTCCTGCATTTCGCCATGAAGCTTTTAATTCTGTAATTATGTCCCCGATGCAGTGTGCTCTGTGACACCCCTCCCAAGTGGGCAGATGTTCCTAAGGAGATTTCTTACGTGGTGAAAGGAACCTCCCTTGGGTTTAGCACTGTCAGACTGCATTAAGAGCAGGTATGAAAGGTAGGAAGCAGATGTGTCGTGCTATTTCTGTTTGACACACTGTCCCTCTAGCCAATGTTTTCTACTGGTACGGCAGCACTGAGCCAACAGGCTAATGAATGGAGCCTGCAGAATACATCGTTAACCTGTAACCTCATCCAGTCTGCATGCAGTCTATTTAGTCTGTACTCCAATGATTCACATTTTTTGTGTTTACTGCTGCTGATACATTTGTTGTTGTCCTTTATTTTGCTCCCAATAATAAACAGCTGACTCAGAACCAAAATACTAAGGTGAGGAGACCTGCACTGGAGGGAGAAGAGGAGGAGGCTGTGAGGGACAGTTAGTGACCTGCCGACTTACTTGCACGACGAAGCTTGAAGCATCTCTTTCTCCCCTGTCTCTTCACACTGACGGCCCCAGAGCACATCTGCGTCACATGCAAGGGGAGGGGGCGGCTTGGTGAGAGGCGCCGGGATAGACAGAAAATTGTATACTGAGGACCTTGACAGCCTCACGGGCGGGATTTTTTTTTTTTCCTTCTTTCCCCTCCTACGTACAGTGCATATAAAGGAGCCCCGATTTCCTTCTGTGCCAGCTCTCGGGCTTTGCCATCCCAGATAACGGCAGGCATGGGACACCCCGGAGAAACGGGATGGGAAGGCGGGAGGTGGAGAGAGGCTTCCAGGTGACGTTTTCCTCTCTGCCTGCACTCGGTCACGGAGCTCTCAGAGACTGAGGAGGTGCCACCTGCCTCCCGCTGTGGCTGCTGCTGCTGCTGCTGCTGCCGCCGCCGCCGCTCCTCTCAGGGCTGTAGCTCGCTCCCCCGTTGATCAGATTAGCGCGTCGTCGCAGCCTCCCGGACCCGCTCTTCCCTCGCAAGTGTCCGTCTCCCCTGAGAGATGTCTCTCATTTCTGCCTCTCTGTCCTCCCCTTTACACTGATCACTGTGCAGTTCTCGTCAGCTCTGGGCATCTCTCCCTCTTTCTCCCTCTCCTGCTGGGTGTCTCTACCTCCTCTTGGCTCTGTGCATCGCTCCATCCCTCCTCTATCTTTCCGCACTGGTGCGTGCGCGTATCTCTCTCCGCCCGGCGGCTGCCACTCCTCGCCCTACAAGCCCAGCGCTGCCCGGAGGAGCCGCCTTTAACTGCTTAAAGGCAGCAGAAGGGCCTCTCATCCGTGTGAATCCGCTGATGTAAGAGGAGAGTGGAGCTCCTTGCAAACCTCTTCCCACACTGGAAACACTCGTAGGGCCTCTCCCAGCTGTGGATGCGCTGGTGCGTTCTCAGGTGGGAGCTCCATGCAAAGCTCTTCCCACATTTTGAGCAGGTGTAGGGCCTTTCCCCAGTGTGCACCACCCTGTGCTGAACGAGACTGGAGCAGTCTCTGAAGCTCTTCCCACATTCCCCACACTTGTAGGGCTTTTCCCCAGTATGGATCATCTGGTGTTCCTTCAGCTGGAATCTCTGGATGAAGCTCTTCCCACATTCCCCACACTCATAGGGCTTTTCCCCCGTGTGAATCCTCTGCTGTTTTCTCAGGCCGGAGCTCTGGCTGAAGCTCTTCCCACATTCCACACATTCATAGCGCTGTTCCCCAGTGTGGATCCTCTGGTGTTGCATAAGATTGCCCTTCTGGCTGAAGCCCATCCCACATTCCCCACACTCACAGGGCCGTTCCCCAGTGTGGATCACCTGGTGTTCAATCAGACTGTACTTCCGGATGAAGCTCTTCCCACATTCTCCACACTCGTAGGGCTTTTCCCCACTGTGAATCCTCTGGTGTACCACCAGGCTGGATCTGTAGCTGAAGCTGTTTCCACACTCCCCACACTTAAAGGTCCGTTCCCCGGTGTGGATTCTCTTGTGCTGGATCAGGCTGGAGCTGTGCCTGAAGCTCTTCCCACATTCCCCACACTCGTAGGGCCGTTCCCCAGTGTGGATCACCTGGTGCCGGATCAGGTGGCAGCTGTAGCTGAAACCTTTCCCACATTCCAGGTACCTGTGGGGCTTCTCCCCTCCATGAGGCTTCTCCACCAGCTCTGAGCTCCGGCTGGATCTCCGGCCGCCCTCCTGGAACAGGGGGGGGTCTCTCCTCCTCGCAGCTCCCTGGGCTGGGTTTGCAGCCCCTCCTCCTGCGGGATCTCTGGGGTTTTTCCTCCTCCTCTATCTGGACACTCCTTGGGAATGAAAAATCCTGGTTTGGGGAGAAAACAACAGGAGAGTGCCTTAGGCTCGGGTTTCCTCCTTGCCCATGTTCATCTCAGGAAGTCAGTGGACACCTTATGTCTGTAAGAACCTCCAAAACACCAAGATTCAGCCCAAAAATCCTCCAAACATCACAACATAGATCAAAAACACCCCAGTCACCCAGACTCAGCCAAAACCTCTTCTAAAATATAAAGATTCAGCCCCTTACAAAAAAACAAAGCACCAACATTCAACCCAATAAAGCTCAGAAACACTAAAATTCACCTCCATGAAAATCATGGATCAGCTGCTGCATGTGGAGGGGGCAACGCTGCCGGGGCTGGGGAGAGGCTGCAGATACAGGGAGAGGTGGAACCTTGTGCAGCCTCCTTTTCCTACTCCTCCTCCTGTGTCCCTACTCTTCCTCACACTCCTCTTCCTCCTCCTTTTTCTCCTTCTCCTGCACAATCCCACCCCCTCCTCCCACGTCCATCCTTTGAACATTTTGTTCTTCAGCCCTGCTGCTCCTCCCCTTCTCCTCCTGCCCCCAGGCCCAGCACCCACTGCCGGCTCCCTCTTCCCCCCAAACCCACAGCATCCCACCGCAGGGGCACGGATGGAGCTGGGGCAGGTCGGGCTGGGGCAGCGCTGGGCTCTCGGCCGCTCCCGCCCGCACTCGCTGCCCACTGCAGCCGCTCCCGCCACGACAGCGCGGGGGGCCCGGCCTTGGCGCTCCCCCCTCCCACCTCCCCAAATTCCCCTGGCAAGGAAGCAGGGTTCCATCTGCAGGCCACAAGGACACTGCAGGCACACACGGCAGCACCCTCAGCAGGAGCAAGTCCACCCCTGCATGGACATGGATTCCTGGGGCTGCCAGAGCTCCCATTCCACCAGGGACCCACCACACTGCAGCCCTTGACAACATTCAGGCTGGGGCTGCATCCACACGAGGCCTTTCCTCATACACACAGGGGCCTCTCCATCCACTCTGGATCTTAGACCTAAGGGGGGAAAATCCCAAAAATGTCTTTGATTATTCAGGGACAAGTGGGAAAGATGAGCAGATGTGTTTTATTCAACCACTATCAGCAGATGTGGGGGATGGGTTTGAAATGCAGGAATTTTTATTTGCTCATAATTCTGATTGTAATTTACTGGGAAGGGATTTGATGGCTAAATTTGAAATGCAAATCAATATTGTAAAAGGTGAAACACAGGCTAGTTCTCTTGTACCTTTCTGTCAAATGTCTGGCAAGGCCTGTGCTGAAGTGAACCCACAAGTGTGGGCAGCCCCAGGGAAAAAGGGAAAATTACATACCCAGACTGTCCAAATTACTCAGAAGCAACCAGGACAAGTGGTGTCTAAAAGCAATCCCCTATTCCAAGGGAGGGAAGGAAGGGCTTACAGCCTGGTATTGAATTGTGTAATGCAGGATGTGGATGACTTGCTCCAGTCAGGAGGACAAGAAGTGGTAGAAGAAGCCTCTGTGAATTGGCTCAATTTTCAGGCTAAAAACCACCGTGGAGTATTTGGAAAAAAAAAAAAAAAAGGCTGTTGGGGGTTAGGTTTGTTCCTTCTTTCTCTAAAGAATTTTTTCCCCACAAGTTACCAAGGAGACCAAGTGTTGGATACTTGAGAGTACTTAACCGAAACAAAGAGGTTGACAAAGGTGGAAGGGGGAGATAACGCAGGGCGTTCGGGGAGACGCGTGTCTGCCGCTCCTCGAGGAGCTCAGCCGCCGCAAAGCACGCCGAGGGGAGAACGGCTGTTGCTGGCTGGAGGAGTTTCACTGTGGCCAAAGGGATCCAGTCCTGGGAAATCTACTATCACCGGTTCGGCCTGAATCCGGAGTTTTCCTGGCCACCCGCAGGAGCTGGTCCGGGCCCTGCCTCGCCTTCGGCTTCTTAGGCGCTGCTCGTCTTGCTACAGCGTGACCCTGCACCCCCTGCGCTGCCGGGACATCCTGCCCCTGCCCGCCGGGACACCCTGCCATCCCAGCTACCAGCCCGGGACTTTTCCACTGTTTCAGCTTGGTGCTCTGAGGATCCTGCAGGGACACCGAAACCAAACTCCCCTGGGTTTTGTGAAACAACGCCCTCAAGGTTCTTGGTACTGTTGTCGTTTGTTATTAATGCTGTAGTTGTTTGGTGGGGGGTTTTTTTGTGTTTGTTTGCTTTGTATTACATACTAGTAAAGAACTGCTATTCCTATTTCCCAAATCTTTGCCAAAGAGCCTCTGATTGTAATTTTACCTGGCAGATACCTGTCTTCCCAAACCAAGACAGATTTTGGTGCCCAAGTGTGGGGCTTGAGGGCACTGAGAAAAGAAAAGGGAAGAGAAATAGCAGTTCTTAACTAACCTAGTACTTTCTTTTGTGTGCGTTGGATATAAAAACCTCATTAGGCTGCATCATGTGGTCTAACTTAGCCTGGTTTGGGTGACATGTGGTTGTGGCTGTATTCCTTCCATTTGCAGGCCCTTATCTAAACATGGGCCCTATAACTAAGGCTACTGTGACTGTCATCCAGTTTATTTTATGGCTTAATAAGGTGAAGAACTCATGGATTTTTAATTTCCTCTGGAAGGCAGGCACATGGATTCAGGGCTATTTTACACTAACTGTGTGTTTTTGGAGTTACTTTAACTATGGTACCTACTGTGAGGAAATGCCACCGGGGGAGTTTTTTTTCCCAACCCTTTGCCCATCTCTTTGGGTCTGCCCCACCAGTTTTTGAAGGGTTTAAATCCTCTCTGAATGCTAATGATATCATACAATGGCTGGTGCTGCTAATATGCGTATTCTATTTAGCATTCAGAGGTAAGGGAAGATTGACCTGGATAACCACCCTGATACCTACCCCACAGAATAGGGATGATACCCCACAGCCTGACTCTGCCCCACAGCCTGCCTCAGAAAGGACCCACCCGGATTGGGTTGAGGTTCTGGTAAAAGAGATGCATGAGATGGGCCAGATGCTGAGGGAGTACATTTCCCCAGCTCATGAAAAATCCTCCCCCTGCCCCAAGAAGGCAGAGACTGATGGTGCAGCAGTGGAACCCACAGACGTTACAACTGTCCAGGTTCCAGCTGAACCACAAGGGCAGCCACAGCCAGCAGCAGTCGCCCCTGTGGAAACAAGGAAGTGTAAAGTGAAATCGTCAGATCCTGGTAATAAGGATAAGAAAGGAGGGTCCTCACAGTCCACAGAAGAGCCACAGGTTGCGATCATCACTGAGTCCCTGACGTATGAAAGTCTACGTAATCTGCAAAAAGATATTGCACGACGAGGACGTGAGGCTTATACAGCCTGGCTACTTCGAGTCTGGGACCTTATGGGTACAGGCGTACAACTGGATAGTGCTGAAGCAAGGAATTTGGGACCCTTGACCCAGGACTCAGGTATAAATCAGGTATTTGTAAGAGAGCAAAGGCCCCTTCCCCTTTGGGAACGACTTCTAATGAGTGTGAGAGAGAGATTTGTCCACAGAGACAGAATGCAAGAGCACAACAATAGAATGCGATGGAAGACCCTTGAGGAAGGAATCCAACAGTTGAGAGAAGTGGCAGTATTGGAAGTACTTTTTGGGAGGACCGGACAGCATGATAATGACCCCGACAAGGTTAAATGCACAGGGCACATGTTGTGGAATCTGGCAACTCATGGACCATCCCAATACGCCACATTCATCGCAACAATTAATGCCGAGGATAACCGAGAGACAGTGGGTTCTGTTGCCAACAAGCTCAGAAATTATGAAAGTATGATCAGTGGCCCAATGCAGGCTCATGTCTCTGCGGTGGTGAAGGAACTCAAAGAGGAGATAAAGGAGGTGAGAGAGGAGATGAGAAGGAACAGTTCCCATGTAGCACCGGTGCGAGTCACAGGCCCCAGAATCAGAGCCCAACATCCCCCAGCGAGAGAGAGAGGGTACACCCCTCGAGCTGACCTGTGGTTTTATCTGCGGGACCATGGGGAGGACATGGGAGCGTGGCATGGGAAACCTACTTCTGTCCTGGCAGCACGGGTACGTGAGCTCAAGGAGAGAAACGCTAACAGAGGGAGTTCCACTAGAATGAAGGTAGCCTCAGCCTCCCATGAGCAAGCTGCCAGGTATTACGGAGGTGGGAATGCTGTGTCAGATTCCCTCGAAGGAACCTCTACCCTGTATGTCCAAGAAGGGAATAATAACCAGTGCTAGAGGGGCCCTGCCTCTAGCCAGGAAGAGGCACGGGAAAATCGGGTTTTTTGGACTGTGTGGATTCGATGGCCTGGCACATCAGAGCCACAAAAATATGAAGCTTTAGTAGATACTGGGTCGCAGTGTACTCTAATGCCATCGGGACATGTGGGGGCAGAACCGATTTCCATTGCCGGGGTGACGGGGGGATCACAGGAACTGACTCTGGTTGAAGCCGAGGTGAGCCTGACCGAGAAGGAGTGGCAGAAACTTCCGATTGCGACCGGCCCAGAGGCTCCATGTATTCTGGGCATAGACTTCCTCAGGAATGGATATTATAAAGACCCTAAAGGACTCAGATGGGCTTTTGGAATAGCTGCTGTGGAGACAGAGAACATTAAGCAGTTGAACACCTTGCCGGGACTATCAGAGAACCCGTCTGCAGTGGGACTCCTGAAGGTAGAAGAACAACAAGTACCTGTTGCCACCTCGACAGTGCACCGTCGGCAGTATCGGACAAATCGGGACGCCGTGATCCCCATCCACAAGATGATCCGTGAGCTGGAGAGCCAAGGGGTGGTCAGCAAAACCCACTCACCCTTCAACAGCCCCATCTGGCCTGTGCGCAAGTCTGATGGAGAATGGAGACTGACTGTGGACTATCGTGCATTGAATGAAGTGACTCCACCGCTGAGCACTGCTGTGCCGGGCATGCTGGAGCTCCAGTACGAGCTGGAGTCCAAGGCAGCGAGGTTGTATGCCACTATTGACATTGCCAATGCATTTTTCTCCATTCCTCTGGCTGCAGAATGCAGGCCTCAGTTTGCTTTCACCTGGAGGGGCGTGCAGTACACCTGGAACCGGCTGCCCCAGGGGTGGAAACACAGCCCCACCATCTGCCATGGGCTGATCCAGGCTGCACTGGAGAAGGGTGAGGCACCAGAACATCTACAGTACATCGATGACATCATTGTGTGGGGAAAGACTGCAGCTGAAGTGTTCGAGAAAGGAGAGAGGATCATCCAGATTTTGCTGAAAGCCGGGTTTGCCATCAAGAAGAGCAAAGTCAAGGGACCTGCCAGAGAGATCCAGTTCCTGGGAGTAAAGTGGCAAGATGGACGGCGGCAGATCCCCACTGAGGTCATTGATAAGATCACAGCAATGTCTCCACCGACCAGCGAAAAGGAAACACAAGCTTTCCCAGGAGCCATAGGTTTTTGGAGGATGCACATTCCTGAGTACAGTCAGATCGTGAGCCCTCTCTACCTGGTTACCCGCAAGAAGAACAATTTCCACTGGGGCCCTGAACAGCAACACACCTTTGCCCAGATCAAGCAGGAGATTGCTTATGCAGTAGCCCTTGGCCCAGTTAGGACGGGACCAGATGTGAAGAATGTGCTTTATTCTGCAGCCGGGAACAACGGTTTGTCCTGGAGCCTTTGGCAGAAGGTGCCAGGGGAGACCCGAGGCCGACCACTGGGATTCTGGAGTCGAAGTTACAGAGGATCTGAAGCCAACTACACTCCCACAGAGAAGGAGATCTTGGCCGCCTATGAAGGAGTTCAAGCCACCTCAGAAGTGATTGGCACAGAAGCACAACTCCTCTTGGCACCCCGACTACCAGTGCTGGGGTGGATGTTTAAAGGAAAGGCTCCCTCCACGCACCATGCCACCGATGCCACATGGAGCAAATGGACTGCCCTCATCACACAGCGTGCCCGTATTGGAAACCCAAATCGCCCTGGGATTTTGGAGATAATTACAAACTGGCCGGAAGGAGAAAACTTCGGTCTCACGGACGAAGAGGAGCAGGAACAAGTGACACGGGCTGAAGAAGCTCCTCCGTACAACCAACTGCCAGCAGAAGAAACACACTATGCTCTTTTCACTGACGGTTCCTGTGGCATCGTGGGAATGAACCGTAACTGGAAAGCAGCCGTATGGAGCCCCACACGACAAGTTGCAGAAGCCACTGAAGGAGAAAGAGGATCAAGTCAGCTTGCTGAACTCAAAGCTGTTCAATTAGCCCTTGACATTGCTGAAAGAGAGAAGTGGCCAAAGCTCTACCTCTACACTGATTCGTGGATGGTAGCCAATGCTCTGTGGGGCTGGCTGGAAAGGTGGAAAAAGGCCAACTGGCAGCGTAGAGGAAAACCAATCTGGGCTGCTGATGAATGGAAGGACGTTGCCACTCGTGTAGAGAAGCTGCCTGTGAAAGTCCGCCATGTTGATGCCCATGTTCCCAAGAGTCGGGCTAATGAGGAACACCGAAACAACAAGCAGGTAGATCAGGCTGCCAAGATAGAAGTGTCAAAGATAGATTTAGATTGGCAACACAAGGGAGAGTTGTTCCTAACCCGATGGGCCCATGATGCCTCGGGTCATCAGGGCAGAGATGCCACCTATAAGTGGACCCGAGACCGAGGAGTGGATTTAACCATGGACAGTATTTCTCAAGTTATCCATGACTGTGAGACATGTGCTGCAATCAAGCTAGCCAAGCGGGTGAAGCCCTTATGGTATGGTGGGCGGTGGTCCAAATATAAATATGGGGAAGCCTGGCAGATTGACTACATCACCCTTCCCCAAACCCGCCAGGGCAAGCGCTACGTGCTAACCATAGTGGAAGCCACCACTGGATGGTTGGAGACCTACCCTGTGCCTCATGCTACTGCCCGGAACACCATCCTGGGCCTGGAAAAACAAGTCCTGTGAAGACATGGCACCCCTGAGAGAATCGAGTCGGACAATGGGACCCATTTCAAGAATAGTCTGATAAGCACCTGGGCTAGAGAACATGGCATTGATTGGGTGTACCATATTCCTTATCACGCACCAGCGGCCGGGAAAGTTGAACGGTGCAATGACCTGCTTAAAACTACCTTGAAGGCACTGGGTGGGGGAACCTTCAAGAATTGGGATATTAATTGAGCAATGGCCACCTGGTTGGTGAACACTCGAGGTTCCACCAAC
The DNA here is from genome assembly GCF_029207755.1 of Chamaea fasciata. NCBI lineage: Eukaryota > Metazoa > Chordata > Aves > Passeriformes > Sylviidae > Chamaea > Chamaea fasciata. The sequence goes on along the minus strand of NW_027094117.1, from coordinate 3,307,165 downwards.
TGAGCAAGTCCTGCCCAATCTGAGCCCTTGCAAACGACAAAAAAAAATAAAGTTCCAGTGGTACACATGAGAGGTATGCTGGGAAAAACTGTTTGGATTAATCCTGCCTCCAGCAAAGACAATCCCATCCGTGGGGTTCTCTTCGCTCAGTGACCAGGTTGCACTTGGTGGATGATGCAAAAGGATAGAGAGACCCGATGCATACCTCAAGGGGACCTTGTTTTAGAATAAACTACCCATGAATATGTGACCGTATCCATATTTGCATGTATATATATATATATATATATATATATATATATATATATTTTAACAGTTTAAACTCAATGTAATATGTTAGTATAGGAAAAAAATTCGGGGTGGATAATGTTGGGGGTTAGGTTTGTTTCTTCTTTCTCTAAAGAATTTTTTCCCGATAAGTTACCAAAAAGACCAAGTGTTAGATAATTGAGAATACTTAACCAAAACAAAGAGGTGGACAAAGGTGGAAGGGAGAGGATAACGCAGGTAAAAGACAGAGCTTGACGCAGCTGCGGGCTCTTCTTTTTCCGGCGTTCGGGGAGAGAGGAAACGGCTGTTGCTGGCTGGAAGAGTTTCACTGTGGCCAAAGGGATCCAGTCCTGGGAAATCTACTATCACCGGTTCGGCCTGAATCCGGAGTTTTCCCGGCCACCCGCGGGGAGCTGGTCCAGGCCCTGCCTCGCCTTCGGCTTCTTTGGCGCTGCTCCTCTTGCTACAGCATGACCCTGCACCCCCTGCGCTGCCGGGACATCCTGCCCCTGCCTGCCGGGACACCCTGCCATCCCAGCTACCAGCCCGGGACTTTTCCACTGTTTCAGCTTGGTGCTCTGAGGATCCTGCAGGGACACCGAAACCAAACTCCCCTGGGTTTTGTGAAACAACGCCCGCAAGGTTCTTGGTACTGTTGTCATTTGTTATTAATGCTGTAGCTGTTAGATGGGGGTTTTTTGTGTTTGTTTGCTTTGTAATACATACTAGTAAAGAACTGCTATTCCTATTTCCCAAATCTTTCCCTATAAGAACCTCTGATTGTAATTTATAATTGAAAAAGAAAAAAAGGGATGGAGGGGGGAGGAGGTTTACACTCTCCATTCATAAGGAAACTGCAGTTGTTTTTTTTTATTACATGGTAGATATTTGTCTTCCCAAACCAAGACAGAATGAATAAAGGCACGGTTTTTCTCCAAGATAAGGCAGGTTTTTCCCTAGCATGGAGCCTTCCCCATGGCCCTTCTGGCCTTCCCCAGGCCCCTTCTGCCCTCTTGAAGAACCAGTGGCATTTTCCGCCACACGCAGTTTGTAACCCAGAGTCGAGTGCAGCCCAGAAGGCTCCAAGCAAGTCCTTCCAGGCTGACTCTGCAGATGCCGAGGCTGCTCTGGCCTCTGCCAGGCCTCTGCTGGGGCTCAGCTCTGGGCAAGGCTGGGCCCACTGTGGCCTCGCATTGCTCCGCGCAGCTGAGTCACAGGGGGAGAAGGATGGCACATGTCAAGGGAGTTGAGGTTGAAGGGAGTTTTTATTCTAAAAGCTGCCGTAACAAACAGGGTGTCACAACAACCAGAACAAACAGGCTGTCCTAACTACCAGAACTAACTGGCAGTGCTAACTACCAGAACTACGTAGTTGTCCCAAGTAGAAGAGAAAGCGCTTCATGTCCTCCGCTGCTCTTTCAGTTGCTTTGCTGCAGTGATCAGAGGGGTCAGGCTGGAGAGAGGCTTGGCTGATGCTAAAAATGGGTGCTGGCCAAAGGATAAAAAAGAAAGAAGTGAAGCGTTACTTTCCAAAGTCAACTTCCTCCCAGGCTCTGTTGCAACAGGACAAAGGGGAATGGATTTGAACTGCAGGGAGGGAAGCAGGCTCAGATTAGATGTAAGGGAGAATTTTGTTTTTTTACCAGGAGAGTGGGGAACACACTGACAGAAGGTGCCCAGAGATGTGGGAGGTGCCTCCTCCCTGGAAAGAGCCAAGCTCAGCTCAGGCAGGGCTCTGGGGCACCTGATCTGCTTGAAGATGTCTGCGCCCATTGAGGGCACCAGGTGCAGAGGACCTGGAAAGGAGCCTGCCAAGCCAAACCGGGCGAGGATTCTGCTTGCTTTGCGCGTGCAAAGCAGCCAGCCTGGAGATTACGGGAGAGGGCCCCAGAAGAAAACCCCTCCCTGCCGCTGCTGTTTCCCCTGCAGCCGCTTGGCATTCACCTGCAGCAGCTCCTGGGCAGACCAGCGCCGCTCCTCGTCCCACTCCAGGCTGCACTCGAGGAAGTCCCGCAGCAGAGCCGACAGGCGCCGGGGCTCCTGCAGCCGCGGGGTCCCGTTCTGCCGGATCAGAGTGCGAGCCTGCAGGAAAAGCAAACACAGCGCTCTGCCAGCTTCCGTCACACCCACAGTGCTCACATCGACCCCAGCTTCTCAGCCCCAGCTCCAGGGGCACTTTCCTCCCTGGCAGAGATGCTGCTCATTTTTCTTTACCAGCCAAAAAACCCAAAGCCTGATTCAGCTACAGCCATTGCAACATCCAAATGATCTGGCCTGGAGAGCCAATCTCATTGGCTTTCTTAGTAGGCACTTCCATCAGAAAGAGCAGATTTTGCTTCTCCAAATACCGACACCAGCGTTCCAGGCCATTTGCAAGAGTCACTGTGGTCTGACTGTTATTTCAAAGGATTCTTACATCAAACGCATCTCTGCAGGGACACTGACACTCAAGGAAATTCATTTGTGATGCCCCATCCCAGAAACTGCCAGCCAAGAAACAGGTTTGTGTTGCTGAAAGCTCAGGCTTGGTGACATGGAGAAAGGAGCTTGGGCTGGGAAAGAAACGTGTTAGACTTTGGGCATGTTAAATAATCATCTTGACGTGTTAGACAACTTTCCCAGTGAGAAGAGCCGGGCGGGACTTAATCTCGCCAAACCTGTTTTACAAACTCCTTCATAGATTTCTTGTGTTTGGGGGTGCTTTTGGGGTTCATTTGGGGTTTTTTTGCAAGATAACATTGGAGCTGATACTGGCTTCACGTTTTCAGGTCATCCTCACAGATAGAAGAGCTGAACACCTTAAAGCCCAAAGCACATTGTTGCCAGAGACTGCAGAATATTGGTCTGTGTTCAGGCTCGAGTCCTCTGGGAATTCCCTTCCCCATGTCCAGAAACCTTCAGCTGCTCCTGCCAGTGCAGGGCCACGCTGTGCTCACAGGCCTCTGCAAACACTGGAGAATCTGCCTCTTACCATGGCCGCCGTTTCCTTGAAGTAAGGAGGTTCTCCTTCCACCATCTCGATGGTCACAATGCCCAAGGACCAGATGTCCACCTTGGGGCCGTAAGGAGAACTGGTGACAACTTCTGGGGCCATCCAGTGAGCAGTGCCCACCATGGAGTTGGGCTGGTCCTGCTCAGGGCTGAGCTGAGCGCAGAGGCCAAAATCAGCTGAGGACAGAAACAAACCCTGTCAAAGGCAGCTGGAATGAGGAAACCAACCCCAAAGATTCCCCACTCTCAGTGTGAGAATGCAGTCGTGAATACAGCTGCAAAAGTCCTCACGGCTGGAGGCAAGGAAAGATGGAACTGGACCCTTCAAGAAACCCTCAGCTTTCATGCAGTGGCTTTTACTGATTCCCTTGAAGATTTCCATTCCAACTCCTGCCCCTCTGCAAGGGCCATAGCCAGAGCAAAGCCACTCCTGACACTCCTGCTCCTCCCCTGAGCTCTCTGCAGGGGCAGCAGGAGCGCTTGTGGCAGTGCCACCAGCAGCACTTGTGGGGCTCTGGCCGCCACTGGCAAGCAGCCCCACACCCGCAGCCCGGGAGCGCCGTGCCTGGCCAGGAACACTCACCCAGCTTGACAGAGCCGTCCATTCCCAGAAGGATGTTGGAGCTCTTCAGATCTCTGTGGATCACCTGGTTGGAATGGAGGAAATCCAGGCCCTGCAGACACTGAGAGAGAAAAAGAAACACCAGGGTAAAAATCAATGGCTGGAATATATCAGCCAAGAAAGGAGAGTTTAGAATTCTGCCAGCAGAAACTTTGCTGTGACAGGCCAGGAGTGCAGTGCACACAAGCTCCAGGCAAATGGTTCCAAGGCAAAGCTGAGAAGAGCAAATCAAAGCCAAAAAAGACAGAGTACCCCAACAGCAGGAAAGGGGACAAGAACAGAAGTGCAGTGATGCTGGCAGGCCATTCATTTCAGTGGCTCTTTCCTCTCCAGCTCATAAAAACAAGGCAGAAACAAAGCCCTGAGCATGGAGCCGCTCCTCTTCTCCTGCCCTTCTGGAAGGAGCATCGTGTCCAAGCCATGGGAGGCACAAGCAGGATCCCTCACCTCCCGACTGACAGCTGCCATGTCTCCTTCAGCCATGCGTGTCTGTCTGACCACATCCTGCAAAGTTCCTCCATCCATGTATTCCATCACCAGCCAGAGATCTCCATCAACAAGGAAGCTGGAAAAGGAAAACAATGGCACAGAGATGAATGTGCAGTGCTCAATTCCCCCATGGCAAAGCCTCCAGTGGGGTTTTCTTTCCAGGTCACTTGTCAATGAGGACAGAATCCCATCTGATTTTCACAGGAGACACCTGTGAAAAAGGAGAGGCCTTAGATGGCAAGCAAGTGAAAAATGCACTTTTAGCAACAGCCCAGATCAATGTGAAACCACAACACTTGCCCCCAGCTGCTTCAGCATCTGAACTCATCACTTCCACCATTCACTCCACAACAAGGCAACACAACTTCCGGAGCTATCCAGGGAGGGAGGCCGTGCAGCACTTGGGATAAAAGTGGTCTACTCTTTGGAAAACCTTGCAGAAAGTCTCTTCAGCAACAGGCAGGGCCATTGAAAAATAGGCAGATGAGGCCTTTCTGGAAACAAGAACCTGCTCTTCCTGGTAACTGAAGCAATGGAAAAGATTTGGGAAGAAGACACCAAGGGAAATAATTTCTGCCATGGATTATCAGCACTTGTTGTAAGACACAGAAAATAGGGTCCGCTTGAAGAGAAAACCAAAGTGGTGCAACAAAGGAACATGGAGGGAGTGAACTGCCAGGCTGTTGTTTTGGCAAGATATGGCCGGGTCAGGCTTCTCAAAACAGGCTACGGACTGCGGATGCCAGGAAAGATTAACGCAGGGCTCGTGCACGGGATGAGAGATGAAGCACTCACCTGTCCAAAGAGTTGATAATGTTGGGGTTCTTCTTGTCCTTCAGGAGCAGGAGCTCATTCACAGCTCGTTCCCTCTTCTGCCCTCGGAGACTCATTTTCTTTATGGCCACCTGAAGGGACATTGCAGACCTTCAACTGGAGGAGTCTGTGGCAGGAGGCCACAGCAAACACGGAGCGAGGCTTTTTGGAGCGCCGCAGCCAGGCTGTGCCAAACTGCCTTGGGATGGGACACCAGAGCTCAGCAAGTGCCATTCCCACAGCCCATTGCTCTGCTGGCTGGGGGCTGCTTACAGGACACGTGGCCAGAGACATTTGGCCTTGTGAGCTCTGCAGAAATGGTCCCTCAGCTTCAAAGCTCTAACAACCTTCTCTGCACCTACACTCTTCTCAAATGGCCCTAGTTTACCACCACTCTTAGAATGATGATGATGATGTTCATTATTATTCAAACACATTTTGCAAGCAGGAGGTAATTCTGGTTCTGTGCAAACAGAGCAAAAGAGCTGGGAACCCTTTAGCAATTCTATGGCATTTGCTCATGATTTCAAACGCAGCTGCTCTGCTTGGGCTTGCACAACAAAGCAAACACACACATCCCATGCTCAGACGATCCCTGTCACAGGCTGGCACCCACACCAGAGCCAAAGACAACTGCAGGCTTTAGGAGAGAGCTTTGCTCTGGACATCCATCTTCTCATTGCTCTCCCTCTCTCTCTGTCAGCAGACACTCACCTCTCGTCCAGTGGCCCTGTCGAGTCCTTTACAAACGGCTCCGAAAGCCCTGCAGACAAAACAGCAGAGAGGAAAGAAGCAGTGCTTTAGACCCTGGGAGTGAAAGTCAGGCAGACAGGAGATCTTTTCTACCTGTAGCATTCAGAAAACACCTGGGCGCGTCAAGCCTTGAAAGAAGGGCGCGGCAGCCACCAGCCCTCTGCCATGCAAGGTGTGCAAGGGAAAACTGAGGCCAAACATGAAGGAAAAGTGCTGGAGCAGACCCCAAATGTCCGTGATGAATTCCTTTAGTTCAAAACCTGGGCTGGGGGCCGGCTGTCTAAAGAACTAGAAAAGAATGTATTTCATCCTTTTGCATTTCCTGCCTAAGAGCTGCAGGATCCACAAGAGCCCTGCATCAGGGCATCATGCATTTTCCCCTTGAGTGCAGCAGCTCTGTGTCTGTTACTGGATGTGTGGGGTCTACTACTTGTGCTGAAAAGAGCCCTTCTTAGTTCATCTCTGCTTTCTGTTTGGAAGCCATTCTCTTGATAATCCTGAGCGGTGAATAGTTTTGCAAGTAAAAGATTTGAAAGCAATCTTCTTGAGAACTCTTGTCTGACAGTCAGCAGATGGTGAGTTGCTCTCTTAGGCAATCCAATTGCATGGACAGAAGATCTTCCATGTCCTGCTCCTTGCTGCAGGCAGGACACTGCCAGCCTCCGGGGCCTTTGGAGGTGCCATCTGACCACAGTTGTCAATTCTGATCAGGACTGAGAGAAAGCAGCATCATCCCCCAGTGCCTGAAGGTGTCTGCAGCTCTCCTGACTTCTCACTTGATCCTGCACCAGCAAAATACCTGGGCCCTGCTCGTGTAGAAGTAACTGCCTTGCACTTACCCTTGGCCAATCTGCTCCAGTTCCAGGTATTTCTCCGCAGGCTCCCCCATGCTCACGCTGTTTCCTGAAAGAAACCACATGGAAGACACTCTCTCCCAGACAGAGACCCCACCTTGCAGCAGAGCCAGAATGCAGCCCCACTCCCTGGGGGCCCTTGTTCTCAGCTGGGGAAGGACAATCAGTCACTCTGGGACATTCAGCTGCAGAGCAACACCGGCTGCAGCTGATGCTGAGACACACACACAGCACCTGCTCTGGCACACAGGAACAGAGCAGACGTACTCAGCTGCATCAGGCACTGCTCCCCTCTTTCCTCTGCCTGCAGGGCTGTGCTGCTGCCAGAACCTTCAGCCCAGGATCCCACAGCAGAGGGAGGTTCTCCGTCCTCTTCCCAAAACGCTGCAGGTTCTCCGTCCTCTTCCCAAAACGCTGCAGGTTGGCCATCGTCTTTCCAAGCCATGAGACGGTCACCCTCCACTTCCCATGCTGGGAGACATTCACCCTCCTCTTCCCAAGCCACAGGATGTCCTCCGTCCTCATCCCACACCGGGAGATGTCCGTCATCCTCGTCCCACGCCATGGCAGCTTGGCCATTCTCGCCCTGTGCCGAGTGACGTCCACCATCCTCGTCCCACACTGGGAGATGTCCACTGTCCTTGTCCCATACGGCGGGAGCCTCGCCGTTGTATTCCCAATCGGCGGGATGTTCACCCTCATCTCCCAGAAGAGCGGGAAGTTCACTGTCGTCTCCCGGCACAGAGGGAAGTTCACCATTATCTCCCTGAAGAGTGGGAAGTTCACTGCTGCCTTCCTCCTCTTTGGCCTCCTCTTTGGAGGCAGAGGGAGCCGGAGGAGGTGCTGATGCTGCTTTTGTGCCCTGTGGACAGACGGTAGTGTGAGGGACGGGAAGTTCCATCTCAGTTATCACCTTATTTATCCTCAGCTACACATCCAGCTGCACTAAGGAGAAATAGGGTTCCCAGCTGTTCAAACAAACAATCAATGGGCTAAAGTCGACATTGCCACTTATTGTTGGGAATTTGATACTCCACCATGGCTAAAGCCAGCAAGCAATCTTCTGCCTGCAAAACCACACCTGCAGCTCTTCAAACGCATTTCAACAGAAAAGGAGAAAACTGCCAGGGATGCCTTTGCTGCTGCTGCTGCTGCTGCTGCTGCAAAGACACTGACAGGAACTTTCCTTCAGCCTCCCAGGCTTGCACTCGGCTGCCACACGCTGAGCTCACAACTTGCTGCACAATTCCAAACACCAAAGGTTCCCTTTGAACTCACCAAAGGAGGAGCTGCTCGAGATCCACCTGTCAGGTGCCCTGCAATGGGAGAAGGAACATGAACCAGATGCTGTCAGGAAAAGAAATGCCTGTGGTGGGAAATGCCACAGAGCAAAGCAAGCCCAAGAGAGCATTTTGCTTTCACAGCATCCCTCCAGGAGCCACAGTCCCTTCACACAGCAAGCAAGAGAACAGCACCAAATACTGGGCTGTGTCAGTTCTGGGCCGGACCAGCAAACGGAGGGAGTTCCAGGCTCGGCTGCCACACACTCTCCCCTTGAGAGTACGGAACTCCCCCAGCAACTCTCCCCTGCAAATGCTGTGCACACCCTGCTGGCTGCAGACACCCCCTTTTTCCAGCTGCAGCTGCTGGCAGCAGCTCTCCCAAACCAATGGTGTCTTCATGGCAATTTGGTTACAAAGTCAACCCAGTTGCTGAGGAAGAACAGAAAGCAAGCTCAAAGCCACAGATGCTGCACTGAGGGAAAAGCTTGACTTACGTGCCAAGTGGGTCAAGAAATACACCGAATAAGCCACAGAGTACAGGCTGCAAACTGCAGCAACCAAATTCTGGAACATTTTGGCTGCGCTGCACACGTCTGCAGACTGTAGCCCTGCAAGCACAGAAGGACAGCCGTCAGGGTGTGGGCTGACCGCTGGGAATGCCTCGGGCAGGAGGATCCTCCTGCAAGGAGCAGGCGCCCAGAGCCGCTCTGGACACTGCGGCCTCTGTGTCCCACAGCAAGAGCAACACCACGGGGACGTGGCAATGCTCCTGTGACATCACAGCAGCGGCTCATGCAAAAACCGCCTGGAAGGTTCTCCTGTGTCACCAAGGAGCAGAAAGAATCCTCCCAGGGCACAGCCTATTGCCCAAAGGATGCAAGAGGAACTGTGAAAATGCAGCCCTAAGGACGCCTCATAGCCCAGCCTGAACACTGAGGAGGAACAAGGATGGGAGAAAATCAAAGGAAACGTGACCTTTGGTCACTGATGCTTCTGACTAAAACCAGCAAGCCTCCTTCCATCTGGCATCTTTGTTCTAGTTCTAAAAACAAACAAGATTCTCCACTCTAAATATACAGAAGGCAGGAACTGGGGTGGAGGTGGGATTAGGAACGAGGAGGAGCAGGACTAGGAGGGAGACAGGAAAAGGAGGAGTAGGAAGGCGAGGAGCATGGGTGGGAAAAGAAGGAGAAACAGGAGGTTCCAGTGCCCCCTGTGTCCACAGCACCCCGGCCAGGGGACAATCACCCCCACAGCATCCCGTGATGAGGTGAGCAGGGAGGGGAACTTTGTCCTAAATCTACCAGGGCTTCCCTGTGAGTCTTTTTATTGGGGTGTGTTTGGAGCTCGCAGGTTCCAGAATTGAGTCCCAAATATCATCTGCCATTCCTGGGAGTTACCCATTGGTGTGTGTAGGTGTGGATCTTGCAGGACCCCAAAGCAGTGCCCCTTGTGGGGATCTTTGGGGGTCCACGTGGCCGTCGCTCGGTATCTGTGGAGGGAGGACATTGGTCCTGGGGACCCCTGGGAGAGCAGAGGAGGGAAAACCCTTGGACCCTCAGGGTGGGGAGAGCAGAGAGGGATGATCCCAGAGCTGGGGGACCCCTGGCAGGCTGGAAAGGGATGAGCCTGTCGAGGAGGGATCCCTGGGATCTCAAACTAGAGCATCAGGGGAGACGGGACCCCATGGGCCCCCACCAAAAGCCCCTGGATCATCCCTTAGCAGGACCTTGGAGAGAGGGGAATGCCTGGAGCCATGGGACCCCCAGGGAAGAGAAACCTCTGGAGCCCCAAAGCGTAGAGATCAGAGATGGGGAACACAGGGGAGGGTTTTTTGGGCTGAATCTTGATAATTTGGAGACTTTCATGGATGCAAAATGCCTGCTGTGTTCTAGAGATGGATTTGGGCAGCAGCCCAAGGAGGCCTCAGCCCAAGGAGGCTCCCCGTTTTTCCCCCAAACAAGGATTTGTCATTCCCAAGCCAAAGCTAAGTGGAGCAGGAAGAAAAGTCCCACAAATGCTTGGAATGTGAGAAGAGCTTTATCTACAGCTCCCACTTGAGGGAACACCAGAACATCCACATTGTTGAGAGGTCCTACGAATTCCTGAGTGTGGGATGAGCTTCACCCAGACCTCTCACTTGACCCAACACCAACGGAGGCACCATAAGGGAAGCCCTGTGAGTGCCTCGAGTGTGGGAAGAGCTTTGTGCGCTGCTCCAGCTCCGTCCCCCAGGGGAGAATCAACACTAAATGATCCCCAGTGACCCCCATTGGGCAGAGCCGTGGTGACTCCTGCTCTGGGTCATCCCCATTGAGTGGAGGGAAGGTGTTGGAGAGATTTCTTCCCCTTGTCTTTTTCCTGCTCTGATTTGGTTGGTAACAAATTCCCTCCCTGTGGCCAGGCTGGGTCTGTTGTGCCCATGCGGGTGCTAAGGGCAAGATCTCTTCTGGTTATTTTATTACCTCCTGAGCCTTTCCTTTTATTTCCTCTCCCTGTGCAGCTCCAGAGGGCAGGGACAGGGTGGTTTTGGTGGCTCCCAGGCATCCAGGCAGGGCCAGCTCAGCCTCAGGGTTCCGAGGGGCTTGTGGGGATCCCCTGTTTGTGGGACATCCCTGCTGGAGGAGGGTGTCCCCCCTTTGCTGCAGCCCCAGCCCTCAAGCAGCACTCAGCCAAGCAGTGAACAACTTTAGCTGGGGTCTAAGTTTTGGGCACACCTGAGCCCATGGACATCTCCATCCCCATTCTGGGGTGCACCTGAGCTGCTGGATATCTGGGACCCCACTTTTTGGGATCTATTGGGTTTGCACACAGCCTTGTTTTGGTAGCGGGGTGGGTTCTGAGAGAAGCTGCTGGAAGCGTCCTCCGTGTCTGGCAGAGCCAATCCATGGTGGCTCTGAAGATGGAGGTGCCGCATGCAGAGATCCATGGGGATGCAGAGATCCACCCGCGGCCCCTGGAGCAGCCCCTGCAGGAGCAGGGGGATGGCTGGGAGGGGCTTTGGTGGGTCCTGGGGAGGCTGGGAAGGGATTGGGAGGAGGTTTCAGGGCCTCCTGGGTGGGTTGGGGGCAACTGGAAGGGTGCTTGGAGGGGCTTGGGGTGTCTGAGAGGTTTTGGGGGTCCTGGGCCCTGCAGACCCCCCAGAGATGCCGCTGGACACCATCTGCAGCAAGCTGCTGATGGGGATTGGGGGCTTCATCTTCCTGGCGCTGGGGCTCGGCTTCCCCACATCTCGCAGGTGAGCTGAGATGGGGAGCTCGCCCCAAATCTCTCAGGGGGTCCCCGAGCGGCCATTTTTCTTGGGGCGTGTTTGGAACTCGCAGGTTCCGGGTTTGAGCCCCAAATATCGGTAAGGGTCCCTGGGAGGGTTTCATTTTGGGGTGGGGGGGGATGTTTGGATCCTGCGGGACCCCAAAGCTGAGCCGCAAATACCCCTTTGGGAGATGTTTGGAGTCTCCACGTGGTGATTGCCCGGTGCCAGCGTGGGAGGCGGACATCGGTCTTGGGGTCCCCCCGGGAGAGAGGTGGAGGGGAACGCCGGGAGCCCGGGGCTGGGGGGAGGGGCGATCCCGGAGCTGGGGAACCCCCAGCAGCTTGGAGACGGGAGGAGCCTGGATAAGGGGGAATCCCTGGGATCCCAGGAATGCCAGAGCAGAGAGTGAGCAGAAAGAACCCCTGGGACTCCCAAAAGCCGCCCGGATCATCCCTCAGCGGGACCCCAGAGAGGGGGAAACCTCAGGAGTCACGGGACCCCCATCAGCCCAGGGAAGGGAGACGCCCAGAACCCCAAAGTGGAGACATCAGAGAGGAGGAACTCCAGGAAGGGTTTTTTGGGCTGAATTGTGGCTGCTTGGGACTTTTATGGATACAAAACACCCAGAGACTTCCAGAGCTAGACCTAGGCAGTAGGAACCCCCCCCCCCTATGGCACTCAGCACTTATTTTTCCTCCCAAACCAGGATTCGTCATTCTCAAGCTGTGGTCAGATGGAGGAGGAGGAAACACCCTAGAGAAAAGCCCTCCACACAAGGAGGGGCTGCAAACCCAGCCCAGGGAGTTGCAAGGAGGAAAGACCCTCCCTGTGCTGGGAAGGCAGCCAGAGACCCAGCTGGAGCTCAGAGCCCCAGGCTGTGGAGGAGCCCCAGAAGTGCTTGGAATGTGAGAAGAGCTTCAGCTACAGCTCTGACCTGAGCCAGCACCAGAGGATCCACACTGAGGAATGGCCCCACAAGCATGGGGAATGTGGGAACAGCTTTAGCTGGAGGGTTGACCTGAGAAGACACCAGCACTTTCACACTGTGGAGAGGCCGTGCCAGTGTCCCGAGTGTGGGAAGAGCTTCTCACAGAGCTCTCACTGGACCAAACTCCAATGGAGGCAGCACTGAGGGAAGCCCTGCGAGTGCCCTGAGTGCGGGAAGAGCTTCGTGCGCTGCTCCAGCTCCATCCCCCATGGGAGGATCAGCGTTGGATGATCCCCAGTGACCCGCGTTGGGCAGAGCCCTGGTGATTTATGGTCCTGGTGATCCGTGTTGGGAAGACACCTGGCTGGGGGGCTCCACCGCTGCCTGGCTCCCCGTGGTGACCTGGGTGAATGCAGGGGCAGCAAGATCCATAGGGATGCAAACCGACATCAGGAATTCACTGGGGAGAGTGGATTTGTTGTCTTTCAACCCCAAAAAAATCTTTTGAGTTCAGTCATATCTTCTGGTGGCATCAACAACACTTGAGGTCTTGAGGTCTTTTCCAACCTCAGTGATTCCATTCTGATTTTCTATGGCCCAAAGGCTTCTTCTGCAGCCAAATGGTGATGGATTGGGCAAAGACCAAGATTTTGGAGACAGCGGGGTGGAAACCCTTCTGAAAAAGCTTCTTCCCTTCCACTGAAGCACGTGGATCCTCACCCAGAAGACATGGAAATCCTTTTCTTTTGGCCTTGATTTGCTTTTCATTTCTTTTCATTCTTTCAAAACATCTGAAATGGGAGTAAAAATAAAGACATTGAACTGAGACATGGGTGGGGACATGGAAGGATATAGACATGGTGGAACATTGACATGGAGAGTGACATGGGGACACGTGGACATGGATGGGGACGTGGCCATTCGTGGGGATGTGAGAGGACACGAGCATGGACAGAGGTATGGGGGACAATGACAGGGATGGGAATGTGGTGGGGAAACAGCCAATGGGTGAGGACATGGTGGGACATGGCCAGTGGCATGTGGGGACATGGCCATGGCCGTTGCCATGGGGGGAACTTGCAGGGGCTGTGGGGGATGCTGGGTTTGAGGGAGCTGAGGGTTCCTGGGAGGGCCTTGGGGCTTGCTGAGGGCTTTGGGGACCCCAGACCGAGCAGCTCCAGCTGCACTGGGAGACCCTGGTGGAGGTTCTGGGGCAGCTGCTCAAGGAGCCCCTGACCTGGACCCCCAGCCGGGCATTGGGCTCCTGGGAGGGAATGAACATCCTTGTCTCCAGGAGGGAAATCCCAGCAGCCTCGGGGTGTCAGGGGCAGCTGAGAGGCCACAACAGGGAAGGGGAAAGCCAGACAGAGCTGTCCCCCTCCAAAACTGCATCCCAAAACTCCCAAAACTCAGGGATCCTTCCAGAAAAAAGCTGCCAGGAGCTGCCTGAATTGAGGGCAAGGGGGATGGTACCTGCAGTCTGAGCAGTAGGGGCCTGGAATCCCCCAAACCAAGCACAGGGGAGAAGGGTGGTGGGGACTGGGGGGATGATGAGGAAGGCAGAGAAGAGGGGGAAAAAGAGAGGTCTGGGATCCCCAAAGAGAGTGAGAGAGGTGTGGGACCCCCAAACTGAGTTGGGAGGGGTCTTTGGGTTGGAGAAACAATGGGGGAGGGGAGGGAAAAGTGAGGCTGGGACATGAAAAGGGGTTTCATATGGGTCCTTTCTTGTCCCTGTCATTCCATCCCTGGAGTGATTCCCTGGGTCTCGGGGTGGGGAGGCAGGATGGATCTGCACTGGAGGGGTCCCCAAGCCCCCTGCTCATCCCTGGGGGGCTCATAGGGGGTTTCCCACACAGCATCCAGTGCTTCAGCGGCCATGGGGCAAGGGGGTGGGAAAGGGGGGGTCTGGGTTTGGTGGTTAGGAGGAGCAGGAGGAAGAGGAGGGAGGGAGGACAAGGAGGGGGAAAAGGAGGAGCAGGAACAGGAGCAGAAAGAGAAGGAGCAGCAGTAGAAACACGTGGTTCCCCCACCCTCCTGCTGAGTCCGCAGATTCCCCGGCCCCAGCAGGTGAACAGGGAGGGGAAGCTCGCCCCACATCTCTCAGAGGGTGTCCTGGAGGGCCTTTTGCAACGGTTGGGATGTTTGGATCTCACAGGACCTGAAAGCTGAGCCACAAATGTCCCTTGGGAGAATCATGGAGGATCCACACAGTGATTGCCCAGTACCGGAGGACGTGGGGGGTGACATCGGTTTTGGGGCTCACGAGGAGTGGGGAGAGCAGCATGGGGAGATCCCGAAGCTAGGGTTCCTCAGCAGCCTGGCAGGGTGGGGGAGGATAGAGATGAGCAGGGTCTCGGCCCACCCCGTGGTCAACAGGTGGTGACTTCTTGAGCGGGACTTGGGCAGTGGGACCAGCTAACCCAAGGTGCTCACCCCTGCCTTTTCCCCCAAGCCAGGATTTGTCAATCTCAGACTGTGTCTAGATGGAGGTAAAGGAGGCTGCGAGGAAAAAAGAAGATGCCTGGCATACTGAGGCAGGTGAGGAGGAAGTCGTTGCCCCTTTCCCCCTCTCCTCTGCTCCATCTCCCAGCCCAGCCTCACCCCCGGCTGCAGGATAACCCCACTGCCGACGCTGTCCTGCCAGGGGTAGGCTGGGGGGATCTCCTTCCCCTTCCCTCTGACAGAGGCAAATCCTATCCTCTCCTTCCTTCCTCTCATCTTTCTGTCCTGCTTCCTTCCTCATTCCTTCCTCTCCTTGTCTTTCCTTACTCCAGGCACTGAGCTGCAGACAGAGACCAGGGAGAAGAAATCCCCGCCACGGAATCTTGTGGAAGAGGCTGTTTTGAGTGGCTCCCTGGCACAGGAATCCAATGGGGAGGAAAAGCCCAAGAGCACCCACACAAGGAGGGGCTGCAGACCAAGCCCAAAGAGCTGTGAGGAGGAAAGACCCCCACCCCTGTGCTGGGGACGTGGCCGGAGATACAGCCAGATCTTGGAGCTGGTGGAGAAGGCTCAGGCCAGTGAGAAGCCCCACGGGTGCTTGGAATGTGGAAAGGGCTCCAGGTGGAGCTTCGAGCTGAGGAGACATCAGAACATCCACACTGGGGATTGGGCCCTACAAGAACGGGGAATGTGAGATGAGCTTCAGGCGGAGCTCAGCCTATTCCTGGTGCCTCCAAAGACAGCGGTGCCAGATGCAGAGACCCCCCTGCAGCCTCTGGAGATCCATGCGGATGCAGAGATCTCCCTGCAGCCCCTGGAGGAGCAACGCTGCAGCAGGGGGATGCCTGACAGGAGGCTGTGACCCTGTGGACAGAGGGGCCCCGCTGGAGCAGCCTGTCTTTGAAGGACTGACCCCGTGGCAGGGGACCCATGCTGCAGCAGTTTGAGGGGGGCTGTTGCCTATGGGATGGACTGAGGTTGGAGAAGTTCCGGAGAACTGTCCAGTGGGAGTTCCCCAGGGTGCAGCAGGAGAATGGCTCCTGTCCCTTAGCAGAGGAAGAAGCCTGAACTGAGGGGCATGAACTGAGCGTGGCCCCCCATTCCCTGTGTCCCTGCACTACCGGGGTAGGAGGTAGAGGTGGAAGGAGGGAGGGCTGGGGATGGTGTTTTGAAGGGTTTTTTCCTCTCGTTGTCCTACTCTGAGTTTGTTAGCAATAAATTCAATTCATATCTCCAGTTTGGAGCCTGTTTTGCCCGTGACGATGTTTGATGAGGGAACTCTCTTGCTCCTTAACTCATGAACCCTTGGTTAAATTTTCTCTCCCCTGTCCTGCTGTGGAGGGCACTGACAGAGCAGCTTTGGTGGGTGCCTGGCATCGGACAGCACCACCCCACTACAATGGGACACGTCCTTGTGTGCCCCCGTGCTATGGTGCCACTGTTGCTGTTGCTTTTGTCTCCCTCATCAATTTTATCTTTTGCATTAAATGCTTGCGAAGTGCCCCCGGTGTCCCTCGTGTTCCCCCGGCGCCGGCAGCCCCGTCCCTTCCCTGCTCCCCCTCCCACGTCCCGTCCCGGCTGGCGGAGCCTTGGAGCTGCCGTGGGGGCCGTGGGGCTGCCCCGGGGGCTGCGCCCTGAGCCGGGGCCCCTTCCCAGCGCTCCCAGTCTGCCCATCCAGCCCGGAGCAGCCGGCGAGGGCTTCAGCTGGGACGGCAGGGGGGCGATGCTGAGGGGTGGGACCCACCTCGCTTGGGTTTGGTTTGTTCTTCCCAGCCTCAGGAAAAAAGATTTTTGGAAGTTTCTGCCAGAAATCTCTCCCCTCGTCCACTCAGCCCAAGGGCCTGGGGGGGTCTTCCCTTTTTTTTTGGCGAAATCAAAGCCATGCACTTCATGCTCATAATTAGGGCCAGGAGAAGTGACGGCTTTCCTCGGAGCCGGTGTCGGCGAACACGCCGGGCTGGGAAAGGCGGGCCGGGAGGTGCGGAGAAGTTTGTTTGTGTTTCCAGCTCAATCCCGACTCGGGCCCGGGCCCGTCCCAGCGCTGTTCCTCATCTGCGGCTTTCCCCTCACACAGCCCGGGGGCGGGGCCTGAGAGCCCGGGGCGGGGGTGGGCCGTGTGCAGAGCCCGCCCTTGGCTCGCTGCCATTAGAGAATTGTGCCGTCACTCCAGAATCTCGCGCGCTGATTGGGCCGAGCGGGGCCAAGCCCGGCCCCGGGGCCGCCCCCCGGGCTGCCGTTGACCGGCAGAGGCGCCATTGGCGGAGCGTGTGTGCGGGCCCGGGAGCGGCGGCAGCGGCCGGAGCCCGGTGAGGCGGCGGCGGAGCTCGGAGGCGGCCCCAGCGCGGGTGGGAGCCGCGCTCGGTTCTGCCGGGGCTCGGGGCCGGCTGCGGGCCGAGGGGGCGGCAGGGGGCTCTGGCGGGTTCCTTGTGCCGTGTCGGCGCCGTGTTCCCCGTGGCCTGAGGGCGCTGCGGGAGCGGCTGCCCGCGGTCTCCTTCCCGCCGCTGCCTCGGCAGGAGCCGGTGCCGGAGCAGCGCTGCCTCGTCCCGCTTCCTGCGGGTAGGACGGAGGTGGCCGCCCTGTCCCCGGGGCTGTGCGGGAAAATTCCCGTGGCCTGAGGTTTGTGTCCCCAGAGGAGACCGAGGAGTCCTGTAAAAGTGACTTTATTCCTGAACAAAGGGAGAGGCCGTGCAGCGTTTGCCGTGGGGTCTCTCCAGTTGTTGTAGTACGGGAGCTCCTTTTTATCCTGAGTTTCCCTTGTGCATCTCCCTGTCCCTTTGCCCAGTGGCGAAGGTTGGGGTTCCCAGGGGTTGGTCCATGGTGTTGCAAGATTTGTTCTGATGGCCGTTCATCTTTTCCCCATTTTTGGGTGCTCCCTCCAGCCAGGGCTGCATCAATTGATCTCTTTTCTCTAATTAAATCATCACATACTTGGATTCCCAAGTGATTTCTCTGAACTTGTGGTAGCACAAACACCCCAGTGGTCTAATGCTCCCTGTGTGACACAGACAGTGAGAGCACATGTTGGAGTGGGGAGAGGGATGATTCCCCCCACTTATTTTAGTGAAGTTTTCACAACATTCTCCATTTGCTGTTTCCCTTTGCAGCTGAAGCATCCTGCATTACCCCAGTCCCTGAGGGTGTGGTAAATTCTTTTGATATTTTTTCTGCAAGGCTTGCCCAAATAAGGCTGGTGCTTCTGTGCATCCCTGCAGAAGGACCGTCCATGTCTTTCCCATTTTCCCTTCTCTTTCTTGTTCCCACTCAAAGGCCAAATCCTGTTCAGCATCCTGTGTCAGTGGGCATCCCCAGAAAGCATCTTTGACATCAAGTCCTGAATGGCAGCAGTGTGAGGAGGGAACCTGGTTCCAGCTGGTGTAAGGATCTGAGACTGTGGGGTGCCTGGGTTTGATCATCTCATTTCTTCTTCTTAGGTCCTGCACCATTCTGTGGATTCCATCTGATTTCTTGGTTGGCAGCATAGGAGGAGCATTATAGGGAGAGATGCCTGGCTCCCAAAGCCCTGCCTTGAACAGGGGCTGGATAACAGGCTGTACGCCCTTCCTTCCCTCCCTTGGAATAGGGGATTGCTTTTAGACACCACTTGTCCTGGTTGCTGCAGAGTAATTTGGAGAGGCTGGGTGTCTAAGTTTTCCCTTTTTCCCTGGGGCTGCCCACACTTGTGGGTTCACTTCAGCACAGGCCTTGCCAGACATTTGACACAAAGGTACCACAGAACTGGCCTCTGTATCATCTTTTACAATATTAATTTGCATTCCCAATTTGACCATCAAATCCCAGTAAATTACAATCACAATTAGGAGCAAATAAAAATTCCTGCATTCCAAAGCCATCCCCCACATCTGCCGGTAGTGGTTGACTAAAACACATCTGCTCACCTTTCCCACTTGTCCCCTGAATAATCAAAGACATTTTTGGGATTTTCCCCCCTTAGGTCTAAGATCCAGAGTGGATGGAGAGGCCCCTGTGTGTATGAGGAAAGGCCTCGTGTGGATGCAGCCCCAGCCTGAATGTTGTCAAGGGCTGCAGTGTGGTTGGTCCCTGGTGGAATGGGAGCTCTGGCAGCCCCAGGAATCCATGTCCATGCAGGGCTGGACTTGCTCCTGCTGAGGGTGCTGCTGTGTGTGCCTGCAGTGTCCTTGTGGCCTGCAGATGGAACCCTGCTTCCGTGCCAGGGGAATTTGGGGAGGTGGGAGGGGGGAGCGCCAAGGCCGGCCCCCCCGCGCTGTCGTGGCGGGAGCGGCTGCAGTGGGCAGCGAGTGCGGGCGGGAGCGGCCGAGAGCCCAGCGCTGCCCCAGCCCGACCTGCCCCAGCTCCATCCGTGCCCCTGCGGTGGGATGCTGTGGGTTTGGGGGGAAGAGGGAGCCGGCAGTGGGTGCTGGGCCTGGGGGCAGGAGGAGAAGGGGAGGGGAAACCGGGCTGAAGAACAAGATGGTCAAATGTGCACGTGGGACGAGAAGGTGGGATTGTGCAGGAGAAAGAGGAATAGTAGGAGGAAGAGGAGTGTGAGGAAGAGTAGGGACACAGGAGGAGAAGGAGCAGGAAGAGGAAGCACCACAACGTTCCATGCCTCCCTGTACCTGCAGCTTCTCCCCCAGCCCCGGGAGCATTGCCTCCCCACATGCAGCAAGTGACCAGGGAGCAGGGTCCATGATTTTCATGGGGGTTAATCTTGGTGTTTCTGAGCTTTACTGGGATAAATGTGGATGCTTTGGTGTTTTTCAAGGGGCTGAATCTTTATATCTTAGAAGAGGTGTTGTCTGAGCCTTGATGTTTGGAGGATTTTGGGGCTGAATCTTGGTGTTTTGGAGGTTCTGCAGACACAAGGTGCCAATGACTTCCTGAGATGAAGTTGGGCAAGGGGGAACACCCATCCTAAGGTGCTCTCCTCTTGTTTTCTCCTCATACCATGATTTATCATTCCCAAGGTGTGGCCAGATGGAGAAGGAGGAAAAGCCCCGGAGATCCCGCAGGAGGAGGGGCTGCAAACCCAGCCCAGGGAGCTGTGAGGAAGAAAGACCCGCCCTGTTCCAGGAGGGCGGCCGGAGATCCAGCCGGAGCTCAGAGCTGGTGGAGAAGCCTCATGGAGGGGAGAAGCCCCACAGGTGCCTGGAATGTGGGAAGGGTTTCTGCTACAGCTCTGCCCTGATCCGGCACCAGGTGATCCACACTGGGGAACGGCCCTACGAGTGTGGGGAATGTGGGAAGAGCTTCAGGCACAGATCCAGCCTGATCCAGCACCAGAGGATCCACACTGGGGAACGGCCCTACAAGTGTGGGGAATGTGGGAACAGCTTCAGCCACAGCTCCAGCCTGAGGAAACACCAGAGGATCCACACTGGGGAAAAGCCCTACGAGTGTGGGGAATGTGGGAAGAGCTTCAGCCGGAACGGCTACCTAATGAAACACCAGAGGATCCACACCGGGGAACGGCCCTATAAGTGTGGGGAATGTGGGATGAGCTTCAGCCAGAAAAGCCACCTGACACAACACCAAAGGATCCACACTGGGGAAAAGCCCTACAAGTGTAGGGAATGTGGGAAGAGCTTCAGAGAAAGCTCAGCCCTGATCCAGCACCAGGTGATCCACAGTGGGGAGGGGCACTACACCTGCTTGGAATGTGGGAAGAGCTTTGGATGGAGCTCCAGCCTGAGAAAACACCAGCGCATCCACACAGGGGAGAGGCCCTACGAGTGTCCCGAGTGTGAGAAGACGTTTGTAATGAGCTCCAATCTCCTCGTCCATCAGCGGATTCACACGGAGGAGAGGCCCTTCCGCTGCCCCGACTGCGGGAAGGGCTTCAAGCAAAACTCTGCCCTCACTGTCCACCAGCGCATCCACACCGGGGAGAGGCCCTACGAGTGTCCTCAGTGTGGGAAGAGCTTCTCACAGAGGTGTAACTTGATCCAACACCAACAGAGGCACAAGTAAGGGAAGCCCTGCGAATGCCCCGAGTGCGGGAAGAGCTTCGTGCGCTGCTCCAGCTCCATCCCCCATGGGAGGATCGGCGTTGGATTATCCCCAGTGACCCCCGTCGGGCAGAGCCCTGGTGATCTGGGTTCTGGTGATCCATGTTGGGAAGACACTTGGCTATGGGGCCTCCACATCTTCCTGTCTCCCTGTGGGTACCTGGATGAACACAGGGGCAGGAACATCCATTGGAACACAGACTGCCACTGGGAATTCCTTGGGGAGTGCAGATTCACTGATTTTCACCCCCAGAAAATCTTTTGCGTTCAGTCCTATCTTCTGGGGGTGTGGGAAGACAGAGATAGTGCTAAAGGCAATCCTGCCCCCGATATATTGCAGCTGTGTTAATTACCAAAGAGTGGGAACAGCCTTGCCCTCACAGCTGTGGGTGTGATAAAAGAGTGAGTTAGTGGTAGAGAGTCAGTTGGAGTCTGCTGACTGTGCTGTGAGGAGGAAGGGACAGGAGGTCGTGTGAGGGACAGATAATTAAACCACTCTTCGAGGGTTAAGTGGCCTTGCTAGGGACAGGAAGCAGCGACTTGGAACTGCAGAAGGAAGAGAGAAGAAGGAAAGAGCCAGAGCTGTGGGGAGCTTCCCATAGGATTGCTACATAGAAAAGGTATGAAAGATGTGTAGATAATAAGGTGCTGATACTTGAAGCTCTCTGAAGTTTTTAGTGAAACACCTTGTGTGCATGGCCGTCTCAACTCCGACAGGACCCCCAGCCGGGCATTGGGCTCCTGGAAAGGAGTGAACGTCCTTGTCCTCAGGAGGGAAATCCCAGCACTCCCAGGGTGTCGGGGGCAGCTGAGAGGCCACAGCAGGGAGGGGAAGGCCAGACAGAGCTGATCCCCTCAACAACTGCACCCCAAAAATCCCAAAACTTAGGGATTCCTCCCAGGAAAAAAGATGCCAGGTGCTGTCTGAATTAATGAAAGGGGGTATGGGACCCCCAGACTGAGAGGAGGAACCTGGAACCCCCAAAACCAAGCATGGGTGACAGCGGTGGTAGATTCACGGGGCGTGGGGAAGGGGTGGAAGAGTGAGGGAGAAGAGGGGTTTGAGACCCTGAAAGAGTGGGGGAGGGTGCTGGGACCCCCAAATTGCTTTGGGAGGGTTCCCACTCCTCCTCCTTTCTAATCCCCTGCATGGAGCTCAGGCAGGTCAGGATGGGGCAGTGCTGGACTCTTGGCCCGGCCTGGGCGCCCCCCATGCACCCCCTCCCCAAATTTCCCTGGCTGCTTAGAGGGGTCCCTGTGCCTTTTGGGGGTTCGCTGGGTGCTGTGCTGGGGTTCAGGTGCGTCCCAAGGAGTCACCAGAGTGGGGTGACACAGGGGAGGACACACAGGGGTCCCCATTCCCAATCCATCCCAGGTCCTGTTCTGCTCTCCCCCAGTCACGGTCCCTTCCCATGGTCCCCCCAAGTCCGTCCCCAGTGCCCCCATAAATTGGACTGGAGCAAACTGAGAAACTTTATTGGGAGCAGCTGGGCAGAGACAGAGTGACAGCGGGGCTGAGGGGACACACGACCCCCCCAAATCATCACGGGGATGGAGTGGGGGGTCCTGGCTGGGCCCAAGGCCACGGGGAGGGGCAGCGGCCGCCGGCGGCTCAGGAGCTCTGTGGGCAGAGAAAAGGGGGCGACACTGGGCTGGGGGCCCCGGGGGGAGCACACACGCCCTGGGGGAGGGGGGATGCAACCCCCGGGACCCCCCCTCCCCTTCTTGCACAGGCAGAAGCCCAGCCCCAGCGCCAGGAAGACCAAGCCCAACCCGAAGCCCCCGATCCCCGTCAGCATCCGTGGGGGTGCGGGGGCAGCTTTCGGGAGCAGGGGGGCACAGGATCCGGGAAACAGCGGCGGCTGCCGGGAAGGGACTGGGACGGAATGTGACGGGCTGGGATGGACTGGGACAGACTGGAACACCAGGATATACCAGGACCAGGACCCAGCAGGACCAGAATTGGAGCACAAGGGATCATACTGGGATTTGTTGGGACCACACTGAGGACTACTGGGAACATGCTGAGGGGAACTCAGTGCTGTTGGCCTATACTGGGCATGATTGGGATCATACTGGGACTAACTGGAATCATACTGGGAGTGACTGGAACTGTAGTAGTGGTGAAAGGGTGCAGTTGGAAAAATGCAGGGGGCAGCTGCACCCATGCTGGGATCATACTGGGACTGACAAAATCACGCTTGGGGCGACTGGAGTAATACTGGGAGGATCTGGGCATGACTGGGATCATACTGGGAGTGACAGGGATCAAACCAGACTCATACTGGGAGTGTCTGGAAGTTGTTAGGATCATAGTGGGGGTGACTGGACTCATACTGCAATCATGCTTGAAGTGACTGGGACTACACTGGGGGCAAATGGCATCCTAGAGGGAGTGACTGGGAGTGACTGTGTTCATACTGGAAGTGGCTGGGACCATACTGGACTCCTACTGGGAGAGACTGAGATGGATTTTTTTAGGGGAAAAAAAAAGTGTAGCCAGATGCTACAACTGCTCTCCTTTGGCCCCTGTGTTCTGTACACAGAAGTTAGTTTAAGTACCCGTAAGTACCCAGTAGTTTGTCTTCTAGCAACTCATGGGGAAAATTTCTGTAAGTAAAAAAGAAAGAAATCTGATCCCCAACATACAGGCTCCCCAGGTAGCACTGAATTGCTTACTCAGCCAGCACCCCAGTCAATCCAGTTGTTTTAGTGCTGCTGTTGAACTGAGTTGTGGTAATAAAAGAGATGCCGAGAACCTTTTTCCAAAACCCCAAGGCTGAAAATTACTTTTGCAGTCCGAATTGCATTGATGGATAAGCCTGTTTCCTTTATGTCTCATGATGGAAAACATTTTTGCACTGGGTGTTAGCACAGTAAGTCTCCCCAAGCTACAGGGCCCACCTGTGATGTGTGCTGGAATACCAGGCCAGGCTCTGTTTCCACAAAGGAAAAACATTTTCTGTGGGAACTGAAAGGGGCTATCATTAAATGCGGACTGAACTAAAGAAGTATGATTACACCAATTAATCTCATTTTTGTATACAGAGTGGTAAGGACAAACATCCTTAACCAAAATTTGATCTTTCCCTGTACAGTTTAATTTGGCATGAAAAAATCATGTTTACAGAACCAAAGATCTCCAATTCTTCAGGTTCAGAAGATGCCTTGGGAAGGTGAGCAACCCACCATTTCCATGCATCTACAGGGGACCAAAAATCCCATGTGGATGATCCTGCAATTGTACCTTGAATGGCTCTGTCAGTTTTCTCTGGAACTGGCCAAGCATCCACTGGCACACCAACCAGACAGGTGGAAAATGGCTTTTCTGGGGTTGTATTGGACAGACATACGGTATCTAAACCTGATGCACTGGCTAAAGTCACCCAGACATTTGTTTTAGGTTGACTGAGTGGCAAATTTGCATTACTAAAAGCAAGCATGCAAAAAAGCATAACATTTGATTGAACCCCGTATTTCCCTTAAACTATTCTCTAACAAAAGAATTCTACAACACTACTGATCCCCAAGTGTTGGTCTTTGGTTGATCGACAGAGAAGGTTGCATTGATGAAGGCAAACAAAATAAGAATATAAAGACATACCTGATTTAACTTAATGCTTTTTGATTTAAGGCACTTTCTTTTTCATTTTTAATTTCCAAGCATATCTTTTAGCACATTCCCTTTTTTGGTTCTTCCACAAAATTCACTCAGGA
The DNA here is from genome assembly GCF_029207755.1 of Chamaea fasciata. Lineage (NCBI taxonomy): Eukaryota > Metazoa > Chordata > Aves > Passeriformes > Sylviidae > Chamaea > Chamaea fasciata. The sequence goes on along the minus strand of NW_027094117.1, from coordinate 3,282,763 downwards.
CTGGCCAGATATAAGGCACTGAATTATTTTGTTTGCATTCAACTCTCCAAATTTGAATCTGATTCTCTCAAAAATTCCCTCCTCCATTCCTCCCGAAGAATGGGAAGATGGGGGCTGCTTTCTTCACCGTGACCCACTGCAATGAAAAATCCAATGGCCTTGTGCTTTGTTTGGGATTCTAAATCACAACACGATGTTCACCACGCTTGTGCCAACAGAGCTCTACGATGCCAACGATTCCCACACCTTTTACACTAACACAAACCCCAGGGTTGACAGTTCTTGCACGTGGGACAGAAGATGTCTGCCATCAGCTACAGTCTCCGTGCAGCTCACGTCTGCGTGCTGCTTCTCTGCTCTTGGAGCTGTCAGCGTGTTCCTGTGCTTGATTTGGCTTCACGTTCTCCGCTGGAATACACCTGGGTCCTGTACCTGCAGAAACACAACCTTTGTCCCAGGTTATTAGAGAAAGTGGACCTTCAGTTTGTCCTGATTCTGGATTTCTGAACAAAACTAAAGGGTTTCCTTTTCTTTTTCCCTGTGTGTACCGATGTAAAGCTGCACTTCCAGATACATCCACTGACAGATACAAATTTGTATTTCTCAAAAGATGGGTATTTGGTAAAATCTGCTTCCTATAATTGCAAACTCTGCAATCCTCATGGGTTGACTGCTCCTGTGGATACAGGAGGTTGCGCCAGCGCGCAGACTATTTATGATTTAAGACTACTTATGATTTTTGGCAGACTATTTATTATTTATGATTACGAAAATGCATTAATGATTGCTTTGGCTTGATCCCTGGAAATACAAAACATTGCATAAGTGCGCAGGTACTCTGATGAAAAAATGCATGACTTGTTGAGAACTGACAGCAATCAAGAAAATTCAGGTACAACAACTAAGAATATTTGAAATGACAGGCATATTAATGACTATTAACGATAACACATGTGAAATTGGATGAATATTAATCACTAAAACACTGTATCATCACGCCAGATTCTGCAAACAGCTGACAAACCTCTCTCCAGTGAGGACCCCGACATCCTTTCCTGGGCAAGGTGCTCAGGTCCACTCCAAAAATCTGTCCAGCTGTCATTGTATAGGGTCAAATTGCCAAGTCAGTGACTTTAACGCTGTTTTGATGCAGAAAACATCTGGGCTTGTTGGACAAACATCCTTCCAGGTAGAGTCAGGGCCTGGAGTGATGTCCCTTAGTACATTTCTAAAACAAAGCTCTTAACAACAGTTATGAAATGTTCAAGGAGGTAGAAAATAAAAAGGATCTTGAAATGACACGTGTCCTTTGGATAATTAGAAATGTTAAAGCACAGGAGAAGTCAGTTATAAATATAGAAAATTAACAAATTCGCATCACATGATCAATATATCAGCACCAATCATCTTAGGAAGTTGAGGTAACACCTTTCTAAACCTTCATGTACTTATGACCTTGAGAAAAAAAACAGAAAAACCACTAAAACAGCTTAAAACAGCAGAGATTGTAAGGAGTAATAAAACCTTTCAGGAAATCAAGAGTCCAACAAACTACATCTTCTTCAATCCACAAAGAACAGGTGTTCATCAGTGTTCCATCACAGCTGTTTCAGTCTTACCTCTAAAGAGAAAATAACTAAACTTTGCAAGTTAGATAAGCATATCTTAACAATACCTAGGATAATTTTTAAATTAAATGAAACTTAAGCTCGACTTGGATAAATTTTGGCAAAAAGAATCTTAAATTGTATTAGCTTAATAAAACTTTCATGAAATAGAACTTCAAACTAATAGAATATAGACCTAATATCCCTCAAGCTTTATAAAACTTAAACAAAACTTAAAAATAACTTAAGCCTAGCACGGGCCTTAACTTAACAGTACTTTATAAACAAAGTAATTTAAGAGCACCAATGGTTTTTATAACATACTGTCAGATCTCCTTTTCTCTACAAACTTTGATCATTTGGAGTAAGGCGGGCTGTGGGTCAGGCAAGGCTCTAATTATTCGTTTACATTCCTCATTAGCATTGACAAAGGCAAGGTTTGGAAGCAGATAAAGACGTGCCAGCTCGTCCTTGCACTCTCTCTGTCATATCTGTGACCAGTGTGAGATACGGCTCTGATGTTCCTTGCTCTATTTCTGTAGACAGTGGATCAGTGAGGAGCCCTTCATCCTCCCGGTGCCCCCCATTCCCCCCTCTCTCTGTAGCACCTGAGGGATGTGAGACTGGGGGGGGCAGAAGTGGGGCCTGGGGGATTTGTAGGTGTTGTGACGTCAGGCGGTTGTGATTGTCTCATTTTGGGGTGTGTTGGAACTCTGGATGATGAGAATTTTGGACTCTGTATGGATGGGCACTGACCCCCAGGGAAGCACTGCGTTTGACCTGAGGCGTTGGAACAGGCTTCCAAAAATGAGGGATAGCACTGAGATCACGGGGTGGAGTTTGAATGGAGGGAGGTGTGGCATCACAGGGCGGAAAAATTAAGAGTTTGGGGTTTTAGTATATAGTGATTTGTAGAGAGCAAGATGGAGGATTTGGAGTGCAGATCAGTTGTCTTTTTACACCTTCTTCACTTTCAATTCATTGGCTTTGGGTGGTTTCTTTGATTAGTTAATAAAGTCTGCATTGCGGACCACAGGTGATGGGTCATTGGGTCAAAATTAGAAATAATTTGAGTGTCATTTTCTCATTGGATGATTTGTCCTTGAAAAGAGCGGGTAGGGATAGACAGAGACTCACCATTCTGTGCTTAGCTAGTTAGTGTGCAAACCTCATGGCTTGTGAGGCTGTAATGCAGATAAGAATGAATAAAATCCTGAGCCCGAACACCAAAACTGCGTCTGCCGTGCTCCAATCCTGGCGCTGGCAGAGGCTGAAAAGAAGCCGGCACCTCGACACGGCTGCTCCCCGCGGCAGGCTCACGCCGATGGTGGCGGTGCTGAAAGCCTCTTTGGCCGCGCTCCGGGGCCACCCGCCCCCATGGCTGGTGACTCCTGCTCTGGGGGGTCACAGGGACCCCCGCCGGCGGCACCCCGGGGCCGCGCACCCCCGGGGCCGGCCGCAGCCGCGGCACCTCCGCCGCCGGTGTTCCGGGGCCGCCCGACCCTGCAGCGGGCACGGCGGCCAGAGATGGCGCTGTAGATGGAGGCTGAGTCTCGGTGCTTACAAAATGGCGCCGGCAGCAGTGCGCATGCTCTGTGTGGGGGCCGCCATCTTGTTGTACGGAAAAACACAGGGAGCGGCCATTTTGTTGTACGGAAGGTCTTTGCAGGGAGCCGCCATTTTTCTGTGCGGGCGGCTGTGCCGCACATGCGCAGTAGCGCTGCAGGAAGTTGTTGAAATTCCCGCGGTGTTCAAACCCGTTTCGTTCAGGAGGGCTGCTGTTCGGAGTGGGCAGCCCGCTGTCAGCACCGGGGGGGTCGCTACGAGCCCAGGTAAGTTACGGGAGGACTGAAGGTGCCCCTCACGGGTTCACTGGGAACGGGCGTGGGGCTGTTCTCGGGTTCGGCGGGGTCGGAGCCGGCTGCAGGTCCTTTGCATCTCTTTGTGGTAAAACCGTCCAGTGATACCTTTGCAATGGTTCTCCTCTGTTGATGGCTGGAACCAAAAAGGCAAATCCAGCAGCATCCTCTGGATGCAGCGAAAAAACAAACTTTTAAGTCAATGACAACAAGAGGCCAGTCTCTTGGAATCACTGAAAGAGAAGGAAATCCAGGTTGTAAATGCCTCACGTCTTCTATCACTTGGTTGATCATCCTCAAGTCATGAAGCAATCTCCAGGAATCAGAGAAGTCTTCTGAATGACAAACACTGGGAATTCCAGGGACTATTTGTGGGCTTGATGCAGTCTTTCTGTAGCTGTTCGCTCACTAATTTTTTGAGGGCATTCTATATTTTCTCTGTTCAAGAGGCCATTGATCTATCCAAACAGGATGATTGGTTTTTCATGGTAACTGAATAACGGTAACTTAATGACGTGTGGCAGGCATTGCTCTGGTTTCCATTAAGAATCCACTTCCATCTTTGTTCCCCACTGGAACATCACGTCTCTCCCCCACACTGTTGAGTTATTCCACACCACGTAGGGCCGGATGTCTGCTGTCTTTCCTTCGGGACCTGTGACAGTAATCTCGGATTTACTTTGCTGAGAACGTGTGACTCCTCCATACCCTGTGAGAAAACTCTTGTGTGGCTCCAGATTCCAATCTGGCGGCCAATCATCATGAGAAATGGCAGTGACATCCGCCCCTGTGTCCAGCATGCCTGTAATCTTGACTGTTTCACCAGACTCCATGTGTGTCAGACTGCACTCCAGCTCCGGCTGTTCCTTGGTGATATGTTTTACCCAACGGTCATTAGGGACCCGGCTAAAGCCCTCACAAAGTATTTCTTGGTATCCAGCTAGCTTATTTGTATTCATTGGCAATGCAATAGCAATAGCTATTGGTGTTTTTGGTTGAATTACAACTGGAGCCTTGCGAGCAAGAGCTAAAATCCTCAGCTCTTCATTACAATTTGCTGAAACAACAGTTGGAAAAACTGAAAGTCGAAGAGTTCTATTATTGTGCTTGCCTATAATTAGAAAGTCTTGTCTATGTTTTGGAATACCAGTAACCCCTATGGCAATCCATCCATGGCAAGAGTTTTTAAAAGAACATATCAATTCAGAAGTTGCCAGTTCACATCGTGTCCCTGGGGATAATAAGTCGGGGTAGCTTGGGAGATGGTTGGCTGTGTCACAAACTGCACCTGGCTCGGGTTTTCCCCAGGTATCCTCAGGTTGTTCAGGTGTTCCTGTCATTGAGCTGCCATTACTTGTTTCACCGCACGATGGCGCTGTGCGCTGCTTTTTGCACAGCCTCTGTATGTCCTCAACGGCTGCTTGGTGCCGCTTGGCCACCGAGCGGCCACTGGGGCCACCAGGGCTAACAGGGCCAGGCCTTGAGAGGAGGTTGTAGATGTCCTCAAGTGTCCCCAGAAGGTGATGCGTGGTCAGGCTGGCGCTGGCCTCACACAGCTGCTCAACCTTGGCCATTGTGACCACCAAGGCCTTGAGGAATTTGGGGGCCACCTTCTCTGTCCCCTTCAGGACAGCCTTGATGTAGTCAAGCTGGTACAGCAGCTCCCAGGGGAACATGATGATTCTGCCACACGCGACTGCCAACTGCACCAGCAGCCTCAGGGCCTCCTCCAACCAATGTCCCCTCCTGGTGGTTGCCCCCACCTGGCTGGTGGCCATCATGGCCTCGTGCTTCCAGGTATTCAGGACCTCAGTGACCTCCTTAATCAGCCAGATCGAGCTCTTCAAGTGCAGCAACGCTGCCTTCTGGCAGGCTCTGGTCGCAGCTCTCACATCGGCCCAGGTGGGCCTCGGTGTGGCCGTGAGGGCGGGCAGGGCCACAGAGGTGAAAGCACTGTGCTCCAGGGTGTCCCGGAGGGTCCAGGTGAATTTACACAGGGCTGCCTGCAGGTACTCTGGGGGCAGGAACAGACGCACGTCCCTGCATGGTGCGGTCACAGTGTCCACCAGCTCGCTCAGGGCAGCCACCGTGTCCGCCTGGGCCTTCCACATCTGGGGAGGGGATACGGGAGGTGGCAGGGACCTTGTGGCACTTGCGGCCTCCTGGGGTCCCCTCTAGCCCCTCCCTGGAGGGCTCAGCTGTCCCCTCTCTCCTGTCAGCCCCTGCCACCACCTGCTGTCCCCTCCTGCCACCTCCTCGCTGTCCCCCTTGCCCCCAAATCCCCCCAGGACCCCCCAAAGCCCACCTGGGACCTCCCCCCAAATCCACACAACCCCAGCTGGGATCCCCAAAACCCCACCTGGGACCCCCCAAAATCTCCCCCAGGATCTCCCAACACTGCGTGTTCCCCCCCCCATCCCCTCTCACCTCCCTGCGCTGGGATTGTCGCACCTCGCAGGCATCCATGACTTCTGAGGACACGGCGAGAACGCCTTGGGGACACTCTGGGGACACTCTGGGTGTTACAAATGCATATTATATGATTGGCTTTTGCAAATATTAAAATGAATATTACATGTGTTATGTTAGAAAGTTATGCTGTATAATTATAGTCTCTTTTAGTAGTGTGATAAATACAGTTTTTAGGCTATAGCATATGCTTTTTGTAACTAATTGTCCTGGGTTGAAGTATATTCTATCACCATCTTCATGAACTGTTGAAACCAGGTGAGGCAGTGCTCCCTGCCTCCTCCACTCTGGCTTATCTTCTGTTAATGGGCCCATCAGCACCTTTGCTACACAGCTCACAGATAACCCCCTCCTGGACTACCTCCTGTTAATGGGCCCATCAGGCCTTATCACATGACTCACCATCCCATTGTGAGATCCTCCGCCCAGAGGGAGAAACCAAGCATTCCAACCTGGATATAAGCTGAGACTCTGAACACCAGAGGGGCGCTTACCCACTGGATTCCCAGAGGACCCGAGCGACCAGACCTTTCTACAGGATCACTGCTTCAGGAAGACCACCTCATCTGGACTGCATCCATCACTCCGCTCAGGCTGTATTCTGACTCTGTCAGTGGTCTTTTGTATTATTGCATCGATTTTATTTTACTTTCTTTCCTTTTTTTCCTATTAAATTGTATCTCTGACTTGGAGCCTCACATGTGTTTTGCTTTCAAACTACTACACAGAGGAGGAGCACCCACAGGCACTCAGGGGGGCCTCAGGAGTGGCACAAGAAGCCCCTGGAGCACTTGGGCACAAAGGCACAGCAGGTGAAGGCAAGAAGGGAGAAGGAAAAGGCCAAGCTGGAGGCAAAGGCCATGGCAGAGTTTCTACAGCCCCGGAGGGATGAACCCCAGCGCCCAAGGGGGCCCCAGCACCGAGGGGACGGGCTCGGCCACAAGCACCTGGCACAGGCATTGCCCTCCTCGGCGGGGGAGAGCCCACCCAAACAGCCCCTGGCAAGGAAGCAGGGTTCCATCTGCAGGCCACAAGGACACTGCAGGCACACACAGCAGCACCCTCAGCAGGAGCAAGTCCAGCCCTGCATGGACATGGATTCCTGGGGCTGCCAGAGCTCCCATTCCACCAGGGACCCACCACACTGCAGCCCTTGACAACATTCAGGCTGGGGCTGCATCCACACGAGGCCTTTCCTCATACACACAGGGGCCTCTCCATCCGCTCTGGATCTTAGACCTAAGGGGGGAAAATCCCAAAAATGTCTTTGATTATTCAGGGGACAAGTGGGAAAGATGAGCAGATGTGTTTTATTCAACCACTATCAGCAGATGTTGAGGATGGGTATGAAGTGGAGGAATTTTTATTTGCTCCTAATTGTGATTGTAATTTACTGGGAAGGCACCTGATGAATAAATTGGGAATGCAAATTAATGCTGTAGAAGGTGATACAGAGGCAAATTCTGTGGTACCTTTGTGTCAAATGTCTGGCAAGGCCTGTGCTGAAGTGAACCCACAAGTGTGGGCAGCCCCAGGGAAAAAGGGAAAATTACATACCCAGGCTCTCCAAATTACTCAGAAGACACCAGGACAAGTGGTGTCTAAAAGCAATCCCCTATTCCAAGGGAGGGAAGGAAGGGCGTACAGCCTGTTATCCAGCCCCTGTTCAAGGCAGGGCTTTGGGAGCCAGGCATCTCTCCCTATAATGCTCCTCCTATGCTGCCAACCAAGAAATCAGATGGAATCCACAGAATGGTGCAGGACCTAAGAAGAAGAAATGAGATTAATAAACCCAGGCACCCCACAGTCTCAGATCCTTACACCATCTGGAACCAGGTTCCCTCCTCACACTGCTGCCATTCAGGACTTGATGTCAAAGATGATTTCTGGGGATGCCCACTGACACAGGATGCTGAACAGGATTTGGCCTTTGAGTGGGAACAAGAGGGAGAAAGGAAAATGGTAGGCGTGGAAGAAGTGGTAGAAGAAGCCTCTATGGAATGGCTCCATTTTCAGGGTAAAAAGCATCTTTGAGTGCTTGAAAAAAAAAAAGCACAAATGGTGGAGAAAAAGTTTAAATATTTGGGACATATTTTGACTGAAGGTTTGTGCTGAACTGACCCAGAGAGGGTCCAGGGAATCTCAGAAGTAACGTTACCCAGGACTAAAAAAGGAGCTGGGACAATTCTGAGGATTAATGGGGAATTGCAGGACCTGGATTGAGGATTCTCTATTGTGTCCAGAACATTGTGTGACATTTTAACCCCAGACAGCCACAATGTTATGGTATGAACATGAGAAAGAGAACAAAACTTGAGAAAATGAAAAACAAAATGAATGATGCCCCAGCCATGGCTCTCCCAGACTCCCAAAAGGAATTGGAATTGTCTGTGGATGTTAAACAGGCCACAACTGACCCCGCACTGAAGGCACCGGAGCAGCAGCCAGGGCTCCACAGCGGGGGAAGCCCCTGTGCCTGCCCACAGATCCTCTGCTGGAATCGTCTGCCTGGGTACCTCCTGGGGCATCTCCACACACTGGGGGCCAAGCCTTGCTGCCACTGCTGGAGCTTCAGTGGTTTCTGTGCCTGCACTCGCCACAGGGCTGGGGAAGACAACGGGAGAATTCCACTCTGGCTCTCAATCACACTCACACACTGGGCTGGAAGGGATTACATTCTTGGAAAATATACCAATGTTAAGTTTATTTTTTATTTTATTTCTCTATCCAGGCTTCGTTTTCCTTTGCCCTGGGGAAAGGAATTTTAAAGATTGTTTTTTAAGGGATGTTACACCACTAAACAGAGATGATTTTAACATGTCAACAGATTGCAAATAGACCAATGAACACCCACAAAGATAACAACCATCAGCAAAACATCAACAACCATCAGCAAACAGCAACCAACATCTACCCCAGACCCTGCCCCTGGAATAGTTGGAGACACCTGGTCTGGAAAAGGCTGGTAAGGAAATCCAGGAGTGCCGACCTAATTAACATCAGAGGCAAAGAAATTCGGGTTCAATAGGAAACCAAATACTGAGAACTTCCCAACTTAGGAGCAATGAACATCAAACCAATGGATTTCTATGGGTTCAGACAGTATAAAGTTTAGAAAAAAATCTAATAAAACTCAGATGTGAGAGAATGATTTTCTCTGCACACCTGAGCTATGTGTGGATCAAATGATTTCTGTTGCACATCCTTGGCTATGATCAAGTAATGCCTTGACTCTCTAACCCTGAAGATATTGCTGGAGAATTTTTGTATTTCCCGCAGTTTCAGTGACAAGATTACATTATTGGAAAAATCTTCCATAATAACCATACTTTTATATTGTCAGTTAGGAATGGGCCAGGGGTGTGATAATCAATTTTTACTCCTAGCAAAAGAAGTAGAAAAAACTTGATAGCTTTGCAATGTTTTGTGTATGTCTGTGTGTGACTTAATGATGGAAAAATTTTGGTAGGGGTTTTTCAATGTTCACCTTTAGGTTGCATTATGCAAAACTAGAAAAGCTTTAAAGGTGACCCTTTGATGCACAAACCGTTAATAAAATATCGCAAACAACAACAACAACAAAAAAAACCCCAACAACAACAAAAAACACCCAAAAACCCAAAAAACCCCACCATACTGTGGGGGGGCCACATGTGAGTCATCCAAAGGCTGCTCTGGAAGAGAAGCTTCCTTCCAGGCAGCCAGGAGAGGAGCTTTAGAAATGCAAATTAACACTGCTGGGGAAAAGTGTGGACAATGCACCAGGCTCTACTTGCCCGGGGGAGGAATTGGGCTCATTCCCTCTGTCCCTCACCCCAAGCTCTGCCTGCTGGCACAGATGGAATTGGCACAGCCAAAGGCAGAGCCCACAGGGAGGAGATCTGACTCTGCAACACAAATTGCTTCAGCTGCAAAGGGAAACAGCAAATGGAGAATGTTGTGAAAACTTCACTAAAATAAGTTGGGAGGGAATCATCCCTCTCCCCACTCCAACATGTGCTCTCACTGTCTGTGTCACACAGGGAACATTAGACCACTGGGGTGTTTGTGCTACCACAAGTTCAGAGAAATCACTTGGGAATCCAAGTGTGTGATGATTTAATTAGAGAAAAGAGATCAATTGATGCAGCCCTGGCTGGAGGGAGCACCCAAAAATGGGAAAAGATGAACGGCCATCAGAACAAATCCTGCAACACCACGGACCAGCCCCAGGGATCCCGAACCAATTCAGATCAGGGGCCAGAGAACCCACTGATCATTTCAATGGCAGAATTAGATTACTATATGTCCTCAAAATAATAACCAACCAGACAGATCCAGCTCCTCAGTCTGGCCCACCAATCCACTCAAACGAAGAATGCAACCTTTCACCGTGGGATGGGATCAGATTATCTATTAGCAGAAGGAGGAGGACAGGGTGGAAAATTAAATGACTCAAGATGCTGTTGGCAAATAGATGACAACAGAAAAGTGGTGAAACAGATAACAAAGGAAATAAAAAAGCAGCTCATGTTCAGGTCCAAACGTGGAAAGGATGGGAATGGGACACGGTTTCGTGGTTCCCTGGCACACCATGGGTTAAACGAAGGCTCTTTCTCCTCTGTTGTGCTCCAGCAACTCTCATCTTTGGACCGTGCACACACCTCGCTGAGGGCAGCTCATTCAGCATCTGAGCAAGGGGATGCAGGTGGCAGCCAGGCCTCCTGATCCACACACGGCTACAAAAGGACAGGGAATGAGGGCACTGACAATAATCCCAAAGTCAAAGAGGACCCAGCAAGAAAAAACAGAGTGAATCAGTGAATCTGCTTGGACATAGGGACAGGGACTTGGAGAAAGGAAGGAATGCGAAAAACCATCAGTTTCAGAAAACGTTACTCATTAACATGGACTGCTGCTCAGCCAAGGTCCTGCGAAATTCCTTAACATCAAAAAGAAGAAAAAAGACGGAACAGAGCCATGAATATCGGATGTTATACAAAAGGGGGGTGCACATTAACGAGGACATGCAGGCGGCGGATCGGGAAGTCGGAACTTCCCAAGGACCTTCGCCACTGGGCAAAGGGACAGGGAGATGCAGAAGGGAAAATCAGGATAAAAAGGAGGTCGAGTACGACAACAACTGGAGAGACCCCACGGCAAACGCCGCACGGCCTCTCCCTTTGTTCAGGAATAAAGTCACTTTTACAGGACTCCTCGGTCTCCTTTGGGGACACAAACCTCTGGCCACGGGAATTCTCCCGCACAGCCCCGGGGACAGGGCGGCCACCTCCGTCCTACCCGCAGGAAGCGGGACGAGGCAGCGCTGCTCCGGCACCGGCTCCTGCCGAGGCAGCGGCGGGAAGGAGACCGCGGGCAGCCGCTCCCGCAGCGCCCTCAGGCCACGGGGAACACGGCGCCGACACGGCACAAGGAACCCGCCAGAGCCCCCTGCCGCCCCCTCGGCCCGCAGCCGGCCCCGAGCCCCGGCAGAACCGAGCGCGGCTCCCACCCGCGCTGGGGCCGCCTCCGAGCTCCGCCGCCGCCTCACCGGGCTCCGGCCGCTGCCGCCGCTCGCGGGCCCGCACACACGCTCCGCCAATGGCGCCTCTGCCGAGCCACGCCCGCCCGGGGGGCGGCCCCGGGGCCGGGCTTGGCCCCGCTCGGCCCAATCAGCGCGCGAGATTCTGGAGTGAGGCCACAGTCCGCCAATGGCAGCGAGCCAGGGGCGGGCTCTGCACACGGCCCACACCCGCCCCGCGCTCTCAGGCCCCGCCCCCGGGCTGTGTGAGGGGAAAGCCGCAGATGAGGAGCAGCGCTGGGACGGGCCCGGGCCCGAGTCGGGATTGAGCTGGAAACACAAACAAACTTCTCCGCACCTCCCGGCCCGCCTTTCCCAGCCCCGCGTGTTCGCCGGCACCGGCTACGAGGAAAGCCGTCACTTCTCCTGGCCATAATTAGGAGCATCAGCGCATGGCTTTGATTTCTCCCCAAAAGGGAAAACCCCCCAGGCCCTTGGGCTGAGTGGAGGAGGGGGGAGATTCCTGGCAGAAAACTCCCAAAGTGGTTTTTCCCCAGAGTCGGGAAGAAGAAACCAAAGCCAAGTGAGGCGGGGCCCCCCACCCATCCCGGGGGTTCGGCCCCTTCCCTTTCACCCCCCGGGAACAGCGCCGGGACTGGGGGGGCCCGGGCGGGACTGGGGGGCACAGGGGGGTCCCCAGCACCGGGGGGTCCCTTGGGACTCGGTCCTGTCCCCCCAACCCCCGTTATCAGCCGGGTCCCCCCGTTATCACCAGCCCCCCCTCTTCAATTTACCGGGCCCGCCACGCACCGATACCCCCTCCCCATTCTCTGCCCCACCTTCACCGACACCCCCAAAGCGCTGGGACCCCCCGATCCATGAGCCCCCCCCAGTGCGCCAGGACCCCCCCCTCACCGCCCTTCCCCGACTCACCAGGACCCCCCCAGTCCATGGAACCCCCCCCACTCACCACATCCCCCCCTTCGGCACCCTCTGGGCCCCCCCTATTGATTGATCCCCCCCAAAACGCCCCCAGCCCCTCCCCCCTCGGTTCCCCACGCCCCTGGCCTGCATTCTCAAGTGGGAAACCCCGAATCCTTTGGAATTCTCACCTGGGATCCCCCAAATCCCCCCAGGAAACCCCAAACCCCACCTGGGACCCCCCAAAACCATCAAAAGACTGGTGACACTGGGATGGGACTTGGTATACTGGGACACAACTGGGAACACTGGGACAGGATGGGGGACACTGGGATGGGACTGGGGGCACCAGGACAGGGATGCTGGGACAGGGCTGAAAACACTGGGATGGGACTGGGGACACTGGGACAGTGACACTGGTATGGGGACAATGGGGTGATGGCACTGGGCTGGCTCTGGGAGCACTGGGATGGAACTGGTGACACTGGGGTGGAACTGGTGACACTGGGGTGGTGACACTGAGGCAGCCCTGGGGGACACTGGGCTAGTGGCACTGGGACAGGGAAACTGGGATGGAACTGGGGACACCTGAACAAGACTGAGGGCACTGGTACTTCACAACAAAGACAAGACTTTCTAATTACAGGCAAGGCCGGTAATGGACTTTCTGGACTTTCAGTTATTCCTGCTGTTGTTTCAGTAAATTGTAAAGAGCTGAGGGGTTTAGCTCTTTTTCATGAGGCTCCAGTGCTAATTCTACCAAAAACACCAATAGCTATTGCTATTGCATTGCCAATGAATACAAATAAGTGACCTGGATATCGAGAAATGCGTTTTGAGAGCTTTAGCCCGGCGCCTAATGACCGTTGGGTAAAACATACCACCAATGAATGGCCAGAACTGACGTGCAGTCTGACACACCTGGGTAAAACAGTTGAGATTACAGGCACACTGGACACAGGGGCACACGTCACTGTGATTTCTCATGAATTTTGGCCGAGCAATTGGAATCTGGTGACACCTAGGAGTGGTCTCACAGGGATTGGAGGAGCTACAGTGTGTATGCAAAGTGACTTCATGATTACTGTCACAGGTCCCACAGGAAAGACAGCGACCACCCATCCCTACGTGGTGAAGAAGCCCATTACACTATGGGGGAGAGATGTGTTGTCCCAGTGGAGAACAAAGATGGACGTGGATTCTTAATGGAAACCACAGCTATGCCTGCCACTCATCATTAAGTTACCGTTATTCAGTTATCATGGAAAACCAATCAGCCTGTTTGGATAGATCTGTGGCCTCTTGAGCAGAAAAAATTGAATGCGCTCAAAAAATTAGGAGGCAAATAGCTACAAAAAGCCCACATCAAGCCCACAAATAATCACTGGAATTCCCCAGTGTTTGTCATTCACAAGAAGACTTCTCTGATTCCTGGAGATTGCTTCATGACTTGAGGAATGAACTGATAGAAGACATGATGCATTTACAACCTGGATTTCCTTCTCTTTCAGTGATTCCAAGAGACTGGCTTCCTGTTGTCATTGACTTCACAGATTGTTTTTTCACCATTCCACTGCATCCAGGGGATGCTTCTTGATTTGCCTTTTTGGTTCCAGCCATCAGTAGAGGAGAACCACTGCAAAGGTACCACTGGATGGTTTTACAGCAGAGATGCAAAGGACCTGCAGCCGGCTCCGACGCCGCCAAGCCCGAGAATGGCCTCATGGCCGGTCCCAGTGAACCCGTGAGGGGCCCCTTCCATACTGCTGGTGACTTACCTGGGCTCGTAGCGACCCCCCCGGTGCTGACAGCGGGCTGCCCACTCCGAACAGCAGCCCTCCTGAACGAAACGGGTTTGAACACCGCGGGAATTTCAACAACTTCCTGCAGCGCTACTGCGCATGTGCGGCACAGCCGCCCGCACAGAAAAATGGCGGCTCCCTGCAAAGACCTTCCGTACAACGATATGGCCGCTCCCTGTGTTTTTCCGTACAACAAGATGGCGGCGCCCCACGCGGAGCATGCGCACTGCTGCCGGCGCCATTTTGTAACCACCGAGACTCAGCCTCCATCTACAGCGCCATCTCTGGCCGCCGTGCCCGCTGCAGGGTCGGGCGGCCCCGGAACACCGGCGGCGGAGGTGCCGCGGCTGCGGCCGGCCCCGGAGGTGCGCGGCCCCGGGGTGCCGCCGGCGGGGGTCCCTGTGACCCCCCAGAGCAGGAGTCACCAGCCATGGGGGCGGGTGGCCCCGGAGCGCGGCCAAAGAGGCTTTCAGCACCCCCACCATCGGCGTGAGCCTGCCGCGGGGAGCAGCCGTGTCGAGGTGCCGGCTTCTTTTCAGCCTCTGCCAGCGCCAGGATTGGAGCACGGGAGACGCAGTTTTGGTGTTCGGGCTCAGGATTTTATTCATTCTTATCTGCATTACAGCCTCACAAGCCGTGAGTTCTGTACACTAACTAGCTAAGCACAGAATGGTGAGTCTCTGTCTATCCCTACCCGCTCTTTTCAAGGACAAATCATCCAATGAGAAAATGACACTCAAATTATTTCTATTTTTGACTCAATGACCCCATGGTCCACAATGTGGGCTTTATTACCCAATCAAAGAAACCACCCAAACACATGAATTGAAGGTGAAGAAGTGTTGTGTTTGTGCAGGTCCAGGGCCCAGGTGGATTCCAGCGGAGAACGTGGAGCCAAATCAAGCACAGGAACACGCTGACAGCTCCAAGAGCAGAGAAGCAGCACGCAGACGTGAGCTGCACGGAGACTGTAGCTGATGGCAGACATCTTCTGTCCCACGTGCAAGAACTGTCAACCCTGGGGTTTGTGTTAGTGTAAAAGGTGTGGGAATCGTTGGTATCGTAGAGCTCTGTTGGCACAAGCGTGGTGAACATCGTGGTGTGATCTAGAATCCCAAACAAAGCACAAGGCCGTTGGATATTTAGTTGCAGTGGGTCACGGTGAAGAAAGCAGCCCCCATCTTCCCATTCTTCGGGAGGAATGGAGGAGGGAATTTTTGAGAGAATCAAAAGAGATTCAAATTTGGAGAGTTGAATGCAAACAAAATAATTCAGTGCCTTATATCTGGCCGGTCCCGGGTGAAATTTGTGGATGAACCAAAAAAGGGAACGTGCTGAAAGATGTGCCTGGAAATTAAAAATGAAAAAGGAAGTGCCTTAAATCAAAAAGCATTAAGTTAAATCAGGGATCGTGTTTATATCTTATTTTGTTTGCCTTCATCAACGCAACCTTACCTGTCGATCAACCAAAGACCAACACTTGGGGAGCAGTGGTGTTCTAGAATCCCTTTGTTAGAGAATAGTTTAAGGGAAATCTGGGGTTCAATCAAATGTTACGTTTTTTTTTGCGTGCTTGCTTTTAGTAATTTACTTGCTTTTAGCAATTTACTTGCTTTTAATGATGCAAATTTGCCACTCAGTCAACCTAAAACAAATATCTGGGTGACTTTAGCCAGTGCATCAGGTTTAGATACCGTATGTCTGTCCAATACAACCCAGAAAAGCCATTTCCCACCTGTCTGGTTGGTGTGCCAGTGGATGCTTGGCCAGCTCCAGAGAAAACTGACAGAGCCATTCAAGGTACAATTGCAGGATCATCCACATGGGATTTTTGGTCCCCGGTAGATGCATGGAACTGGTGGGTTCCTCACCTTCCCACGGCATCTCGTGAACCTGAAGTACGGAAGACTTTTGGTTCTGTAAACATGATTTTTTCATGCCAAATTAAACTATACAGGGAAAGATCAATTTTTGGTTAAGGATGTTTGTCCTTACCACTTTGTATAGAAAAATGAGATTAATTGGTGTAATCATACTTCTTTAGTTCAGTCACACATCAGTCCACACAGACATGAGGTACAAATTCAAGTTTAGTTTTAAATAAATAGAGGGTTCTTAAGTGCCTTAGCAAATAAGAGACGAAATCAGTTAGCAAGAAAGAGACCTAAAGTCTAGTTTAAAGTTCAAATGACATTGCCTTTTGCAAAGTTAGTTGAATTCTAATCATAACAAAAATAATGTAGCCTTGCTGAAACATGCCTAGATAGAACAGACAGAGCTACATGTGTAGAATTTGTGTAAGAAATTGCAAATATTGTCGCACATCAATCTTAGCTTAGGCCAGGCCCAACAAGGCAATACTGGACTCGTGTTTCTACCTGATTGGTAGAAACCAATAGAATAAAATGCGCTGCTTTAAAGCTCAGGGAAGACCAATCACAAATGCCACTGTTGTTGTTTCTGCAGCTGCTACTGACAGTAGATATCTATATGTATATATAAATATATGCACACTGATAAGACTCAGGGGACACAGACTACAAGTGCTGCCGCTGCTGCTGCTTCTGCTTAGGACTCAGAAACTTGTGGGAATGCATTTCCACACCCAAGCAAATGATTCTATTTAAGGAAAAAAGTTTCAGTTTACCTTTGAACTTAGAAGGAAGCCAAGCTGGAAAGTTGTGTGCCCTTCTCATGGACATCAGCCCAGTGCCAGCACAGGGGCACTGGTTGGGCTTTGGAGATGTTTCTCAGGGCCTGTGGCTGCTGCTATTGGCAGCAAGGCAAATTGTCCCTCCTAAATCATCCTATACTTGAGAATGAGCTCAGAGGTGCTCAGGCGCTTTTTAATGTGTCCTGGCCAGGGGTCAGAGGCTTCTCCGACACCTGTGCTCGCCTTTTGTTTCCGTATAGTTAATCATTTTATTATTTGTAAAATGTTTTATCTTTCATTAAAACCTTTCTTTGTTAAAACCTTTGCATTACAAAACACATTTGAAGAAACATCTGGCAAATGTTATGAAGCCACTCTGGGAGGTTGCAGGCCAACCCTCAGGATTGATGCATCTTCATGGGGCTCATTACACGCTGGCCTCATGTGAGAATGTATCAGAAACTTTGTTCTTTATGTTATGAAACTTCATGTTCTTTATGAAACTTTCTGTTAGAAGGCTTCCTGCACACTGCTGCTGATATGATGCCACCGCTCCTGCTGGGGACACGGGGACTTCACTGGCTTGAGCTGTGACAGCCTCTGCCTCCATGAGGCTGATTTAGCTATGCAGTAAAGGACTTTGCTTTTACAACTGCCCATCACCATTGATTTCAGTGAGGACACCCCAAAACCTTGACACAGGATGGCCCCTGTGGCCGAGCAGTGCCAAAGAGCCATCGAGGACATCTCAAAGCTGCTACGGGCACAGCAATGTCATGTCATAGGGGTGGTGATGCCATCGGGGACATTGCTGGTGGCACTTGTCCCCTCCCCCATCCCCGTACAGTGTTTTAAACAAATTTGGGGAATTTTCCTGGAATTTTCATTGAAACTGTCCCAAATCCTGATGGGAATTCTTAAGGTGACATCAATGGGGACAGCTGGGGACAGTCAGGGATGCTCAGGGACACTTTGGGACATGCAGGGACGCAGGGCCAGAGGGTGAATTAGCCCCCTCGGTGCCTTGCAGAAGAGGCAGCAGACCCGGGTTATAAATGACAATATAAATGACAATATAAATGACAATAAAATGTTGGCTTTTGCATTCATGCTTTTGCCCGTTGTTATTGATTGAAACGATTTTGATACGGTGCCATTTATAATTCAGCTGTTTTTTGGTGTAATATAATCAGTTTATGTGTGTGCAGTATAGCCAACAGAAATGGCACCATGATAAATCAATATTATATCATAGGCCTTAGCGAAATATTAAAATAGAGACTGCGCAGTGCTGAAATGCTTTTATATTATAACTATTATTACTGACTTTTACATTATAGCTAACTCAGACAATGGCGTTGTCTTAGTTTGAAAGACAGGTGTCTGCCAGGGAAAGCTGGAGCCTCCCTTGGAATGGAGAATTCAAACCCCCTCCCTCCAAACTGTTATAATTTTGAAAATTAATGGGCTCTCGGGCAGAGGTCCCACCATGTCTATGTCCTCCCATCATCCCAACCACGTCTCAGTTCAATGACTCTATTTTTACCCCAGCGTTGGATATTTTAAATGGATGAAGAGAAATGAAAAGCAAATCAAGGCCAAAAGAAAAGGATTTCCCTGTCCATGCCGGCTGAGGATCCACATTCTTGGGTGGGAGGGAAGAACCTTTTATGGAGGGGTTCCCACCCCACTGCCTCCAAAATCTTGGTCTTGGCCCCAGATCATCACCATGTGGCTGCACAAGATGCCCTCGGGCAATAGGAAATCAAAATCGTGTGGAATCCCTGAGGTTGGAAAAGATCTCGAAGACCATCCAGTATTCCTTGATGCCACCAAAAGATAGGACTGAACAAAAAAAAATTTTCTGGGGTTGAAAGTCAACAAATCCACTCTCCCCAAGGAATTCCCAATGTCAGTCTGCGTCACAAGGGATGTTTCTGCCCCTGTGTTCATCCAGGTGCCCATGGGGAGACAGGAAGATGTGGATCCCCCACAGCCAGGTGTCTTCCCAACATGGATCACCAGGGCTCTGCCCAACGGGGGTCACTGGGGATCATCCAACGCCGATCCTCCCATGGGGGATGGAGCTGGAGCAGCGCACGAAGCTCTTCCCGCACTCGGGGCACTCGCAGGGCTTCCCTCAGTGCTGCCTCCGTTGGTGTCTGGTCAAGATAGAGCTACTGGAGAAGCTCTTCCCACACTCAGGACACTCGTAGGGCCTCTCCCCAGTGTGGATGCGCCGGTGGACAGTGAGGGTGGAGTTTTGCTTGAAACCCTTCCCGCAGTCGGGGCAGCGGAAGGGCCTCTCCTCCGTGTGAATGTGCTGATGTAAGAGGAGATTGGAGCTCCTTGCAAACCTCTTCCCACACTCAGGACACTCGTAGGGCCTCTCCCCGGTGTGGATGCGCTGGTGTTTTCTCAGGTCGGAGCACAATCCAAAGCTCTTCCCACATTCCAAGCAGGTGTAGGGCCCTTCCCCCGTGTGGATCACTCGGTGCCGGACGAGACTGGAGCTGTCTCTGAAGCTCCTCCCACATTCCCCACACACGTATGGTTTTTCCCCACTGTGGATCATCTGGTGTTTCCACAGGGTAGAGCTGTCTCTGAAGCTGTTCCCACATTCCCCACACTCGTAGGGTTTTTCCCCAGTGTGGATCATCTGGTGTTTCCACAGGGCGGAGCTGTTCCTGAAGCTGTTCCCACACTCCCCACACTTGTAGGGTTTTTCCCCAGTGTGGATCCTCTCATGTCTCCTCAGGTTACTGCTGTGGCTGAAGCTCTTCCCACATTCCCCACACTCGTAGGGCTGTTCCCCACTGTGGATCCTCTGGTGCCGGAGCAGGTGGCAGCTGTAGCTGAAACCCTTCCCACATTCCAGGCACTTGTGGGGCTTCTCCCCTCCATGAGGCTTCTCCACCAGCTCTGAGCTCCGGCTGGATCTCCGGCCGCCCTCCTGGCACAGGGCAGGTCTTTCCTCCTCGCAGCTCCCTGGGCTGGGTTTGCAGCCCCTCCTCCTGCGGGATGTCCGGGGCTTTTCCTCCTTCTCCATCTGGGCACTCCTTGGGAATGACAAATCCTGGTTTAGGGAGAAAACAAGAGGAGAGCACCTTAGGCTGGGGGTTCCTCCTTGCCCAAGTTATTCTCAAAAAGTCAGCGGGCATCTTGTGTCTGTGAAAACCTCCAAAACACCAAGATTCAGCCTAGAACTCCTCCAAACATCGACACAGATCAAAAACTCCCCACACATCGAGACTCAGACAAAAACTTGTCTACAATATAAAGATTCAGCCCCTCGCAAAACCTCCCCCCTCCCACCTCCCCAAATTCCCCTCGCGGGGGCGCTGCGGCCGAGGGCGGGGCGCACGTGGGGTCCAGGGGGGCACCGCTGGGACCTGCGGGTCTGCCTGGCAACTGGTGAGTCATCAGCGCCACGCGCTCCCATTGGCTGAGCCTGCCCGAGGGGTGGGGCTACAGCAACGGGGGACACCCTGCTCCAGGGGGGATGTCCCGCAAACGGGGAACCCCCATGAAAGGGAGAAGAGGAAAGTGTCTTTACAAACAGATGCTGCGAATCGGCTTGGGGATAGGGCCAGGCACTTGGACATATGGAAGGGACAGAAGAAGGCATCAGTTCCAGAAAATATTAACTGACCACGCAGCCTGCTGCTCTTGTAACATTAATTTTGAAGAATTAAAGATTTTAGTTAAACCAGATATTGCTGAAGTAAGACAGATAGACTTCCCTTTTGATAAGCAGAAGCCGGATTTAAGGAACTGATAAATCATCAGGCCTGTCAACTTATGTTTGTGTATTCTGACTAATCAATAGGCTTCAAGAAGGACAATGAATTCATAAATCAAATACTCCTGGGAAAACAGGATTCAGTTGTCACACAACACTAAAAGGTTAAAAAGTCAAAGCGAAGAAGACTCACTTACTCCATCATTTTGAGACCCTGCCCCATAAAAAAGACCACTGACCCATTTCAAAGAACAAACCACGCATGCTTAATAGCTTTTGGCTAATTACCATACGAAGCGGGGAATGGGATGTACTAAAGTCATGAATATACATTTGCGTTTTGGGTATTCAATCCTTCTGTACATAAAAAGACCCTGTGATCTTCTGTAGGGGCGCGTGTGTTTGGGAGCTATCCCGCACGCTGCCCGGCGTCGTCATTAAACGTACACTTCCTAACTTTAAACTGTTAGAGAGTCTTTTGTCCGTCATAGTTGGATATTGGCATTAGGGCGATATTCAAATTTTTTTAATAATTCACTCTGCCAAGGTCCTGCTAAATTCATCAACTGCGACAAGAAGAACAAAGACTGAACAGAGCTGTGACTATCGTTACCTATACAGAAGTGGGGTGCATATTAAGGGAGGTATGTCGTAGGTGGATTGGGAAGTCTGTACCTCTCAAGTTCTTCAGCCAATGGGGAAAAGGAGTAAAGGAAAATTAGGATGAAAAGGAGGCTGCGTCCTCCAACAATTGGAGAGATCCCATGGGAAATGTCCCACGGCCTCTCCATGTTTTTATTAATGAGATTACTCTTACAGGACTCCTCTGTCTACTTTGTGGACACAAACCCCTGGTGATGTCAATTTTTCCACACACCTTGGGGCTCCTCTGGAATTCCTTCCACCGTCCGGGGCGGCGGGCAGTGAGTGGAGCTGAAGGTGCCTCACCCAGTTTGGGTGATCGGCTCCCTGGGGTGGCGGCGGCACCGGGGGTTTGACTGGGGACCCCAGAGTGTCCAGGAGACAGATCAGCAGTGACACATCAGGGGGGTCTGTGAAGAGTCAGCAGGGAGAGAGCACTGAAAATCTCATCAGTGAGGACACTGGGATCTTCAGGGAGTGAACATGGCAGGGCACCCATGGAGGGTGGAAAAGGGAAAGCCAGGAAGGCGTCCTGGCAAAAGGGATGACGATCGCAAAATAACTCTGAAGGGTCCCTTGGGAGAATGCTGAGGTAGTTTGCCCAGAGTTTTACCTTTCATGTTTTTCAGATTCTGCGCTACATAGGGGTGTAGTTCTGAGCCTCAGATTAAGTGCTGCTAAGCTCTCATCACAGAGTAGGTACACAAAACAAATCCTTCTCCTGCTGAAGACCAAGGACAACAAGCACAACTTTCAAGCCCAAATACATAAAAAACGGTGGACTAAAGAGACAAACAAGGAGCACGACACCTCACGACCTGAGGCTGTGGTTGGACAACTGGGCTCCAATATGCAAATGGCCCAAACTTAACAAAATTTAGGACCTTGTGACCAGTCATCCATTTTGTGACCATTCTACGTCCCCCTGGAGTGTAGCCCTGGTCAGGCTCCTGCCCTGCCCAAGGTGTACCCTAAAGAGCTTTCAATAAATATCGACTTTATTCTCTAGCTCTGTGCAGTCCCTGTTACAGGTCAGCCTTCCCAAGGCATCGTTCTCCCAGAGGTAATTAAGGACATGGACACCCAGAGGGGCAATAAGGGAGGTCTAGAAGGGATTTAGACAACAGGGGATGGATGGTGTTGGTGTGCAGGGTGAGGGTGAAGGGGAGGGTGCAAGAGTTTGATCAAGGCAAGAAGCAGCAGGAGGAATCTCTGCGGTAAGAAAAAAGATGATGGAAAAGAGGAGGAAGAGAGAAATACTGAGGACTGGGACATTTTTCAGCAGGGTCTTATCCTCTAAATTTGCCTGCTGCTGCAGATCCTTTGTGCCCCCAGTTTCCAGGAGAGGAAAACAAGGAGGTCAGGATCCCAGGGAGTTTCTCCGTGCTGGGGAGCGGCAGCAGCGGGCACAGAGGTGCGGCACCGGGAGCACGGGCTGGGGGCCTGTGGGGAGCTGTGGGGCAGCTGGGGCTCAGCAGGAAGGAAGGAACAGCTGGGAAATGTGGATTACTCCGGGAAGGATCGAGATTCTCCTTTAAGGATTTTGTTTGGGTCGCTGGAGAAAGGAATGACTCTGCAGAAAGCTCAGCAGTGGTCAGAGGAGGAGCACCCACAGGCACTCAGGGGGGCTGCAGGAGCCGCACAAGAAGCCCCTGGAGCACTTGGGCACAAAGGCACAGCAGGTGAAGGCAAGAAGGGAGGAGGAAAAGGCCAAGCTGGAGGCAAAGGCCATGGCAGAGTTTCTACAGCCCCGGAGGGATGAACCCCAGCGCCCAAGGGGGCCCCAGCACCGAGGGGACGGGCTCGGCCACAAGCACCTGGCACAGGCATTGCCCTCCTCGGCGGGGGAGAGCCCACCCAAACAGCCCCTGGCAAGGAAGCAGGGTTCCATCTGCAGGCCACAAGGACACTGCAGGCACACACAGCAGCACCCTCAGCAGGAGCAAGTCCAGCCCTGCATGGACATGGATTCCTGGGGCTGCCAGAGCTCCCATTCCACCAGGGACCCACCACACTGCAGCCCTTGACAACATTCAGGCTGGGGCTGCATCCACACGAGGCCTTTCCTCATACACACAGGGGCCTCTCCATCCGCTCTGGATCTTAGACCTAAGGGGGGAAAATCCCAAAAATGTCTTTGATTATTCAGGGGACAAGTGGGAAAGATGTGTTTTATTCAACCACTATCAGCAGATGTGGGGGATGGGTTTGAAATGCAGAAATTGTTATTTGCTCCTAATTGTGATTGTAATTTAATGGGGAGGTATTTGATGGCTATATTGGAAATGCAAATCAATATTGTAAAAGGTGAAACACAGGCTAGTTCTCTTGTACCTTTCTGTCAAATGTCTGGCAGGGCCTGTGCTGAAGTGAACCCACAAGTGTGGGCAGCCCCAGGGAAAGAGGGAAAATCAGATACCCAGCCTCTCCAAATTACTCTGAAGCAACCAGGACAAGTTGTGTCTAAAAGCAATCCCGTGTTCCAAGGGAGGGAAGGAAGGGCTTACAGCCTGATATTGAATCCCTGTAATGCAGGATGTGGATGACGTGCTTCAGTCAGGAGGTCAAGAAGTGGTAGAAGAAGCCTCTGTGAATTGGCTCAATTTTCAGGCTAAAAAGCATCATGGAGTATTTGAAAAAAAAACAAAAAAACCCCCAAAAAACCAAAAAAAAAAAAGCGCAAAAGCTGGAGAAAAAAGTTATATATTTGGGGCATATTTTGACTGAAGGTTTGTGGTGTATGGACCCACAGAGGGTCCAGGGAATCTCAGAAGTAATGTTACCCAGGACTAAAATGGAGCTGGGACAACACTGAGGATTAATGGGGAATTGAAGGACCTGGATTGAGGATTCTCTGTTCTACTCAGAACATTGTATGACTTTTTAACCCCAGACAGCCTCAATTTTGCGGTATGGACATGAGAAAGAGAACTTGAGAAAATGAAAAAACAAAATGATTGATGCCCCAGCCATGGCTCTCCCAGACTCCCAAAAGGAATTGGAATTGTCTGTGGATGTCAAACAGGCCACGACTGACCCCGCACTGAAGGCACCGGAGCAGCAGCCAGGGCTCCACAGCGGGGGAAGCCCCTGTGCCTGCCCACAGATCCTCTGCTGGAATCGTCTGCCTGGGCACCTCCTGGGGCATCTCCACACACTGGGGGCCAAGCCTTGCTGCCACTGCTGGAGCTTCAGTGGTTTCTGTGCCTGCACTCGCCACAGGGCTGGGGAAGACAACGGGAGAATTCCACTCTGGCTCTCAATCACACTCACACACTGGGCTGGATGGGATTACATTGTTGGAAAATATACCGGCTTTAAATTTAGGGGGTTTTGAATTTCTCTACTCAGGCTTGGTTTGCCTTTGCCCTGGGGAAAGGAATTTTAGAAGATTTTTTTTTTAAAAGGGATGTTACACCACCCAACAGAGATGAGTTTACCATCTCAACAGACTGGGAATAGCCCAAAAGACACCCACAAAGATAACGACCAGCAACAAAACATCAACGACCATCAGCAAATAGCAACCAACATCTACCCCAGACACTGCCCCTGGAATAGCTGGAGACACCTGGTCTGGAAAAGGCTGGTAAGGAAATTCAGGAGTGCCGACCTAATTAACATCAGAGGCAAAGAAATCCGGCTCCAGTAGGAAACCGAATACTGAGAACTTCCCAACTTGGAAGCAATGAACATCAAACCCATGGATTTCTATGGGTTCAGACTGTTTAAAGTTTAGGGAAAATCTACTAAAACTCACATGAAACATTAATTTTGAAGAGTTAAAGATTTTAGTTAAACCAGATATTGCTGAAGTAAGACAGATAGACTTCCCTTTTGATAAGCAGAAGCCGGATTTAAGGAACTGATAAATCACGAGGCTTGTCAACTTACGTTTGTGTATTCTGACTAATCAATAGGCTTCAAGAAGGACAATGAATTCATAAATCAAATACTCCTGGGAAAACAGGATTCAGATGTCACACAACACTAAAAGGTTAAAAAGTCAAAGCGAAGAAGACTCACTTACTTCATCATTTTGAGACCCTGCCCCATAAAAAAGACCACCGACCCATTTCAAAGAACAAACCACGCATGCTTAATAGCTTTTGGCTAATTACCATACGAAGCGGGGAATGGGATGTACTGAAGTCATGAATATACATTTGTGTTTTGGGTATTCAATACTTCAGTACATAAAAAGACCCTGTGATCTTCTGTAGGGGCGTGTGTGTTTGGGAGCTATCCCGCACGCTGCCCGGCGTCGTCATTAAACATACACTTCCTAACTTTAAACTGTTAGAGAGTCTTTTGTCCGTCAGAGTTGGATATCGGCATTAGGGCGATATTCATATTTTTTTAATAATTCACACGTGTCATGGAATGATTTTCTCCGCAAACCCGGGCTGTGTGTGGATGAAATGATTTGTGTTGCACATCCTGGCCAAAATGAAGTAATGCCTTGACTCTCTAACAGTAAAAATATTGTTGGAGAGTTTTCGTTTCCCTCGCAGTTTAAGTGAAAGGATTACACCATTGGAACATTTTCGGTAATATTCCTACTTTTATGTGGTCAGTTAGATTTGACCAGGGGTGTGAGAAACAATTTTTAGTCTCAGGAGAAGAAGTAGAAGAAACTTGATTGTTTTGGAATGTTTTTTGTGTATGTTTGTGGGAGGCTCTAAGTGATGGCAAAACTCTGGTATGGGTTTTTCGATGGGCAAAGGGACAGGGAGATGCAGAAGGGAAAATCAGGATAAAAAGGAGGCCGCGTACGACAACAACAGGAGAGACCCCACGGCAAACGCCGCACGGCCTCTCCCTTTGTTCAGGAATAAAGTCACTTTTACACGACTCCTCGGTCTCCTCCGGGGACACAAACCTCTGGCCACGGGAATTTTCCCGCACAGCCCCGGGGACAGGGCGGCCACCTCCGTCCTACCCGCAGGAAGCGGGACGAGGCAGCGCTGCTCCGGCACCGGCTCCTGCCGAGGCAGCGGCGGGAAGGAGACCGCGGGCAGCCGCTCCCGCAGCGCCCTCAGGCCACGGGGAACACGGCGCCGACACGGCACAAGGAACCCGCCAGAGCCCCCTGCCGCCCCCTCGGCCCGCAGCCGGCCCCGAGCCCCGGCAGAACCGAGCGCGGCTCCCACCCGCGCTGGGGCCGCCTCCGAGCTCCGCCGCCGCCTCACCGGGCTCCGGCCGCTGCCGCCGCTCCCGGGCCCGCACACACGCTCCGCCAATGGCGCCTCTGCCGAGCCACGCCCGCCCGGGGGGCGGCCCCGGGGCCGGGCTTGGCCCCACTCGGCCCAATCGGCGCGCGAGATTCTGGAGTGAGGCCACAATTCGCCAATGGCAGCGAGACAGGGGCGGGCTCTGCACACGGCCCACACCCGCCCCGCGCTCTCAGGCCCCGCCCCCGGGCTGTGTGAGGGGAAAGCCGCAGATGAGGAACAGCGCTGGGACGGGCCCGGGCCCGAGTCGGGATTGAGCTGGAAACACAAACAAACTTCTCCGCACCTCCCGGCCCGCCTTTCCCAGCCCCGCGTGTTCGCCGGCACCGGCTCCGAGGAAAGCCGTCACTTCTCCTGGCCATAATTATGAGAATGAGGTGCACGGCTTTGATTTCGCCAAAAAAAGAGGGAAAACCCCCAACGCCCCTGGGCTGAGTGGAGGAGGGGAGAGATTTCTGGCAGAAACTTCCAAAAATCTTTTTTTCCTGAGGCTGGAAGAGCAAACCAAACCCAAGCGAGGTGGGTCCCACCCCTCAGCATCGCCCCCCTGCCGTCCCAGCTGAAGCCCTCGCCGGCTGCTCCGGGCTGGATGGGCAGACTGGGAGCGCTGGGAAGGGGCCCCGGCTCAGGGCGCAGCCCCCGGGGCAGCCCCACGGCCCCTAAGGCAGCTCCAAGGCTCCGCCAGCCGGGACGGGACGTGGGAGGGGGAGCAGGGCAGGGACGGGGCTGCCGGCACCGGGGGAACACGAGGGACACTGGGGGCACTTCGCAAGCATTTAATGCAAAAGATAAAATTGATGAGGGAGACAAAAGCAACAGCAACAGTGGCACCATAGCACGGGGGCACACAAGGACGTGTCCCATTGTAGTGGGGTGGTGCTGTCCGATGCCAGGCACCCACCAAAGCTGCTCTGTCAGTGCCCTCCACAGCAGGACAGGGGAGAGAAAATTTAACCAAGGGTTCATGAGTTAAGGAGCAAGAGAGTTCCCTCATCAAACATCGTCACGGGCAAAACAGGCTCCAAACTGGAGATATGAATTGAATTTATTGCTAACAAACTCAGAGTAGGACAACGAGAGGAAAAAACCCTTCAAAACACCATCCCCGGCCCTCCCTCCTTCCACCTCTACCTCCTACCCCGGTAGTGCAGGGAGACAGGGAATGGGGGGCCACGCTCAGTTCATGCCCCTCAGTTCAGGCTTCTTCCTCTGCTAAGGGACAGGAGCCATTCTTCTGCTGCACCCTGGGGAACTCCCACTGGACAGTTCTCTGGAACTTCTCCAACCCCAGTCCATCCCATAGGCAACAGCCCCCCTCAAACTGCTGCAGCATGGGTCCCCTGCCACGGGGTCAGTCCTTCAAAGACAGGCTGCTCCAGCGGGGCCCCTCTGTCCACAGGGTCACAGCCTCCTGTCAGGCATCCCCCTGCTCCAGCGTTGCTCCTCCAGGGGCTGCAGGGAGATCTCTGCATCCCCATGGATCTCCAGAGGCTGCAGGGGGGTCTCTGCATCTGGCACTGCTGTCTTTGGAGGCACCAGGAATAGGCTGAGCTCCGCCTGAAGCTCATCTCACATTCCCCGTTCTTGTAGGGCCCAATCCCCAGTGTGGATGTTCTGATGTCTCCTCAGCTCGAAGCTCCACCTGGAGCCCTTTCCACATTCCAAGCACCCGTGGGGCTTCTCACTGGCCTGAGCCTTCTCCACCAGCTCCAAGATCTGGCTGTATCTCCGGCCACCTCCCCAGCACAGGGGTGGGGGTCTTTCCTCCTCACAGCTCCTTGGGCTTGGTCTGCAGCCCCTCCTTGTGTGGGTGCTCTTGGGCTTTTCCTCCCCATTGGATTCCTGTGTCAGGGAGCCACTCAAAACAGCCTCTTCCACAAGATTCCGTGGCGGGGATTTCTTCTCCCTGGTCTCTGTCTGCAGCTCAGTGCCTGGAGTAAGGAAAGACAAGGAGAGGAAGGAATGAGGAAGGAAGCAGGACAGAATGACGAGAGGAAGGAAGGAGAGGATAGGATTTGCCTCTGTCAGAGGGAAGGGGAAGGAGATCCCCCCAGCCTACCCCTGGCAGGACAGCGTCGGCAGTGGGGTTATCCTGCAGCCGGGGGTGAGGCTGGGCTGGGAGATGGAGCAGAGGAGAGGGGGAAAGGGGCAACGACTTCCTCCTCACCTGCCTCAGTATCCCAGGCATCTTCTTTTTTCCTTGCAGCCTCCTTTAGCTCCATCTAGACACAGTCTGAGGTTGACAAATCCTGGCTTGGGGGAAAAGGCATTGGTGAGCACCTTGGGTTAGCTGGTCCCACTGCCCAAGTCCCGCTCAAGAAGTCACCACCTGTTGACCACGGGGTGGGCCGAGACCCTGCTCATCTCTATCCTCCCCCACCCTGCCAGGCTGCTGAGGAACCCTAGCTTCGGGATCTCCCCATGCTGCTCTCCCCACTCCTCGCGAGCCCCAAAACCGATGTCACCCCCCAGGTCCTCCGGTACTGGGCAATCACCGTGTGGATCCTCCATGATTCTCCCAAGGGACATTTGTGGCTCAGCTTTCAGGTCCTGCAAGATCCAAACATCCCAGCCGTTGCAAAAGGCCCTCCAGGACACCCTCTGAGAGATGTGGGGCGAGCTTCCCCTCCCTGTTCACCTGCTGGGGCCGGGGAATCTGCGGACTCAGCAGGAGGGTGGGGGAACCACATGGTTCTACTGCTGCTCCTTCTCTTTCTGCTCCTGTTCCTGCTCCTCCTTTTCCCCCTCCTTGTCCTCCCTCCTTCCTCTTCCTCCTGCTCCTCCTAACCACCAAACCCAGACCCCCCCTTTCCCACCCCCTTGCCCCATGGCCGCTGAAGCACTGGATGCTGTGTGGGAAACCCCCTATGAGCCCCCCAGGGATGAGCAGGGGGCTTGGGGACCCCTCCAGTGCAGATCCATCCTGCCTCCCCACCCCGAGACCCAGGGAATCACTCCAGGGATGGAATGACGGGGACAAGAAAGGACCCATATGAAACCCCTTTTCATGTCCCAACCCCACCTTTCCCTCCCCTCCCCCATTGTTTCTCCAACCCAAAGACCCCTCCCAACTCAGTTTGGGGGTCCCACACCTCTCTCACTCTCTTTGGGGATCCCAGACCTCTCTTTTTCCCCCTCTTCTCTGCCTTCCTCATCATCCCCCCAGTCCCCACCACCCTTCTCCCCTGTGCTTGGTTTGGGGGATTCCAGGCCCCTACTGCTCAGACTGCAGGTACCATCCCCCTTGCCCTCAATTCAGGCAGCTCCTGGCAGCTTTTTTCTGGAA
Source organism: Chamaea fasciata (assembly GCF_029207755.1). Classification (NCBI taxonomy): domain Eukaryota; kingdom Metazoa; phylum Chordata; class Aves; order Passeriformes; family Sylviidae; genus Chamaea; species Chamaea fasciata. The sequence continues at coordinate 3,253,048 of NW_027094117.1, read as the reverse complement.
GGATCCCTGAGTTTTGGGATTTTTGGGATGCAGTTTTGGAGGGGGACAGCTCTGTCTGGCTTTCCCCTTCCCTGTTGTGGCCTCTCAGCTGCCCCTGACACCCCGAGGCTGCTGGGATTTCCCTCCTGGGGACAAGGATGTTCATTCCCTCCCAGGAGCCCAATGCCCGGCTGGGGGTCCAGGTCAGGGGCTCCTTGAGCAGCTGCCCCAGAACCTCCACCAGGGTCTCCCAGTGCAGCTGGAGCTGCTCGGTCTGGGGTCCCCAAAGCCCTCAGCAAGCCCCAAGGCCCTCCCAGGAACCCTCAGCTCCCTCAAACCCAGCATCCCCCACAGCCCCTGCAAGTTCCCCCCATGGCACCGGCCATGGCCATGTCCCCACATGCCACTGGCCATGTCCCACCATGTCCTCACCCATTGGCTGTTTCCCCACCACATTCCCATCCCTGTCATTGTCCCCCATACCTCTGTCCATGCTCGTGTCCTCTCACATCCCCACAAATGGCCACGTCCCCATCCATGTCCACGTGTCCCCATGTCAATGTTCCACCATGTCTATATCCTTTCATGTCCCCACCCACGTCTCAGTTCAATGTCTTTATTTTTACTCCCATTTCAGATGTTTTGAAAGAATGAAAAGAAATGAAAAGCGAATCAAGGCCAAAAGAAAAGGATTTCCATGTCTGTGCTGGGTGAGGATCCACGTGCTTCAGTGGAAGGGAAGAAGCTTTTTCAGAAGGGTTTCCACCCCGCTGTCTCCAAAATCTTGGTCTTTGCCCAATCCATCACCATTTGGCTGCAGAAGAAGCCTTTGGGCCACAGAAAATCAGAATGGAATCACTGAGGTTGGAAAAGACCTCAAGACCTCAAGTGTTGTTGATGCCACCAGAAGATATGACTGAACTCAAAAGATTTTTTGGGGGTTGAAAGACAACAAATCCACTCTCCCCAGTGAATTCCTGATGTTGGTTTGCATCCCTATGGATCTTGCTGCCCCTGCATTCACCCAGGTTACCACGGGGAGCCAGGAAGCGGTGGAGCCCCCCAGCCAGGTGTCTTCCCAACACGGATCACCAGGACCATAAATCACCCGGGCTCTGCCCAACGCGGGTCACTGGGGATCATCCAACGCCGATCCTCCCATGGGGGATGGAGCTGGAGCAGCGCACGAAGCTCTTCCCGCACTCAGGGCACTCGCAGGGCTTCCCTCAGTGCTGCCTCCATTGGAGTTTGGTCCAGTGAGAGCTCTGTGAGAAGCTCTTCCCACACTCGGGACACTGGCACGGCCTCTCCACAGTGTGAAAGTGCTGGTGTCTTCTCAGGTCAACCCTCCAGCTAAAGCTGTTCCCACATTCACCATGCTTGTGGGGCCATTCCTCAGTGTGGATCCTCTGGTGCTGGCTCAGGTCAGAGCTGTAGCTGAAGCTCTTCTCACATTCCAAGCACTTCTGGGGCTTCTCCACAGCCTGGGGCTCTGAGCTCCAGCTGGGTCTCTGGCCGCCTTCCCAGCACAGGGAGGGTCTTTCCTCCTTGCAACTCCCTGGGCTGGGTTTGCAGCCCCTCCTTGTGTGGAGGGCTTTTCTCTAGGGTGTTTCCTCCTCCTCCATCTGACCACAGCTTGAGAATGACAAATCCTGGTTTGGGAGGAAAAATAAGGGCTGAGTGCCATAGGGGGGGGGGGGGTTCCTACTGCCCAGGTCTAGCTCTGGATGTCTCTGGGTGTTTTGTATCCATAAAAGTCCCAAGCAGCCACAATTCAGCCCAAAAAACCCTTCCTGGAGTTCCTCCTCTCTGATGTCTCCACTTTGGGGTTCTGGGCATCTCCCTTCCCTGGGCTGATGGGGGTCCCGTGACTCCTGAGGTTTCCCCCTCTCTGGGGTCCCGCTGAGGGATGATCCGGGCAGCTTTTGGGAGTCCCAGGGGTTCTTTCTGCTCACTCTCTGCTCTGGCATTCCTGGGATCCCAGGGATTCCCCCTTATCCAGGCTCCTCCCGTCTCCAAGCTGCTGGGGGTTCCCCAGCTCCGGGATTGCCCCTCCCCCCCTGCCCCGGGCTCCCGGCGTTCCCCTCCACCTCTCTCCTGGGGGGGCCCCAAGACCGATGTCCGCCTCCCACGCTGGCACCGCGCAATCACCACGTGGAGACCCCAAACATCTCCCAAAGGGGTATTTGCGGCTCAGCTTTGGGGTCCCGCAGGATCCAAACATCCTCCCCACCCCAAAATGAAACCCTTCCAGGGACCCTTACCGATATTTGGGGCTCAAACCCGGAACCTGCGAGTTCCAAACACGCCCCAAGAAAAATGGCCGCTCGGGGACCCCCTGAGAGATTTGGGGCGAGCTCCCCATCTCAGCTCACCTGCGAGATGTGGGGAAGCCGAGCCCCAGCGCCAGGAAGATGAAGCCCCCAATCCCCATCAGCAGCTTGCTGCAGGTGGTGTCCAGCGGCATCTCTGGGGGATCTGCAGGGCCCAGGACCCCCAAAACCTCTCAGACACCCCAAGCCCCTCCAAGCACCCTTCCAGTTGCCCCCAACCCACCCAGGAGGCCCTGAAACCTCCTCCCAATCCTTTCCCAGCCTCCCCAGGACCCACCAAAGCCCCTCCCAGCCATCCCCCTGCTCCTGCAGGGGCTGCTCCAGGGGCCGCGGGTGGATCTCTGCATCCCCATGGATCTCTGCATGCGGCACCTCCATCTTCAGAGCCACCACGGATTGGCTCTGCCAGACACGGAGGACGCTTCCAGCAGCTTCTTTCAGAACCCACCCCGCTACCAAAACAAGGCTGTGTGCAAACCCAGTAGATCCCAAAAAGTGGGGTCCCAGATATCCAGCAGCTCAGCTGCACTCCAGAATGGGGATGGAGATGTCCATGGGCTCAGGTGTGCCCAAAACCTAGGCCCCAGCTAAAGTTGTTCACTGCTTGGCTGAGTGCTGCTTGAGGGCTGGGGCTGCAGCAAAGGGGGGACACCCTCCTCCAGCAGGGATGTCCCACAAACAGGGGATCCCCACAAGCCCCTTGGAACCCTGAGGCTGAGCTGGCCCTGCCTGGATGCCTGGGAGCCACCAAAACCACCCTGTCCCTGCCCTCTGGAGCTGCACAGGGAGAGGAGATAAAAGGAAAGGCTCAGGAGGTAATAAAATAACCAGAAGAGATCTTGCCCTTAGCACCCGCATGGGCACAACAGACCCAGCCTGGCCACAGGGAGGGAATTTGTTACCAACCAAATCAGAGCAGGAAAAAGACAAGGGGAAGAAATCTCTCCAACACCTTCCCTCCACTCAATGGGGATGACCCAGAGCAGGAGTCACCACGGCTCTGCCCAATGGGGGTCACTGGGGATCATTTAGTGTTGATTCTCCCCTGGGGGACGGAGCTGGAGCAGCGCACAAAGCTCTTCCCACACTCGAGGCACTCGCAGGGCTTCCCTTATGGTGTCTCCGTTGGTGTTGGGTCAAGTGGGAGGTCTGGGTGAAGCTCATCCCACACTCAAGAATTCGTAGGACCTCTCAACAATGTGGATGTTCTGGTGTTCCCTCAAGTGGGAGCTGTAGACAAAGCTCTTCTCACATTCCAAGCATTTGTGGGACTTTTCTTCCTGCTCCATTTAGCTTTGGCTTAAGAATGACAAATCCTTGTTTGGGGGAAAAACGGGGAGCCTCCTTGGGCTGAGGCCTCCTTGGGCTGCTGCCCAAATCCATCTCTAGAACACAGCAGGCATCTTGCATCCATGAAAGTCTCCAAATTAGCAAGATTCAGCCCAAAAAACCCTCCCCTTTGTTCCCCATCTCTGATCTCTACACTTTGGGGCTCCAGAGGTTTCTCTTCCCTAGGGGTCCCATGGCTCCAGGCATTCCCCTCTCTCCAAGGTCCTGCTAAGGGATGATCCAGGGGCTTTTGGTGGGGGCCCATGGGGTCCCATCTCCCCTGATGCTCTAGTTTGAGATCCCAGGGATCCCTCCTCGACAGGCTCATCCCTTTCCAGCCTGCCAGGGGTCCCCCAGCTCTGGGATCATCCCTCTCTGCTCTCCCCACCCTGAGGGTCCAAGGGTTTTCCCTCCTCTGCTCTCTCAGGGGTCCCCAGGACCAATGTCCTCCCTCCACAGATACCGAGCGACGGCCACGTGGACCTCCAAAGATCCCCCCAAGGGGCTCAGCTTTGGGGTCCTGCAAGATCCACACCTACACACACCAATGGGTAACTCCCAGGGATGGCAGATGATATTTGGGACTCAATTCTGGAACCTGCGAGCTCCAAAAACACCCCAATAAAAAGACTCACAGGGAAGCCCCGGTAGATTTAGCACAAAGTTCCCCTCCCTGCTCACCTCACCACGGGACGCTGTGGGGGTGATTGTCCCCTGGCCGGGGTGCTGCGGACACAGGGGGCACTGGAACCTCCTGTTTCTCCTTCTTTTCCCACCCATGCTCTTCGCCTTCCTACTCCTCCTTTTCCTGTCTCCCTCCTAGTCCTGCTCCTCCTCGTTCCTAATCCCACCTTCACCCCAGTTCCTGCCTTCTGTATATTTAGAGTGGAGAATCTTGTTTGTTTTTAGAACTAGAACAAAGATCCCAGATGGAAGGAGGCTTGCTGGTTTTAGTCAGAAGCATCAGTGACCAAAGGTCACGTTTCCTTTGGTTTTCTCCCATCCTTGTTCCTCCTCAGTGTTCAGGCTGGGCTATCAGGCGTCCTTAGGGCTGCATTTTCACAGTTCCTCTTGCATCCTTTGGGCAATAGCCTGTGCCCTGGGAGGATTCTTTCTGCTCCTTGGCGACACAGGAGAACCTTCCAGGCGGTTTTTGCATGAGCTGCTGCTGTGATGTCACAGGAGCATTGCCACGTCCCCGTGGTGTTGCTCTTGCTGTGGGACACAGAGGCCGCAGTGTCCAGAGCAACTCTGGGCACCTGCTCCTTGCAGGAGGATCCTCCTGCCCGAGGCATTCCCAGCGGTCAGCCCACACCCTGACGACTGTCCTTCTGCGCTTGCAGGGCTACAGTCTGCAGACGTGTGCAGCGCAGCCAAAATGTTCCAGAATTTGGTTGCTGCAGTTTGCAGCCTGTACTCTGTGGCTTATTCGGTGTATTTCTTGACCCACTTGGCACGTAAGTCAAGCTTTTCCCTCAGTGCAGCATCTGTGGCTTTGAGCTTGCTTTCTGTTCTTCCTCAGCAACTGGGTTGACTTTGTAACCAAATTGCCATGAAGACACCATTGGTTTGGGAGAGCTGCTGCCAGCAGCTGCAGCTGAAAAAAGGGGGTGTCTGCAGCCAGCAGGGTGTGCACAGCATTTGCAGGGGAGAGTTGCTGGGGGAGTTCCGTACTCTCAAGGGGAGAGTGTGTGGCAGCCGAGCCTGGAACTCCCTCCGTTTGCTGGTCCGGCCCAGAACTGACACAGCCCAGTATTTGGTGCTGTTCTCTTGCTTGCTGTGTGAAGGGACTGTGGCTCCTGGAGGGATGCTGTGAAAGCAAAATGCTCTCTTGGGCTTGCTTTGCTCTGTGGCATTTCCCACCACAGGCATTTCTTTTCCTGACAGCATCTGGTTCATGTTCCTTCTCCCATTGCAGGGCACCTGACAGGTGGATCTCGAGCAGCTCCTCCTTTGGTGAGTTCAAAGGGAACCTTTGGTGTTTGGAATTGTGCAGCAAGTTGTGAGCTCAGCGTGTGGCAGCCGAGTGCAAGCCTGGGAGGCTGAAGGAAAGTTCCTGTCAGTGTCTTTGCAGCAGCAGCAGCAGCAGCAGCAGCAAAGGCATCCCTGGCAGTTTTCTCCTTTTCTGTTGAAATGCTTTTGAAGAGCTGCAGGTGTGGTTTTGCAGGCAGAAGATTGCTTGCTGGCTTTAGCCATAGTGGAGTATCAAATTCCCAACAATAAGTGGCAATGTCGACTTTAGCCCATTGTTTGTTTGTTTGAACAGCTGGGAACCCTATTTCTGCTTAGTGCAGCTGGATGTGTAGCTGAGGATAAATAAGGTGATAACTGAGATGGAACTTCCCATCCCTCACACTACCGTCTGTCCACAGGGCACAAAAGCAGCATCAGCACCTCCTCCAGCTCCCTCTGCCTCCAAAGAGGAGGCCAAAGAGGAGGAAGGCAGCGGTGAACTTCCCACTCTTCAGGGAGATAATGGTGAACTTCCCTCTGTGCCGGGAGACGACAGTGAACTTCCCGCTCTTCTGGGAGATGAGGGTGAACATCCCGCCGATTGGGAATACAACGGCGAGGCTCCCGCAGTGTGGGACAAGGACAGTGGACATCTCCCAGCGTGGGACGAGGATGGTGGACGTCACTCGGCACAGGGCGAGAATGGCCAAGCTGCCATGGCGTGGGACGAGGATGACGGACATCTCCCGGTGTGGGATGAGGACGGAGGACATCCTGTGGCTTGGGAAGAGGAGGGTGAATGTCTCCCAGCATGGGAAGTGGAGGGTGAACGTCCCATGGCTTGGAAAGACGATGGCCAACCTGCAGCGTTTTGGGAAGAGGACGGAGAACCTGCAGCGTTTTGCGAAGAGGACGGAGAACCTCCCTCTGCTGCGGGATCCTGGGCTGAAGGTTCTGGCAGCAGCACAGCCCTGCAGGCAGAGGAAAGAGGGGAGCAGTGCCTGATGCAGCTGAGTACGTCTGCTCTGTTCCTGTGTGCCAGAGCAGGTGCTGTGTGTGTGTCTCAGCATCAGCTGCAGCCGGTGTTGCTCTGCAGCTGAATGTCCCAGAGTGACTGATTGTCCTTCCCCAGCTGAGAACAAGGGCCCCCAGGGAGTGGGGCTGCATTCTGGCTCTGCTGCAAGGTGGGGTCTCTGTCTGGGAGAGAGTGTCTTCCATGTGGTTTCTTTCAGGAAACAGCGTGAGCGTGGGGGAGCCTGCGGAGAAATACCTGGAACTGGAGCAGATTGGCCAAGGGTAAGTGCAAGGCAGTTACTTCTACACAAGCAGGGCCCAGGTATTTTGCTGGTGCAGGATCAAGTGAGAAGTCAGGAGAGCTGCAGACACCTTCAGGCACTGGGGGATGATGCTGCTGTCTCTCAGTCCTGATCAGAATTGACAACTGTGGTCAGATGGCACCTCCAAAGGCCCCTGAGGCTGGCAGTGTCCTGCCTGCAGCAAGGAGCAGGACATGGAAGATCTTCTGTCCATGCAATTGGATTGCCTAAGAGAGCAACTCACCATCTGCTGACTGTCAGACAAGAGTTCTCAAGAAGATTGCTTTCAAATCTTTTACTTGCAAAACTATTCACCGCTCAGGATTATCAAGAGAATGGCTTCCAAACAGAAAGCAGAGATGAACTAAGAAGGGCTCTTTTCAGCACAAGTAGTAGACCCCACACATCCAGTAACAGACACAGAGCTGCTGCACTCAAGGGGAAAATGCATGATGCCCTGATGCAGGGCTCTTGTGGATCCTGCAGCTCTTAGGCAGGAAGTGCAAAAGGATGAAATACATTCTTTTCTAGTTCTTTAGACAGCCGGCCCCCAGCCCAGGTTTTGAACTAAAGAAATTCATCACGGACATTTGGGGTTTGCTCCAGCACTTTTCCTTCATGTTTGGCCTCAGTTTTCCCTTGCACACCTTGCATGGCAGAGGGCTGGTGGCTGCCGCGCCCTTCTTTCAAGGCTTGACGCGCCCAGGTGTTTTCTGAATGCTACAGGTAGAAAAGATCTCCTGTCTGCCTGACTTTCACTCCCAGGGTCTAAAGCACTGCTTCTTTCCTCTCTGCTGTTTTGTCTGCAGGGCTTTCGGAGCCGTTTGTAAAGGACTCGACAGGGCCACTGGACGAGAGGTGAGTGTCTGCTGACAGAGAGAGAGGGAGAGCAATGAGAAGATGGATGTCCAGAGCAAAGCTCTCTCCTAAAGCCTGCAGTTGTCTTTGGCTCTGGTGTGGCTGCCAGCCTGTGACAGGGATCGTCTGAGCATGGGATGTGTGTGTTTGCTTTGTTGTGCAAGCCCAAGCAGAGCAGCTGCGTTTGAAATCATGAGCAAATGCCATAGAATTGCTAAAGGGTTCCCAGCTCTTTTGCTCTGTTTGCACAGAACCAGAATTACCTCCTGCTTGCAAAATGTGTTTGAATAATAATGAACATCATCATCATCATCATTCTAAGAGTGGTGGTAAACTAGGGCCATTTGAGAAGAGTGTAGGTGCAGAGAAGGTTATTAGAGCTTTGAAGCTGAGGGACTATTTCTGCAGAGCTCACAAGGCCAAATGTCTCTGGCCACGTGTCCTGTAAGCAGCCCCCAGCCAGCAGAGCAATGGGCTGTGGGAATGGCACTTGCTGAGCTCTGGTGTCCCATCCCAAGGCAGTTTGGCACAGCCTGGCTGCGGCGCTCCAAAAAGACTCGCTCCGTGTTTGCTGTGGCCTCCTGCCACAGACTCCTCCAGTTGAAGGTCTGCAATGTCCCTTCAGGTGGCCATAAAGAAAATGAGTCTCCGAGGGCAGAAGAGGGAACGAGCTGTGAATGAGCTCCTGCTCCTAAAGGACAAGAAGAACCCAAACATTATCAACTCTTTGGACAGGTGAGTGCTTCAGCTCTCATCCCGTGCACGAGCCCTGCGTTAATCTTTCCTGGCATCCGCAGTCCGTAGCCTGTTTTGAGAAGCCTGACCCGGCCATATCTTGCCAAAACAACAGCCTGGCAGTTCACTCCCTCCATGTTCCTTTGTTGCACCACTTTGGTTTTCTCTTCAAGCGGACCCTATTTTTTGTGTCTTACAACAAGTGCTGATAATCCATGGCAGAAATTATTTCTCTTGGTGTCTTCTTCCCAAATCTTTTCCATTGCTTCAGTTACCAGGAAGAGCAGGTTCTTGTTTCCAGAAAGGCCTCATCTGCCCATTTTTCAATGGCCCTGCCTGTTGCTGAAGAGACTTTCTGCAAGGTTTTCCAAAGAGTTGACCACTTTTATCCCAAGTGCTGCACGGCCTCCCTCCCTGGATAGCTCCGGAAGTTGTGTTGCCTTGTTGTGGAGTGAATGGTGGAAGTGATGAGTTCAGATGCTGAAGCAGCTGGGGGCAAGTGTTGTGGTTTCACATTGATCTGGGCTGTTGCTAAAAGTGCATCTTTCACTTGCTTGCCATCTAAGGCCTCTCCTTTTTCACAGGTGTCTCCTGTGAAAATCAGATGGGATTCTGTCCTCATTGACAAGTGACCTGGAAAGAAAACCCCACTGGAGGCTTTGCCGTGGGGGAATTGAGCACTGCACATTCATCTCTGTGCCATTGTTTTCCTTTTCCAGCTTCCTTGTTGATGGAGATCTCTGGCTGGTGATGGAATACATGGATGGAGGAACTTTGCAGGATGTGGTCAGACAGACACGCATGGCTGAAGGAGACATGGCAGCTGTCAGTCGGGAGGTGAGGGATCCTGCTTGTGCCTCCCATGGCTTGGACACGATGCTCCTTCCAGAAGGGCAGGAGAAGAGGAGCGGCTCCACGCTCAGGGCTTTGTTTCTGTCTTGTTTTTATGAGCTGGAGAGGAAAGAGCCACTGAAATGAATGGCCTGCCAGCATCACTGCACTTCTGTTCTTGTCCCCTTTCCTGCTGTTGGGGTACTCTGTCTTTTTTGGGTTTGATTTGCTCTTCTCAGCTTTGCCTTGGAACCATTTGCCTGGAGCTTGTGTGCACTGCACTCCTGGCCTGTCACAGCAAAGTTTCTGCTGGCAGAATTCTAAACTCTCCTTTCTTGGCTGATATACTCCAGCCATTGATTTTTACCCCGGTGTTTCTTTTTCTCTCTCAGTGTCTGCAGGGCCTGGATTTCCTCCATTCCAACCAGGTGATCCACAGAGATCTGAAGAGCTCCAACATCCTTCTGGGAATGGACGGCTCTGTCAAGCTGGGTGAGTGTTCCTGGCCAGGCACGGCGCTCCCGGGCTGCGGGTGTGGGGCTGCTTGCCAGTGGCGGCCAGAGCCCCACAAGTGCTGCTGGTGGCACTGCCACAAGCGCTCCTGCTGCCCCTGCAGAGAGCTCAGGGGAGGAGCAGGAGTGTCAGGAGTGCCTTTGCTCTGGCTATGGCCCTTGCAGAGGGGCAGGAGTTGGAATGGAAATCTTCAAGGGAATCAGTAAAAGCCACTGCATGAAAGCTGAGGGTTTCTTGAAGGGTCCAGTTCCATCTTTCCTTGCCTCCAGCCGTGAGGACTTTTGCAGCTGTATTCACGACTGCATTCTCACACTGAGAGTGGGGAATCTTTGGGGTTGGTTTCCTCATTCCAGCTGCCTTTGACAGGGTTTGTTTCTGTCCTCAGCTGATTTTGGCCTCTGCGCTCAGCTCAGCCCTGAGCAGGACCAGCCCAGCTCCATGGTGGGCACTGCTCACTGGATGGCCCCAGAAGTTGTCACCAGTTCTCCTTACGGCCCCAAGGTGGACATCTGGTCCTTGGGCATTGTGACCATCGAGATGGTGGAAGGAGAACCTCCTTACTTCAAGGAAACGGCGGCCATGGTAAGAGGCAGATTCTCCAGTGTTTGCAGAGGCCTGTGAGCACAGCGTGGCCCTGCCCTGGCAGGAGCAGCTGAAGGTTTCTGGACATGGGGAAGGGAATTCCCAGAGGACTCGAGCCTGAACACAGACCAATATTCTGCAGTCTCTGGCAACAATGTGCTTTGGGCTTTAAGGTGTTCAGCTCTTCTATCTGTGAGGATGACCTGAAAACGTGAAGCCAGTATCAGCTCCAATGTTATCTTGCAAAAAAGCCCGAAACGCACCCCAAAAGCCACCCCCAAACACAAGAAATCTATGAAGGAGTTTGTAAAACAGGTTTGGCGAGATTAAGTCCCTCCCGGCTCTTCTCACTGGGAAAGTTGTCTAGCACCTCAAGATGATTATTTAACATGCCCAAAGTCTAACACGTTTCTTTCCTAGCCCAAGCTCCTTTCTCCATGTCACCAAGCCTGAGCTTTCAGCAACACAAACCTGTTTCTTGTCTGGCAGTTTCTGGGATGGGGCATCACAAATGAATTTCCTTGAGTGTCAGTGTCCCTGCAGAGATGCGTTTGATGTAAGAATCCTTTGAAATAACAGTCAGACCACAGTGACTCTTGCAAATGGCCTGGAACGCTGGTGTCGGTATTTGGAGAAGCAAAATCTGCTCTTTCTGATGGAAGTGCCTACTAAGAAAGCCAATGAGATTGGCTCTCCAGGCCAGATCATTTGGATGTTGCAATGGCTGTGGCTGCATCAGGCTTTGGGTTTTTTGGTTGGTAAAGAAAAATGAGCAGCATCTCTGCCAGGGAGGAAAGTGTCCCTGGAGCTGGGGCTGAGAAGCTGGGCTCAATGTGAGCACTGTGGGTGTGACGGAAGCTGGCAGAGCGCTGTGTTTGCTTTTCCTGCAGGCTCGCACTCTGATCCGGCAGAACGGGACCCCGCGGCTGCAGGAGCCCCGGCGCCTGTCGGCTCTGCTGCGGGACTTCCTCGAGTGCAGCCTGGAGTGGGACGAGGAGCGGCGCTGGTCTGCCCAGGAGCTGCTGCAGGTGAATGCCAAGCGGCTGCAGGGGAAACAGCAGCGGCAGGGAGGGGTTTTCTTCTGGGGCCCTCTCCCGTAATCTCCAGGCTGGCTGCTTTGCACGCGCAAAGCAAGCAGAATCCTCGCCCGGTTTGGGTTGGCAGGCTCCTTTCCAGGTCCTCTGCACCTGGTGCCCTCAATGGGCGCAGACATCTTCAAGCAGATCAGGTGCCCCAGAGCCCTGCCTGAGCTGAGCTTGGCTCTTTCCAGGGAGGAGGCACCTCCCACATCTCTGGGCACCTTCTGTCAGTGTGTTCCCCACTCTCCTGGTGAAAAACCAAAATTCTCCCTTACATCTAATCTGAGCCTGCTTCCCTCCCTGCACTTCAAATCCATTCCCCTTTGTCCTGTTGCAACAGAGCCTGGGAGGAACTTGACTTTGGAAAGTAACGCTTCACTTCTTTCTTTTTTATCCTTTGGCCAGCACCCATTTTTAGCATCAGCCAAGCCTCTCTCCAGCCTGACCCCTCTGATCACTGCAGCAAAGCAAGTGAAAGAGCAGCGGAGGACATGAAGCGCTTTCTCTTCTACTTGGGACAACTACTTAGTTCTGGTAGTTAGCATTGCCAGTTAGTTCTGGTAGTTAGGACAGCCTGTTTGTTCTGGTTGTTGTGACACCCTGTTTGTTACGGCAGCTTTTGGAATAAAAACTCCCTTCAACCTCAACTCCCTTGACATGTGCCATCCTTCTCCCCCTGTGACTCAGCTGCACGGAGCAATGCGAGGCCACAGTGGGCCCAGCCTTGCCCAGAGCTGAGCCCCAGCAGAGGCCTGGCAGAGGCCAGAGCAGCCTCGGCATCTGCAGAGTCAGCCTGGAAGGACTTGCTTGGAGCCTTCTGGGCTGCACTCGACTCTGGGTTACAAACTGCGTGTGGCGGAAAATGCCACTGGTTCTGCAAGAGGGCAGAAGGGGCCTGGGGAAGGCCAGAAGGGCCATGGGGAAGGCTCCATGCTAGAGAAAAAACCTGCCCTGTGTTGGAGAAAAACCATGCCTTTATCCCCTCGGACAGAGTCAAGAAAATTGAATCCTAAACCAAGGCAAAGAGAGGCAGGGGAGCAGCCCCGGCCCTTCCGCTCCTGCCAACCAAAGCGTCCCTCACCTGCTTCTGAGCCCCTGGGCGCTGGTGGCCCGTGGCTGTTGGTTTTTGTCAGGCTGGCTGCCACCAGCCCAGGACAGGCTGGGCACTGGAGGCTTCAGGTGGGGAGATGGGATCCTGAGATGCATTTGATGGCACCTGCCAGCGCAAGCAGGGGAATGGGCTCAGCCGAGGCAGCGGCGGGAAGGAGACCGCGGGCAGCCGCTCCCGCAGCGTGTCACGATCCGCTCCCAGAGGCGGGGTTCAGGATGGTTCGTTTTAGGGATCTCAGACTACAAAAGACACAGCGGGGGACAAACTCAGTTTACTCAATCACAAATGCACTTTGATTTCGTGCCAACAAATGCCATAGTGGGGAGAGAAAAGAGAATAGCAAGAAAGACAGAAAATTTCTGCTAATTTCTCACTACGACAAACTTATTTGGGTATATTGAGCTGATCAGCATGTATTTAAGTTTTAGTCGTAATTGAAGTCCTTGGTGCAATAAACTTTCTGTGGAAAACAATAATAATAAGCAGTGATTTATTATCCTCAAATTTCTGAATCCAGTAACTTCTAAATGATTCAACAGTTAAGCAAACACACAGACTCCCCTTCACATGCACCCCCTACCACACACACCCAGGCACACACAGGGATCAGCACAGCAGATCATTAACCCCTTGGAAAAGACTGAATGCTAAATATCTCTCTTCCTGTGCAAAATATCTGATACAATCAAGGGAAAATTCGGTTTAACATCTCCATCATATTTAAACCACAGTTTTTTATTTCATTTTATTTGCACAATATTTTAATTCAATTTTTAAATTAAAATTACTTATTTCTCACATGCTGTATTTCTATAAATATTTTCTTCTAAAAAAGTTCATATATAATCAGGATAAAACATTGTAAACAGTCATTTTTCAGTGAATAGAAAGTATGTGTGCTGTATCTACATTAGTTAAAACACCAGCTACTGTTAATGGCCAGGCTAAACTACAGTAACTAATGCCCTGAACGATGTTTTGTCTCTTTTTCACTTCATGAAATCCTAACATGATAAAGTGTTGAAATAGAGTTTTCCTCTGATAATATCCCATTTTGAAACCCATCCCATGTATTTTATGTTGTAATCCTTGTATAATTTAAAATTTGAAATCTTCTGCATTGTTTTCATTAACCTTTCTGTTACAGTAGTAAAAATCATAGATAAATGCAATTTTGTACAACTTTGAATTAACAAAAAAAGCTGAGAGAACACTTGCTCCTATACTTAAATCTGAGTTTCTTCTATATTCAAACTTGATTTCATTATCACCAAGAGTCTCATTTGTTGCTGCTCAAAGCCCTGTCCACCCCGACCTTGAACAGTTTCAGGGATGGGAAATCCACAATTTCTCTGGGCAACCTGTTCCAGTGTTCCACAACCCCCACAGTAAAGAAGAAATTCTTTATCTAATTCTTTTATCCAATATATGTCAGAAATAATAAATCTAGGCATATAAAATTTTAGGAAAGATTTGAAATTAGTTTGATTTGAAACATATTTTATATTAATAAGAACTTACAGGTTACCAAAATATGCTGATGGGCATTTGAGCTTGACACTTTTTCAAAAAGTGCATGGAATTTAAAATTAAAACCAGTAAAAGTACAAACTTCTTACAATATCCTTTTTCCTCTCATATACAAAATTGCATATGTCAGATACCTGTGTTGTATACAAATCTTTCAGACACACTCAAAAAAAAAGGGGTTTTTTTTCCAACTAGAATACGGTTTATGTAGAACTCTAGTACTAGAGAAGATTTTTTGGGGGATGGGGGGAACACCTTCTCACTGGATTTCTCATTGAACAATATATTTTGTCCAAACTGGGAAATTCATCCCAGCTGTGTTATATTCATCATTCTTACTGCACCAGGCCTCAAGATTCTGCCAAAAGTATAATGTGGACCTTGAACACAGCTCATATGAGACAGATGAGAGGTAATGAAGAAGTTGAGGGAGAGAATAAAGAGCATATAGCCCAGTACAGACACCAGGAAGCATTTTTCATGGGACCCACAGCCTGAAAAATTGTTTTGGACCTTTTAAAGGCTGTGTTTGACAAAGAGATCTTCAAAGTATCTTGTAGATTAAAATCCCTTTAAGCAAATTACCCTGGCCAGTCACCTTGCTACTGACAATTCACCCTTTATGGAAACTGATCAGGCCTGACAATGCTGTTGTAAAAGCATTGTGAAAAGGGTAGGCACATTTTTTTTCACAGAGGCAGGGGAAAATCCCCTTGGATGATGATTCCTCAGGAAAGTGTAGCAAGTTATGTACCCATACCTACTGTGCAATATCCAAGTTAGTGAGTTCACCATCTGTCAGCATCACTTTAGAAAATAAATGTTTGATCCACAAAAAATATTTCATACGTCCTGTCTATCTGCTTCATTTCAGCCAATGAATAGGCTGTGTTCCATCAGCAAAGTGTTCATTGTCGTATGTTTCTTTAAACTGTGATAATTCTTTATTTTTTTCTAAATCAGCCACTGTCTATCCATAATTTTCACATGTCCATTGTAGGGGTGTAATTAAGTTTCATGTTCGCTGACTCAAAAAATATCATTCTCGTAATCCTTTTATTAAATTACTGACATGTAACATCAGTCTGAGATCAGAAAAACAAACTTAATTTGCTGTTTGCCAAGTGTCATCTATGTGATACAAATTCCACTTGATAAATCACACCCACACATTGCCATATGATACTACTAGTGAGGTCTTCACAACCTTTTCCTCATCGTTAGGTATTTTTGGTGAAGTGAATGATTATAACATAAGCAATGGCATTTTTTCAAGATGTTCCAGAAAGAGCTGCAGTCTGTTCTCTTCTTCGCTGCCCACGTTTGCACTGTGCTGTAAAAAAGAAAGATTATGAGGAAGAGTGTTACTTTTAGTCTAAATTTGTAAATGATATTCGGAATACCCTGTTAAGTGACAAGATGCTATTTTAAAATATGGCATCTTAAGGGGAAAAGTCAGCTTTAAGGAGGTTTTGAGATGGTTGTTTCTGGGGGAAAAATAACCTTCAAGGCGTATAAGGTCTTTAGCCATACCATTTTGAAGATTCTTTCAGTTCCTTCACAGTTCCTTCATATAGGAAGAATAGAGGACAATAAATGCAACTCATTTCAAACTGGAGTTATATATGTTTCTGGTTGGGATTACTGGACATAATTTCTTGTAAAGTTGAGGGACTGCAGCTAGCTGTCCAATAATTCCCTTCCCTGAAGTTCATCTGCTCCTATATCCAGAGTTCCCATTTATTAGTGATGGTAATAAAGTGATGCACTCCATCTCTGCATTAGAATATTCAACTAGAGCATGTGTCTCATACTTTCTGGAATTTGATTGAGTTGGCTGGAACTCAATCAGTATTTACAGTTGTTTATATTACAATATTCTTATTTTGAAAAGTTTTCTTTAGACACTCTTTAAGCAGCAATAGCAAAGGGTAAGTACAGCTAGCAGCAGGGAAAGCCTTGTGAGAAGAGAAAATAGCTACACTCTTTTGCTTTCTCAAGTTTTCTGTATTTAAGTACATGCCAAAAGGCTTTTCATAGTACTACTACTATCTTGAGAGGATACTTGTTATAATCTTACCTTTGATGAAATTACTAATGGGCTACTTTTCTACGAGGCAGAAAATTTTGCTTTTAATAATACGTTTTTAATAAGTTGGAAACGTGAACTTGTGCACCAGTCATGTGGAATGTACTCCTACTTCTTAATAAGTGTCACAACCTAATTTAGAAAATAGTCACTCTGTGTAACTTAAAAATTAGAATTCTAGGCATCTTCATTCTATTGATATATATATTTTTTTTACCATTTTTTTTTTTTAATATTAAACTAATTTTTACCAATAGAAATATTTTTCCATGACAGCTATGGAAAATACCTATGTTTACTCAATATTGCAGCATCAGTACATTGTTTATAAATATTTCAATGTGGTCCCAAACATATCTGACAGCTAGACAGCAGAGGTTAGCAACAGTGAATGGCAATATCTTCTGAATGATTTCGGTAGATTTCCCAGAAATGGCTTGCCTTCTGCCACTGTAAATTTTCCTGGAGATATTGTCTTGATTAATAGTTGCATGAAAAGAGTATTTTTTTGCACAAACCTTGGCGAAAGTTCTGTCTCAACTTTACTAGTGAATGCAAAGAGGGTAAAAGTGCTGCTTCAAACCCCTCTGTGCACTTTCAGTACCAAGAGGTGGGTGACCCCAGAAATAAGTTTTTGATTTCTCTTCAGAACAAAAGGCACATCATCCCCCCATGCATCTTTTTTCTGGGACTCATGGCATCTAAAGACTAAGAGGCTCTCTTGCTTCCTTGAGTGTGTTCAGCAAAAAGATTTGTCTCATTAGCAAGTTTGAACATGACTGCAATAGAGCCAATTCAAATGCTGGCGGGGCAATACTCTACCCCAGTAATAACATGCTACCATTAGATCACTGTATAAAAATATTTTTGCACGAAGTAATAGAGGGAAAAATATGATTGGGAAGAACTTCACATTGTTTGGGAAAACCTCTAGCAACAGTCTTACAGACATCATTTTCTGGTATCAGTTTTAATAATTGGGTTTTTTTTAATTTTGTATAAGATAAAAATATTCTTGCACCTTTATGTTTCCTTAATATAATATAATTGTACAAATGGCCTTTTACAATACATACACTATAGCACACTGTGAAAGTAATTAGATATAAACAGAAACTCAAAGGTTTATAACTATTTAGAATAAAGTAAATCTAAGGTGATATAAGAGGAAGAAAAGAGCAGTTTTCCTCTTCTGGTGAAATAAATAAAGGAAATTGTAGATTGTAGACGTATTATTACACTTCCTGAAAAACTGACTAGGTTTGCTATGGCAAACGGTTTTCATTAGGAAGGAAGAAATTCCTTTTGAAAAAAAAAACCAAACAAAAAACTTCAAATCAACTTTACATGAATGTTATGAAATTTAATTTCAGCAATCATGAACTGAAATTCTCATCACTTGATATGGAAATCATGATGGTAATGGAGACCAGGATATCTGGGCCATGCATCAGGAGCATAAAAACGCATTGGAATGCAAGTAAGACTGTGATCCTGTACCAGTGAGAAGAGAATGCAACAAGGACATTTTCCTTTAAGAGTCTTCAGGATTAACAGCAGACCAAATTTTTTCATGTGAAGTATTTATGAATATACTTAACCTTTCAAATAGCATTGTTTTCGAGCACTTATTTACATTATCTCCTATAATGATACACAGTTATTATAAATTGAAAAAATAAAAGCATTTTTTTCAAACAGTTGTGCACTCTAAAACAATCTACAATAAAAATAATATTTTTTCATGCTGGAAATTATGTTAATTACAGATATGCCTTGTAGCACACTTGGCACTGTAGTCTCTTGATCAGCATAGTTCTTTTCTCATCTAACAAGTTTCACATTGACTATTTTTCAACCTTAATTAATGGTGCCTTTGTACTTATGCAGCATCCATGAAGAATTTCTTGGGTTTCATTTTGTACTCAATCCTAAATGGCAGCTTCTGTATTCTGCCATCTGTCTAGCTTTCCCGTTTGATGCAGCTTCTGAGAGGTATTTTCATAATTGAGGACTACCAGCAGGAATGATGCTAAATACATGCATTTTGCTCCTTGGTTAATGCAAAACTATTTTTCCTTTACAGCACAATAATATAAAGAAAATAATGATGGTAGATTCAATTCTCATACTAATGCAGAGAGGACTATTATCACCATTAGAAATCAAGCAAGTCATATTTATTGCACATGCAGTACAACCACTAATGCAAATCACCCTGTAAATTCAAAATGAATCTGTATCAAACGAATGGATTGAATTTTTCTATTGACATTTTGCTTAAACGAGAAAATTAATTATTTTGACAGCCAACTAATAATTGCAACCTAACTTTCAACTACTGCTTTGAAACAGTTAAAACATGTCTTTATAAAACTATGCAGTACAGTACACAATACCAGACGAGGTCATACACAGTAAAAAAGAAAAAAAAATATTGAAGAACAGATTCATTCACGTTTGCAGGTCCTCAAGAATGTAGAGGTCAAATGTATCCAGAAAACTAGGCTGGTGGCACAAATTTTCTACATTTGCTCCCGTTGAAGAAGCTTCTGTCTTTATAGGATGCAATCTTGCTCACATCACCCTTCAAAGCAATCTTCTGCACCCCTGCCCAATACACCTTCTGCTCCATTCCTTGGACTTCACGTTTGCATTTTTACAGAGTCTTGCAAACTGAGTCAAAGTCTAGGTAATAGATTTCCGAAATTTAGAAATGTTTTGTTAAGTCTATTTACTTCATCCAGTCCAAGCATACTGTAACTTTCTGAAGTGAAATATGTAGAATATGTCACGTGTATCTTGCATGTTATTTCTCCTTCACATTAGAACTTCTCACAGACCCCTGTGATTCTTTACAGCAAAATAATATAGCTGAAAAGAGTTGTTACTGGAATCTGGAATAGTCAGAGAACTATGTAAACAATCTAGTAATAAAGCCTTGATTTTCTGAATATAATTACACCAGGAAAGGTCAAAATATAATATTTAAAATATTTTCATATAATAAATAATGAGTGTGGAGTAGAGAGAACCCAGATAGGCTTTTTTTTTTTTTAACAGTTCCAGGAAAGAAAAAAGAGTCTTAACTTGGAAGTATATCATTAAATATTTTTATACAAAGGGAGTTCTCATTACTTAATAATATGATTTCTATAAATGGATTAGAAAACAGGAAATAAACTATGAAAAAAAATCAAGCTATAAGAGATGTGAGTTTTCGCTTACATTTTAAAATTTTCCTTCTATTTCAGATTAAAAATATTAGGTAACTAAATGGTCACGCATTATTTTTAAAAGCATCTGGACAAAAAAATATATAAATTTCTGCAGGACTTGGATGTCAGGTATTTCTGAAAACCTTTATTTCACTGCTTCGCAACCCTGATTCAGTTCACTCAAACCCAGCTGTATTTCAGATGCTCTGTGAAACTGTCCATGTAATGCATATAGTTTACAAATAATCTGCAGGAAAAGCTAGATACATTTGAAGATGCTTTTCAGTAAATGGCATTTAAGTTATTTGAACAAACACACAGATGGGATTTCTTCTGTCTTCTTCAGGCCACTTCCTCCAGAGACCTTTCCATTAAATCTGTATAGTTCTACTCTTCTGGTGATCTCCAGTCAGCAGTGGGAGTGTCCAACTACACACAATTACTGTATGCTCCAGCTGCACACTGAGGGGTTCTGTGTGCAGCATCCCGTGAGCCATATTGATGTCACCCTATGGGTGTGAACTGAGATACCTCAGTTGGCTGACAGCTGGACCTTAAGGGACAAGACTGTGCACTGATTTTATAATATAAATTAGGTACGAAGAAAGAGGCTGTAGAATTTAAGCACTTCTTTCTCCAGCTTAAGCAACACTAAATCTTGGTCTTAATCTGGAAAACTATGTGAATTAACTCATTTGGCAACCATAGGCCAAAAATGTGAATAATACACTAAGAACTGTCAAAAGACAGATTTTTAACAATTGCAAACATTAACTTATAAAACGAATTCATTTGAAGAAATCAGGAAGAAGGGCTAATCATGTAAATATCCTATCCTGAGAATCATTCTGTTAATTTATACAGGTTTCCTACTATATTCCCATCTAATGCTTTTGATGACACAAATACTTGCAAAGCTTACCAGATAAAACGTGTGTTCTCCTTGAACAACAAAATATTTATCTATGGTTGAATTTGCTAATTACATTTGGACTCAATGTTCTTAATGGTCTTTTCCAACATAAACAATTCCATAATTAGAGCTCTAAGTCACACATCCTGCTCTATTGAGATATGTCATCAGACTACAGCTAAGATAAATTTTTGGAACTTCTAATTAAAATTGTACAACCCCAGTGAAGCTGAGGAGGAAACACAGATCACTACAGTTACCTTGCGGCATGCCAATACTTCCTTTTAATCACAATGTTTTTCATTTCTAAATCCATGACATCACAGGCACTAATTAAATATCTTTTGAGCAGGAAGGAAGAGATTATTCTTCTCATTATACTGATAATGTAAGCTGATAGGTAAGCTGAAATGCAAAACAGTTAATTCAAAGTGAAAATGCAATAAAGCAAAATAGTAAAACTTACCAGTTTTGCTTACTACCCTAAATCCTTACTGTCCCAAAATACAAAAAGAACTGTAAAAATCTTATGACTACTTAATTGTTTTCCTATTCCTACATGGCAGGGTAAGGTATAGACAATTCCAAACAATGGTAACCCCCAATAAATCATCCTTGACATGATGCTCAGGTTTTGCATAGCAAGCTCTTCACCTGATAAAGTTATTCCATTGCAATAGTTTTGGGAGTATCTTAGAAGGCTGAGTGTTGCTTGGCTTTAAACCATCTTGATGATTCAGGTATTCAGTATCATTGAGAAAGTTTAAAATAAGATAGTGCTATGCATTGGTTTTCATACATGACAGACATATTTCTACAACACAGAAGGCTGACCTAACACTTTACTACATATGGGTGAAGCGGCATCCTGTTCCCCATAGGTTTTTCTGTTTATTTTTAACTGCTTTCCTACCAGATTAGCAAGTTGAACTAGCTAGCTCAAAAAGGAATCAGATAAGTGCCACAGCCTAAAAAAAAAAAAAAATTCAAAATGGTGATTTTTATGTGTGTTTGAAAATACAAGTTTTTTGCACTTTTCATAGATACATGGCGTTCTCTAGAATGATATTGTTCTAATGCATTCTTTTTAAATTCTAAATGTTATGCATTGTTTTTGGCCGTTTTAGTAAACAGATTTTCTCTGATATATTCTTTCAAGCTGAAATTGGTTCTAGTAGATAAAACACACTGGTAGGTAAAAGTAGACTATAAAAGATAACATTCAGAATGTATTTCCCTTCACTTCCCATTAAAGCAAGTGAAGAAAGCAGGCAGGAGATCTTCAGATAATATTCTAAATGAATTGAAAAGAATCTGTCCTTATTTGAAGCAACTGAGAAACACACAATGAAAAACAGTTCAGACATATGAAAAGGGTCACATACGATGTCAAATCTATACTTTTAATGATTGAATTAGAGGTTTCTTTAAGTAAAATTATGTAAAATAAGGGAGAATTTGCAGAAGCAATTGAACTGGATCTGTTTTATAAATACAGTGTTTTCTAATTAAACTGAGGATTCAGGAAGGCAACCTTGAAATTAAAAGGATTTAAGAAGATACAAGTACTAAGATTGGCAGTTCATCAGCTTTAACAGTCTCTTTGAGATAAGGTATATTTTTAACTTCTGCTTATAGGGGGTCTGATGCTATTAAGAATGCTGCATTTTTAAAGAAAAAAAGAAAAAAAAACACTCTCAAAAAGCTTTGAGAAACCAGACAAAATATGATTTATAGGGGTTAAGTATTCCTTTAAAAGGTGTTTCTGGCAAAAGAGAAAAGAATTCTAATGACTGCAGAGTATATTACAAAACTGTAATGAAGCATGTAAGGGGCAAGAGCCTGTAATAAAAATAGTATGCTGTGTTCATCTGTTGAAAACATTCCAGAATGTTCAAAATTATAATTCACTTCTTATGAGAGAAAAAAAGAGAAGAAAACATAAGGAAAAAATATTTTGAACGTATTTTTCCCTTCCAAGATGGTATAACGGCTTTCTTTCATTTTGTTACCAAGACTATTTAATATCTTGTTAAATGTTTTACAATAGAGAGAGTGTTCACACTGACCATACAGTTTTGATGGATCTCTTACTTTATACAGCAGCAGATATTGTTTAGCACTCCTTCACAATTCAGTCCCCCAAACTGAACGAGTGTGGCAGATTTCACCTAACTGCCCAGTCCACCAGAATCCTTAATTATCTTTAAAAATGCTTTGCTATATCCCTTTATCTGGACGTGTCTCCCTATCTCCACTTTGAGCTCCTTGATCTTTCATCTACAGGATGAGATCCAATTTAGTCTATCAAGGATGTAGCCTTTCAAAAGGCCTTTCAAATTTATCTCCTATATTCTTACAATACATTTATACTTCAGGGAGAAGTTTTGAAGATCCTAGGTTTTGAAGATCTAGATTTTGTTTCTTAGATATGTTGCTGTGTAAAATAGCTCTTTTTTAATTTTTTTCCCTGCTAAAGTATAGGGGCTGTGCTTAAATTCTTGTGATGCTAACCCATTATCATATATTCTGTAGTCCTACTGAGTATATGCAGCAAAGTTTTCTCTTCTTCTGAGGATATTTTACCATTTTTATCAGAAATGCTGAAGGTCTGAATTTAGTTGCAAAGGTCACTGATTCACAGATTGCAAAATTGTTAAGTCTAGTAATAGTAAGAAAAGTGTGCTGTTTCTGTGGGTGTGTAAATGTCAAGTCAGCTGCTGTTGGGATAAAAAACCATGAACATAACCAAAAATATCTGCATGGGTATAAAAGAAACAAATAACAAGGCATTTGTTGTGATTCCTGCACTAAGGAACAAGAAAAAGTATGAAGCGCTAATTTCAGTGGCTAGACAGTATCATCCTTGGGCCAGTTGTCTTCAACATCTGCTTTAAAAACCTGGACACAGGACTTGAAGGAATATTAAGTAAGTTTCCCAAAGACACTGAAATGGGAGGAGCTGTGAACTAACTCCCTTGAGGGCAGAGAGGCTGAACAGACAAGAGACATGGGAAATCACCAACTGTATGAAGTTTAACAAGGGCAAGAGCTGGATTCAGCACCTGGGGCAGGGCAGCCCTGGTGTGCATATAGAATAGGAAGCCAAGAGGCTGGAGAGAAGCACTGCAGAAAGGGGTCCTGGCTGATGCCAGGTTGAACATGAGTCAGCAGTGCCCTGGCACCCAGGAGGGCCAACCCTGTCCCGGGTGCATCAGGTACAGCATCACCAGCCAGGCAAGGGAGGGGATTGTCCCCCTCTTCTCTGAGTTAGGGTGGCTTCACCTCAAGTGCTGAGGGCAGTTTTAGGTGCCACAACAAAAAAAGACATTAAGCTATTAGAAACATTCATATGAGGTCTACATGCAGCTGAGTCAGGGGAGGTTTAGGTTGGATATCAGGGAAAAGATTTTATCCAGAGGATGGCTGGCCTCCCAAGAGGGTGGTCACAGCATCGTACCTGTCTGAGTCCAAGAAGCTTTTGGACAGTGATCTCGGGCACATGGTGTGATTTTCGAGGATGGTTCTGTGCAGGGCCTGGAGTTGGACTCGATGATCCTGATGGACCCCTTCCAACTCAGCTGATTCTATGATTCTATGGTTCTGTCCTGGCCACTAAAAGTATATTACTTGGTCTCACCAGATTTTGAGCTGCTGTTGTTGGTCAGAATTTGTCACTAGGGATATTCTGTAGCATATGATATTTATCACAAAAGACAAAGTGTCTTTTCTCAACAGAAATTTGAACACATGCCCTATAATCCTAAAAAAATCTTTTCCTTAAAACAACACTGTCTTATGCACAGTATTCCTCCCAGATCTTAAGCAGAAAGAAGGCAAAATGAGGGGACATATTACAATGAAGCATTGTCAGTTTTCCAGTGGTTTAGCAGTTTATTTTACTTCCACTATCCTTTTATAAAATATCATGGTTTTGTATAGCGTGTAATTTTCTAGTAAGACACATTTTTTGCAACTGAGCCCATCAGTCTTCGTGAAAATATATTTTAAAAAGCGTAAAAATGTGTGAATAGGCAGTGACAAGTGAGGGGGAAAAAAGTGTGAGAAGCAGCCCTATGCTACTAAGATACTAAGGTGAGACAAGGAGGAAGAGGAGGTGCTCCAGTTGGCAGAGCAGAGAATCCCCGACAGCCCCTGGAGGACATCATGGTGAAGCATGTTGAAGCATGGTGAAGTTGTGTCCCTGCAGCTCCTGGAGAACCGTGGAGGAACAGATACCTGCACAGCAGCTCAGGGAAGGCTCCACGCCACAGTAGGTGGATGTGCCTTGAAGGAAGCTGCAGCTTGTGGGAGGAGGACCAGAAAGCCTTCCTTGACCTCTTCTTTAGTGGAAGAGTAAGTGCAAATGTCAATGAACTGCTAACTCTAATCTATTCTCTTTCCAGTTATTGTCATCGGTAAGTAAGAAGACAATATAAGAATTAAAAGCCTAAATACTTTATCTTGAAGCTCCCATTCCCTCTGCCCCCCCTTTAAATTTAGTTTTATATGAAATAAAATTCAATACAAAATTCTTAAGGCTTGATGTTCAGGCTTTATAGAAAATAGGGCGTTGGGGAAGACGAGTCAGGGATACCTTATAAATATGATCGTTTAGCAAAAGATTCTGAAAATATGAAACCTATAGTAGAAATGGAAGCTTACTTTGAGTTGTAGGATACCGAGTCTTAGTTACTATATAACCTGAAAACAATAGCCTAGCTAGCTGAAGAAGAATCCCTTTAGATGGAATGATACCCTTCTGCTAGCCAAGGAACCAAAGGTCAATGTAGCAAAACAGAAAAGTCTAAAGAGTAGTTTTTAGAGTTTAAAATAGAACATGGTATGGTAATGTAGTAGTTCTTATAGGCTATATGTAGATTCTATAGGATTTTGTGTCTTGTATTGGTTTGTCACTGTAAATTAGAATATTCATCACAAAAGGAGATATAATGTATTGTGAGAAGGACCTCACGCTCTATTCCCGGCTCTTACTTCTACCTCTTTTAGCTCTTACTTCTTCCTCTCAATTCCTTGCTCTTCGCTCTGCTCGTACCTCTTCCCCCTGCTCTCTGACCCCTGCCACCTGGCTCCCTTGCTCCCTTCTCTCTTAACTCGTACCCCCTTGCTCTTCCTCTCGCTCTCTCTGGGACTTCCCTTCAGCCGAGGCTGGTGGCTGAAGGCAAGGCCCTTTTTACCCACGACCCTTGCAATAAAACCACGTATTCTAGAATATCTCAGGTCAGCAGAATTCCTTCTCCCTGCCGTCCGCGGATGATCCTACAATAGGGAGTGCAAATAACTCCTGTCACTGTACCTTTTATTTTTCTTTTCACAGAACTAAAAAATAAAATTACTGTTTTCTAAGGACTTATGGAAATCAGCTTGTAGAGGTGGTGAGAATGAAGAGTATAATTAATCTGAAATGAGAATATCATTTAGGTACCTCAGCTGTGTACAAGTTCTTTACCAGGAGCTCTAGACTTTTAAACAGATTTAGCACACAATAATTATCTAGGACAATATTTTAGTATGTATGGTGCATTCATCTTTAAAAAACTCTATCTGTTTTATAGTTATGACTTACATTTTTAATTTTATTTAAAAAAAATGTGATTCATATCATTAACAATTCTGAAGGATTCCAGTTGTTGACAGTTTTTGCTGTCACCTGAGAGCAGGAAAATAGTCTTAGTACCAATATTGAAACAAACTGGTAGGAAAAAATATTTTTCTTCATTTTACTGTCTATCCCAACAGGCACAGCAGCAAAACCACTGCTATGAGTTTGAGTGAGAGTTAGGTATGGAAAATTCAAAAATACAAAATTAAAATTATGGAATAAATGGTTTTAAGGAATTTTCTTTGTATTCCTGTGATACAGATTATCATCTTAATTTTTTATAGAACATACTTCTGAAAAATACATACTAAAATTTGCTACTTTGGTAAACAAAAATATTTCCAAAATAAGGAAATTGATTTATGCAGATGAAAATATAATATTCTAAATAGTCAACATATTGACTGACAGAAGGGTTTTTCAACTGACTAGAAAACCTTTAAAGGCAAATTTACCTTTAAAAAAAGATAAAAAAGGATCAGAAAATTATATGCATTCACACTTACTGCATGTTGGCTACTAAATACTAAATCTGTTTTGTGGGTGAGTACACTTCACACACACAGATACACCTCTTCCTCCTGCAAACATCTGTGTGATTTTGGGTCCCAAAGAGGGGACTTTGTGATTTTGTCTCTCAAAAGAGGGACTATTTTTCTTCCGTTCAGTAAGTTTTGGTTCTCAAAGTCAAGGGGTATTTTTTCCAGATCTGAAGGTAATAAAATGAATTACATATTTGGTAAAAACTGTTCAAACTACATCTTCATGTGAACCATTTAGTCTAACTTGGGTTGCTTACATAAATTTTTTCTTAAAGTATTATGGCAACTAAAGAATACTCGCATCAATGACAGATCATCTTTTGCAGGAAGACATCCTATGGCATGCATTTTTTATTAAAGGATTTTTTTCAAGAAATCTCTCTACATTTAATTTTCCCAATTATTTAACTCTGTATTCATTAAAATCCAAAAAAAGCTCCCATTAAAACCAACACCTTGCTTTCCAAATATCAGCTACCACAAATATATTTGGGTTCTGTCTAGGTAATACCAATCAGTATAGATAAATTGTAGGTATAACCTTCAAAATAGATTTTCTTTTATCAAAGTCCATGTTTTTACAAATATTATTCTTATAAAAACATAGTTAAATTTAATATCATTTTTTCTGAAGATTTTGACTGCTAATAAAATAAGAAATCTACTATGGAAACTTACCTAAGCTCATTTGCTTTGTAAGAGGCTTGTGAGAAGTGGAATGTAGGCAACAACATGGTGAGAAACCCATTCCAAAATGACCGGCTGAATACCTCACCATGATTTGATGAACTTAGAAAATTATTAAGTGTTATTAGTAAAAACACAGTTTGATCCAACAGATTTCAACTGAAGAAAGAAGTTGAACGTTTTTTCAGTTTTTGGATTTCTGGAGGTTGTTACTGGAAGCCTAAGCACTACAAATACAGTGAAATAAATATATATTGATTCCTCAGGCCCATAAAAATGTCCAATAGGGGCTTTGTTTGTAAGAGGTGTGCAATAAATACACATTTAATTAAATTACAGACACATCCTTTTGAATGGACAAATCATAAATTTGCCATCTTGAAAATCAGGACATCAATCATAATAGAAATTATATGATCAATAAATGAAAATGCAAGCTGGTTTTAATTAAAAGGTAATGGTGCAAATATGTCATGTATATGTTTTCAAGATCATATTGCAGTGCTTCTGCCAAGTGTAAATACTATCAAAAAAGGTGAAAATAAATATCTTTCATTGTACTTAGTTTAATTACAGCAGTTTTCACAGGAAGCACTTAAATAACCAGCAGTGTATCAAAGTTCCTATCAGGCCTTCTGGATTCCTGCTTGCAAGTTGCCAAAATGTATGAGCTATAGCATAATTTAAGGTAATTTGGTGTGAAAAAATAGGTTGAGCACATACGGTGCCCTATCCATTATTTCTAGCTTGCAAAATAAGAAAATAGCCATTACTGTAAATATGCAAATTACAGCATATGCACCATAAATTCAGGTAGAAATTACGATCTATTAAAAGGCTGGTAACTGAAGAGAACAGAGCAGAGGCTGGGCTGCAGCATGTCACTACACTTCTTTGTCCTCATCTGGCAAAACTCTGTTGAACTGGCAGCTCATTTTAACCTTAATTTAAGTAGTGACTAAAAGCACATACATTTAAATAACCTTTTCCAGATTTTTCCACTTCTTCTATTTCCTTTTAGAATACAGAGAATTTATAGGACAGAGGCACTAAGTAGTGACTCTAGGAACTTGCCTATCAATTGCTTAAAGGTGAGTGGTTTTCCCACCATCCTTCTTCCCTTCTCCTTTGGAACATCTAAAATGGTTTCACCAGAAACAGCAAGGTCACACTATCCAATACATCCTATGAATTACGTAGAATAAATATTGTTCTCCATAATTTCCTTATTCTACCCTTTTAAAAATTGACTTTCAGTGGGAAAATTTGGTTATTTAATCTTCCATATTTAGATGCAATGAAAATTAGGTTCTCCACTTCTCAAAACTAAATGCTTAGGAATTGATTGTGAGGATTTCTTTTTCAGCAATATGTTTTAAAAGTTATTGGCAAAACATAGTAGTGAAATTTGGAGCGTAGGAAAAGTCTATTAAACAAATTAAAAGAAATTGACCTGATTTGTACAATAATGTACAAACACACACACATATATATGTTGATGAATATGAGTATTTTATTCCTGCAACCAAACCATCTTGCACAATTTTTGTTTAAAACCATAGAAATAATTACAAGTAATATTTTCAATTACAACTCATAGAAGAAAGCAGTGCTACTTACTTAGTACAGAAAATCATATTAGAAACAATATTAAGGCCAAAATATTTTCAGAAGTAATATGGTTTCCAATAGACTTGGATACTTTCTACTCCTTAAACTTCCAAGATCTACCTTTACATTGTGGAAGATAAGTGAAAAAATGGAAACTGAATAACATTTCATTTGTTAGTTTGTTTGTGAGTTTGAGTTTTTGGTTTGTGGGGTTTTTTGTTTGTTTGTTTGTTTGTTTTTTGTTTTGGTTTGGTTTGGTTTGGTTTTTTCCTTTGTTTTATTTTGTTTCTAACACAAGATATATTTACTACTTATGGTGTTAATTAACCCTATCGGGAGACATTTAGGTTTTGATTTGGGAAGTATGTAAAATTTACAACAGTTTATATAGAAGTTAGTGCCTAGAATGCAACATTAAACAACTATCTAGAAACACATTTTTAATGTCAGCTTTTTCAAAAATAAACTAATTCACACAAGGGAGTGTTTCAACCTTGAAATATAAGTACAAGGTAATAGCCGGGCATTTTTGTTTCTATAGCACTAAAAATGATTTGATTAGGTGGATACCCTATTAAAGAGAATGCTGTTTCAGAATATTTGATTTCCATAGAACACTATAATCTAGAATACTAGGGATAAACTCAGTGAAATTAAAATTCTCACTTTTTTCAGATGTGACCTAGCACTCATTTGACACCTTTATTTCTAGTTACTTGGGACTAACCGTTTATTTACAGCAGAATTCTTTACACTGCTTTGGAAATGTGGCAGTTTTTTTCCAAATATTTTGACTTTTTTGAAGAATACTGGAAACCAAAACCTCCAACAATCAGTATTCGCAGCATTACAAATTAATTCACCAGGAAAAAGAACTAGGTAGTAGGTGAGGAGATGCACTTATTTTTTCAAGTCTAAATTCTAATAGTGGGGTAACTGCCCTTCAAGCAAGGTGGCAGAAATAAACATGCGAGCATGTTGATCTCAAAAGTCTGATGAGAAGCTCTGGTTTGATAAATTATGAGTGTGTTCTGGGATCTTGGAAATAATTCAAAATGATCTTTGATCAATGTGGGAGAAATAATGGAGAATTATTAGGAGAATACCCTTTATTTTGTGGGTTTGTCTTTTATAGGCGACACTATAAATGCTTTATAATATTGTACAAATGACATAGCAGTCAATTGGACAATTTCTGGAAATTTTTGCTAGTGTTCCAACAAAAAAAGCTTATGCAATATTAGGAATAAAAAGTTTATCCAAAAAAGTATTAAATTATAGATTGTAAAGGGTATTAAAAATGCAAAGAATTGCCTAGGGGAAGCTAATAGGTGGCTAAACATGTATCCACAGGGTACACGTCTCTAAAGAAATACTCTAATACTAAAAGCCATTAATTCTTTATATCATAATCTTATCCTCTTTCACATTTTAAATGCGAATGAAAAACATAATTAAGGACTCTACACATATATCTTAGATTCATCTTACATACAATTTTTCACTGATATGCTTTAAGTTCTGTTGGCTGCATTGCACATTTCCTTGCACGCTCTTTTGCTTCTTTCTGCTGTCAATACTGTGCAATTCATGCCATCTACAAAGAGTACAATTTCTCTCACCTAAGTAAATATATTTAGTCTTTAGTGTTCTTTTATATTAAATTGACAGAAAAGTAATTGATTTGTTCCACTTGACATTGATTCTTTTGGTAAAGGTCACCTTGAGAAAACTTTTTTCTGCTAGGATTCAACCAAGGATTGGAATAATGGAGAAGACTGGTACGCACTGGAGCATGGAGAGCCCCTCAGCCTCTATGGATATATATTACAGAATAAAATTATCTACTCTCTAAACTTTATTTACCTCACTGAACAGAATTCTGAGTATAATCTGTTCACATGTAGATACCCCTTTTAAAGACACGTGGTAGGGTGAATCCCACTCCAGCTCTGTGCAGCTACTTGTATTTCATTGACTGTTTAGGAAACCTAGATGAATTTCAGATGTCTAAAGTTAGGTGAGACAAAGCCCACTCTCAACACCTAGAAACCCCCCCCTGTAAACTGCAAAACACACAATGCTGCAGTTCTGTAAAATTTGCTAAAGCAATGATTATACCATAACTGTTTGCAAAAAACCTGCACATAGATATTTTTCAAGATATTCACAAGATATTCTTCACATAGGAAGATTTGAAGACACATTTTTTAACTCTTCAGTGAATAAAACCCAAAAAATATATTAGGTTTTTGAATGTAGCACTGTTCCTGTTACAATTATTTAACTTCTCATGGCTTAATTAAAAATCATCCAATTCAGAGAAAGATTGGTAAAGCCAGATAGACAAGAAAATCAGAAACTGATTACTCAGAGTGTGAGTAGGAAGACAGGGAAAGATTTAAAAGATTGGGAAGACAGGGAAAGATTTAAAAGAGTAAGGAAACTAAACAGAAGCAGTGACAAAGAGAGACATCCTGCAAGTTTCCTGCGGGGATTATGTATTATTTAATCAGTGACAAAATTATAAAAGCCTGCACATTTGATGTCTCACCATGGGAACACAATAGCCATTGTGCATGCTCATAATTGTCAAAGTAACATGGCAAAGAGAAGGAAATACACAGAATAATATAACTGAGTAATGAGACTTTTTCAATAATTGAAATTCAGGTGGTGAATTATTCAAATAACCATTTTTATATTGTAAAGCACCAGATATAGACAGTCTGGTAACTGGATATATGTATCACTTGTACTCAGAAAATGATTCTCAGAAAACTATAGTTTCTAGTTTTGATCAAAAGTTTCTGAATGTCACATAAGAAAGTATGAAAATGCAAATCAGAACATTTGGGTAAAGTATCAGGACTCAGAAATCAAGAAATTTGTCAAGGTTCAAAAAGCACAGCTGAATCCTGACAAGCTCAGCCTATGCTAACAAATTAATATGAATCAGAGTTTTGTCTATTACTGAGGACAATTCTCTGGAAAAATCTGCATTCATACTATTAAACTATTAAACTCCCTTATGCTGCAGGACATCATGAATATATCCACAGTGCCTTTTGGGGGTCACCCATAATCAGTTTTAACTCCTAAATGTCCTAAGAAATGCTTTAGGAGACTGTAACTGGCACAAGTTTTTCAGAGACCATTCCAGAAGACTAACAGAGTATGAAATAGTGTCCAGGAGCATTTCCAGGAGCTTTATTTAATAGTATGGATGCCACCAAAGGCTTCACTATTGATGTTGTTTACCATTCCATTTACTTTTGAAATCTTTACTTGAAGCTTAGGCAGCTTGCACAACTGTGCATTCAATAAACCTCTCTAGCTGGTCATTCCATGATTTCTCAGTCTGATGCCCTTGAATATTAAGTGTATTTCTTGCTCTCATTAACGGCTTTCCTTCTGGCATGCTGCTTCTCTGTACACTCGGGTATACTAATTGGAAACCCCTTCCTATCTGTTACACCAGTTCGTGATCCCAGGCTTACTTGTGAGGTGTGAAGACTAAGGTATGGCTCAAGAAGGCTTCATTAGAAATGCCTGATAGTCCACTATATGATTTTCATCTTAAGTTGCTTAGCAACCTTCCTCTGGTATCAGTCCCTGCGTGCAGATTGGCAAAAGGGTCTACAAAGAAAAAATAGATAATCAAGGAATGGGAGAGATATCTGAATGAAAAAATCCGCATAAAATGGGAATCCATTTATTAAACTTATTTTTTATGAATTTTTTCATGCCTTTTCATTTGTTTACTGATTATTAATAGATCAGCAAAGATGCCATTGTGGTCTGTGCACCTCTGCAGCTAAAGATGACACTAGGAATGAATGAATAAAAAAAAAAAATAAAATCCATCCACTCTTCCCTTAAACTTCCTGGTGAGCTATTTAGTTGTTGCTGCATGCTTCTTAGAAAGGAATTTTTTGAAATAAAGTAATGGGCTTCTTTTTAATGCTGTCCAGCTTTTTTCCTCGTTGGTACAAGTTCCATAAATGAAGAGCTTGTTCTGGAAACTGGAATTGCTCTACAACACAGACTCAGGTATTTACCATATGCTGGAAATAAAAGATACTTCTAACTTGTTTTAATTTGAATAATTACATTAACTTGAATATATCAAATAATATCAAATAATATTAATATCAAATTATATTAATTTGAATAATTATTTATTGAAAATCTTGCATAATTTTCTTCAAGCGTATATATCTGGATATAGATACTGTATTGTGCCATAGAATACTATCAAAATTATCTCTTCATGTTGATTTATACTTACATCTGGAGTAAAGCAACAGAACCAACAGAAGTAACTTACCCAAGACAGTGTAAAATCAGCTGCTTCCAAACTAATATAAAATGTTGTCCATCTCTTTGACTGCCTTTTGATAAAGGCCATCAAAATGTAGTTCCCTTATGCATTCAACTACAGTCTTAATGCTTTGAAGTACAGTTTTTTACAGACGTGGGAATGGATCCTTGAACGAACAGTTATAAGGCACAGAGAGCTTCCATCCAGCCTCAAACACTTCCCTCTCAGTATGTGACTCCCATGGTCCTTATCTCAAATGTCCTTTCAGCGTACTCACTGATAGTGTAAGGAAATTAAATTTGAAAATTTCTCCCTTTTTATATTGTATAAGATTGAATTTGGCAACTGAAGGTAGGGATCAGAACGAGACATAATACTGTTCAACTATCAGACTCCAAAAATTTAGACTAATGGTGTGGAAAGGATTGTGAGCAGGAGGATAAAAGCTACAGAAACATCAAATCTCTCATAAAGCTTTTTTTTTACTCCTTAGGTATTCCACATGTTGGAGGGATATGGACTCAATTACTAATAGCTACTGAACGAAATGGCATAAAATGGTATTTATGTCAGTGACAGTTTGATTTCTTAGTCTTGTGTCTGAGCCCCTGATTTCTGCTTCTCTGTCTATTTAAATAAACTTGTAACTTGTGTTACTATATATTTTGACTGGTTTTGCTGCAAGAGAAAGTGAACTTATGTAAGCTCAGGCTGATGATGAAGCACTTATGGTGCTGAGCACCTTAAGCAAACACTTCCTTCCTGCTTAGGCTAGATGAAGCAGTGCGGGCTTCTTGTGGTTTGTGGGCAGCCATCCACTGAGACCTTAGTCCACATTACTGATTATTCATGGAACTTGAACAGTTTACCTGGTCCAATGAATGCTGACATCAGTATGGGAAAGGTCAGACATTGCTGTCAAGTCTGTGAAGAGATTGTGTCCTTGTAGAAATCTGTCAGTACTGAATTCTTGCAATATGTGCTTGTAGTGAAGGCATTAACTGCATACAGTACTTCTGACTCCTATATTCTTATCCTGTATAGAATGTGATGACAGTTAAGAAAGAGGAAACTGTGTCTGTAAATCTTCCCAGGCCCACTCAAAACATCCTTTATATGCTTTTCTTTGACAATCCCATCTATCCCTAATTAGTCCCTCTCCTCCAGTCAGTGTCTTATATCATAGGTCTTCTTCCACCTAACAGGGCAAAGTGGAAAAATACTACCCATCCTACGTGCTACTCAGTGATACAGCAATTTTCAGCTGCCAGCATCTCTGGACTCTTAGAGCAAGAAGTTAAGCATGTAAATCATCAACCACACTGCACTACATACAGCAACTACAATATTTATTGGCTGAACATATGTGATATCTGCACAACCTACCTAATTGGTTTTAGCTGTGGCAGATGGGAACCATGGCGTCCAGGTGTGATGGGTTTTGTTAACCTTCTGCTCCTGTAAGTCTGGAATCTGTGACTGTTCTTTCAGAATTGTCTTAGAGAAGGAACAGCTTTTTGTCCATGAAAATTGAATCTTCTGCTTTCTAGATATTTCATCTGGGGTTAGGGGAAAGAGGTCTTGCTAGCAGAGAAGGAAAATTAAACCTCCAAAGTTTGTGGTTTTTGCAAAGCAGGGTAATGATGGATTTGAAGAAGGAGCAAGACAGAGCAGAAGTGTGGAGGGAATGAGCAGGAGGAGGAGGCTGATGCCCTGCAGCACTTTTCCTTCATATTTTTGTGTTGTCACCTTGATAAAACTGAGTCACCTGAATCACTCCAGCTGAAGGCTGTCTATCCATAGTGTCTTCTATTGTGTAAATAGGGAAGTAGGATGTCTGCCTTTAGGGAGCTATCTCATGATTAAATGCAGTTTTGAAAAAGCACTAGCCTAAAGTGAGATCTCTATTTTTAGGCAACTGAATCACATCCCAACAGAAACTAATGGGGAAGAAGAAGTGGTCATTGTGAGGCAAAGGCTCACCCTGCAGTCTCTCTTAAATTTCCTACAATGAATATGATAAGAATACTGCACAGGATCACAGAAATATGGTTTATGTACCTTCAAGAAAAAGAATCATGGAGAAAAAATAACATGGGGAAATAATAATCATTGTGACTTTAACAATTAGCAACTGAGAGGGACTACAAAATCTCTGAGTCCTACTTAGATATTGCATGTAAGAAATGTTACAAGGTGATGTCAATTAATGCATTATAGATGCTGTACACTCATCACATCTCTTATTATCACATTTTCATTTGATGCATTTGGCTAGAGTCTGGAACATTGACATTTAAATCTAATCTATTGGGAGAAGTGCTTCTAAGTTTAAAATTAAAATTGTGTGTATATGTTTCAGGAGTTCAGCTGAGAAGCAAGATATTGTCTAGCACCTAAATATAAAATAAAAATAAAACAGCCCCAGTTGTACTATACTCATTAACTCATACCTATAATAAATGCCCATCTTTAAATATTTATATGATTGAATTCATGTTGTTGAATAATGTACTTCAAATGATTTCTGTTTAAAACAAAACCATTACTGTGCATATTGCCATTGTAAATCTGGAGAGGTGGTAGTAACTCAATGGATTGCAAGGCTTAGGGGACTATTTTTAAGATGGACAACTACAAATTATTTTAGTGTAATTTTATGTCAAGTTTTATGTTAATGAGGATGACCAAGAATGCCCTGCATTGGGGAACCAGGAGATATATTTGAGGGAACTGTGCTCAATAAAATGTTATTTCAGCTTTTTGCCAAAGCAAGCCTTGTCATTGCAGACCTGGAAGCCTCAAGTAGGCAGGTATCTCTCCTGTCTTATTTTTCAGTATATCCAATCTTGTTTTCATTTAGAGTGAGGAGATATATTCACTTATATATATATATGATATATTCAGATGATAACAGTTAAGCTGTTACCATTCTGCCATTCTCATGTTCACAGCATCAGCAGAAGACTTCATTTGTTAGTTTCTCCCTTGTTTGTGAAAAGGTATGAAATAGAATTTGCAAGTTGGACTCAAATTTGTTCTCCAGCTATGATTGCTGTATAACAGGGTATGAGTTCTGAGCTTTTGTGCACACCCAATGCACTTAAACCATAAGTTCTCGGGGTGGTTCAGAAATTCCCTGTGAAGCTATCTGCATAGTTGACATTATGGACTGACTGGAGAGAAGTTTATTGCTGAAATCTTAGACATCTTCCCAACAAAGCCTTTGACTAATTTGCAGAGGACCTCTCCAGGTGAGTATTTCAAACTCTCCCTAAGATTTTCCCAGGTGAAAAACGTCATCTGTATTAGTCTATGTGTGCAAAGCATTGACTAACACCTCGGGTGAAAAACCTGACTTTTCAGAAACTCCAAATGGTTCCTGTGCAGAACTGACCAACCTCTGAGTAAATAAGACCCCTGTAAACAGTCACTATATAAAGTGTTTGTGCAGATATAGAAATGGTCACATGCAACAATCTCTCGTGCATACCGAGGATAAGCAGGAGATGTTTCACATGTGATTAAAAGGTAGGATGGTACACATCCTGGACATGTAGTCATGTATGTCAAGGAGCAGCAAAGAGCAGGGCTACTCCCTGACCTGAGCTGGAGCCCTGGGTGACCCTGGCACTGGCTGTGGGCAGTCATGGGCAGGGCCAGTCCCACAGCACCTGACCTTTTTACACTGAAACAAGAGCCTAAAATAGGCCATTTTTTGTCTCAGCAATTCTGCTATTAAATGAAAGTTCAAATTTAGATGTTAACTTTATTCATGGTCGTTTTATGCCCTTTTGTTCTTGCACCAACATTTATCCCATAACTTTATTAACTCTTATTTTTATGCTCTACTGTATTTTCAAGCTTCATTTTATCTGTTTTAATAGTAGCTAGAAGCTGCTACTCCTAAACATAATTTTTATAGTCTCCTAATCAGTCAAGTCATCTTTTTGAGTACTAGTATACATTGGGAGAAGATTGGCTTGAAAGCAGCCCTACAGAAAAGGTTCTGGAGGGCCAATTTACAGCAGGTTCAATAGGAGCTAGCAGTGTGCCCTGGCAGCCAAGGTTACAAAATGCATCCTGGGGTGCATCAGGCACAGCATAAGCCAGTCAAAGAGGTGGTTATCTACGATCCTGTGTACAGCATTGCTCTGGCCTCACTCTGGAGCGCTCTGTGCAGTTCTGGGCCCCACAGTGCTCAGGCAGTCCAATGTGCCCAGAGGAACTGGAAGGAATGTCCTCTGAGGAGCGGCTGAGGACTTCGTTTCTATAGTTCAGAGAAAAGGAAGGGAGGCTGAGGAGTGACCTCATTGCTCCTTACAGCTTCCTGAGGAGAGGGAGGTACTGGCCTCTTCTTTGTTTCTAGTGATAGGAAGCATTTCTTTACCAAGAGAGCGGTCAGACAGTGGGACAGGCTTCCTAAAGAGGTGGTCAGTGCCCCAAGAGTGTCAGTGTTTAAGAAGCACTTAAGCAATAACCCTTTAATAACTTCTGTTATTAAGTAGCAGTAGTCAGGGAGTTGGACTGGATGACTGCTGAAGAGACTTTTCAACTGAAATAGGATATTCTGTTCTATTCCCTTTGCTAAACCTTTGTATAATAATTCTGATGTCTACTGGAAGTAGCAGGGCACTTTTTACACTTTCCCTTCATTTTTATCAGATCTGTATTAATTTGGCAGAGTACAGTTATGGTCAGGGAAGTAATAATTTACTGATTAGCTTTCAGTTAATCTAGTAGAAACTCACTCTGTAAGTTCCTATACACATGAGCCCAGTAAATTCTGTCCCATTTATATTACTGTACTTTGGAAGCTCATCTCATTATTCCCTTATGTAATATTCAGGTCTTGTTAATGGTGTCTCCAAAGGAATAAGGGTAGAAAGAGAAGCATTGACTGATATTTTTCTGTTTTACTAATTTGAAACAATAGAGAGATAATAAACATTAGCAAATATAAAATTAAACTCTAACATTATTAGAAATACTATCTTCCCTAAATATAACCTTATTCTCTTTTCAATTCCTGCACTGTCTCTCCCAGTGTTTACATCTGTTATATAGCATTTCTAAGAAGTATATGGCTTCCATTCATTTATTTCACTACTCTGCCTGAGGATACGGAACTATGATCCTAAGTCACTTCCTCCAATAATTTTACAATTATGAGCTACATACAGAGCATGAGTTTAAAAAGTCACATTTTAATTAATCTCTTTTCTTATTCATGCAGACTTGGAAGTTTATGCAGGATAGATTCAGTGTAATCCTTCCTAATGGATTTAATAAACACAGGATTAGGCAGAGAGTCCCTTTAAGAATAAACCTGCTAGGATAAACAGACTGCAGCATGTTTAAAGAACACATTATTCTGACTGCTGCCTTGACATTCCACTTCTCTTTTTATGGGATAAAGCAGCAGTCCGTGATAGTGTCTGATACGAAATAGCTGAGAGCTGGAAAATAAAATCTGTTTTGCAGGCAGACTCTTTTAATACATAACTGATAAAGAAGAAACATCCTTATGCGCTGTAATTCAGCCTGGGGCCTGTGTTAAAAATTATTTCAGAAAAGTCAAGATATTAAATGTTTAAAAATGGATGAGTGGGCATCCATTTGTGGCTATTCATCACTTTTCCAATTTTCAAAATCATCTTCTGAGTGTTGGTAGTCATGTCCTTAGCACTTACTGGAATAAATTTAAAATGTTAAGAATGCTCTAGAATTGGAGTTTTCACTGGAGTAAAATGACACAAAGCTATCATTTTTTTAAAAATCTTATAAAACGTTTCAGAAATTTCATAAGAACTTAAAATAATAGGAATTCTCTTTAACAAAATATTTTTGGTGAAATGTTGGTAAATGTTTTCTGCTGTTTTTGAGTAAAGCTGGCAAATGGATTTAGATTGTTTCAAATATTAACGCATAAAACCAAAGATGCAGTTCCTCTATAATATGACTAATTTTTAAAATAATAATAAATAATTTAGTTCTCAGATTTTTATATATTATTACATTTTTTAAAATAAAAATAATAATAATCTATTTTCTAGGTAAATATTTTAGGTAGGGTACATTGTTTTCCCATCGTATTCTGTTACCACTGAAATCAAATAAAAGTTCTGTAAAAGATTATGTCGCATAAAAGAGCACATAAAATCAAGTACTTCAGATACATAGGACCCCAGTAAACTTAAAAAGACATGTAACTTCTTTTTTTTTTTTTTTTCTGGGTTACACTGGCATGCCTTTGGCTATGGAGTAGTGTCAAAATAAATATTAATGAACTCCCCTGTAATGACTTTTATTAAAATATTGCTGTTGGATAAGATATGTTAATTATTTTGCATTTTGTTATTCTAAGAGTAATTCTGAATGCTATTTTGAGATGTATTTTATTCAATATCTTTATTGGATTGAAATAAATTTGCAGTTTATAAACATGGTTTATCAGACTTTTTTCTTTGCATTCTACTTTCCAGTCAGAATGTTCTTTGATTTCTAAATCTGAAGGGACAGAATTACACAATGAGAATAGGGTTGCTCAGAAAGATACCTATGGAAATCATGACCAAATTATTGAAATCTGCACACCCTATGTATTTTTGTTTGGTTTGGGTTGGGTTTTTTACTTCCTTTCAGGAGTTGTATGACAGTGATGGACGTGTTGATAACTACATGCTATCTGGTAATAAAAAGCCATAGTGTCGATAGAATTATGGAACCAAATCTCCTGAACTTCACTGTTTGAGATGACATTGGCAGATAAAAAAAACTTTGATCTCAGAAACATGTGCACTTTAGAAGTTAGATAACATTGCTGTCTCAAGGGGTAGACCAGGAGAAATGTCAGATGGGTCAAAGCAGCAGTCACTGCTGTGTGGTGTGTGATCAGAGGGCTGTGCTGTGGGCTCCTGTGGGTGTCACCTTCAGGGCTTTTTCTGCAGCCCCATCAGTCCTGTGTTGGGTCCTCTCCTTCTGCACCCCAGGAATCTCTCTTCCCTCACCCATGCCTGTGTTTCTGTGTGTCTCCACCAGCACCTTGCCCAGCCTCTACACGTGTCTCTGCAAGAGCACAGTCCCCCCTGTCTACACAAGAGTCTCTCCCCATGGGCTTCCCCAGCTGTCTCTCCTCAGCACATTTCCTCATACACCTCTGCACATACATCTCCCAAAGTGTTACTCCCCAGTGTGTCTCCTGGGCTTCGTGGCTCTCCCTCTTTCCTAAATACATGTGAACCAGAGCACACGGGGATCCCCTGCCTGGCTGCAGTTTGGGGTGCACTGGGATATTTACAACAGCGCCAACTGAATCCTCAGGATCTCCTCCTTTCTGAGCACCTGGCAGCTCCCAGATGCCCAAACCTGCCACTTAGGTCCAGTCCATGAACATTTAACATCAGATTTAAATGATGTTAACTCTCTCTTTAAATGATGTTAACTCTGTGCACAGACCACAACTCTTTTTTTCCTTCCCTCCTCACTTTTCTCAGAGCTCAGTCTCATACTTTGCTGCTAAGATTTAAGACTCTCTTAGCGGATGATGATTTTCATTGTTTCTACTATATGTGAAATACTGACTTTTTCCTTGTAGTAGGCAGGTTTACTGTTTTTATTCACTTGTAAGCTAGCTGCTTCCTGATCTGAAAAGGAAGGATTTGGTTGTTCTTTTTTTTTATTTTCTTCCAAACACATAACTCTCCTTAAAGCAACAAATTTTCACCTTTTGGGTCAGTCCAAAAAGGTGCTTGAGAGCAAAGTATTACCAGTCAGAGCTAAAGCCAGAACAGAAGATTATATATTGTTCAGGTTACTAGCATCACTATTTTGCAAATACTTGAGGGAGATGTCTTGGCTGTTTTCAGGGGTAAGATTGAGTTGGACAAATGCAGTGCTAAATGACTTTTTTTTAACTTTTCAAGCATTTCAGATGTGTTTTTTATATATGTATTTATATATATGTATTATATAAATTCACTACTCTGAATATGTATATATATATTATATATGTATTTAGAGTAGTGAATTTAAGACACATTAAAAAATTAAAAGAGAAAAAATTCTTGTTAGGATTTGATTAGAGCATAACTATTAAATATATTCTTGGTATAATACTTCTGTTTTAGTATACATGATCACCTTGTTTATGAATTTCTTGCTTATAATTTTGTGAACATCAGACTCAAAGAAAATGAAAACAAAGCAAGCAGGATGTGAAATTCTCAAAAGCGTCCTCTCTTACTCCTAGTGGTTGGTTTTGTTCTGTTTCTATCATATCTGTCTTTCTTTACTTTTTGATGTTTGGCTTAGAGAAGCTGTAAATGGCTGACAGGTTCTTTTTACATTCATTTAGATTCCAGCTGGGACTTGATGTATGAATTAGCTTGAGGCCATGATAGTGAACGAACCCATGAAAGATAAAGTGCCTTCTTAGCATTGGAGGCCACCTTCTACAGGGATTATGTACAAAGTCAATTAAACAGTCAACAAATATTCTGCACCTGCCAAAAAGTTTAAGAAACCCTTACTGTCAGATGCAGCTTCATATGCACTGTATAAAGATGTCTATCTATTAAAGAAAAAAGGAAGTATTCTGTGTGAAGTAGTTTTACAGCACTTTTCTCTCTGCTTCCTGTCGTTCTGACTCATCTGCATCCCAGAGAGTTTTAAGACACATGAGGACATGGAATTTTCTTCATCTTTGTGTAAACCCCTTATTTATATCATGACGATTTAAACTGTGAATTGAAGACCTGAATTTTACATTTCCAGAAGCTCACCAGCCCCAAAGAAAAGAGATTTGACAAATCTTCCCTACAAAATGACTGTGAAATTCCAGTTCTGGAGTTTTATTCTAAGTGAAAAAGGAGGAAGACATCTAGTTTTTAATTAGTTCTCCCCATTTGGGAGATCATCTGATTTTACCGGCAGAATTAGCAAATGAAATCACTCAAGAGCTGCCGTGTAAATGTCCCCTACACCTAGAGACTCAGTATATTAAATGAGTGCAGTGTTAACCTGGAAACATTATTATTGATTTTTAAATGAGAGCAGTTCTGAAATTTGGTGGAAAACATTAAATTGAAATAATTATTTTGATTCCATTCTTGATCACTGACAATGGAAATTAGATGTGCATATCTCTTTTATGCAGAAAAGAGGACAATTTCTGTCCCCCTCCTACATTTTGTTAATTAGAATAAATAATTTAAATTAATTACAGACAAATTTTAGTGTTTTCTTACAAACACAAAGAACAACTTGCAGGACATATGAGAGAATAAAA
Source organism: Chamaea fasciata (assembly GCF_029207755.1). Taxonomy (NCBI): domain Eukaryota; kingdom Metazoa; phylum Chordata; class Aves; order Passeriformes; family Sylviidae; genus Chamaea; species Chamaea fasciata. The sequence continues at coordinate 3,210,603 of NW_027094117.1, read as the reverse complement.
AAGGCCTTAACTATTTTCCTTCTTGATTTTTATTTTTTAACTTCTTTTGCTAACATATACATAGCATGAAATTTTACTGAGAGAAATTAGAAAATAACATTCTGAGATTTTGTTAATTGATTTGTTTTTCCAGCACAATTTAATCATTCAAATTCAACTGTATTTCTGTGGCAAATTTTCAGCACTCAATTTGATTACAAATGAAGACCATTTCTGGAGTATCAGTATGGAAGCTCATTTACTGCAAAATTTACAATGTTTATGTAAATTCTAAATGACTGCATGCTGGAGCCATACAGACAGCTGTCACATATTTAAAGCTCAGCCCTCCAAAAGTTCTTGAATAAGGACCCCAGCCTTACTAGCCTGACTAGTCTTACAGAACTGTCATTCTTATCACTCACCTTACTACTTGAGAACAAACAATGCCTAGAGATAAGTAGAGATTTGAGTACCCATGCTTCTCAGTCACAATTTCATGAATTTTGCTGCTAAAGCAAAAGGCTTACTTAAAAGGAATCAAGGGTTTCCAGATAAATATTAAGACTGAAAACTAGTTAATGTAAAAATTCACCACTAACGACACACTCTTTTAATGTTTTAATGCATACATATATATACACACACATGCATATGGAGTCATATACAATCATATGCTCATAGAATCCTTTAGATTACTAATTAGCTTTAAAATAATTGAGTGCAGTAAATTGTAGCAAGACTCTCTGATAGAATCACAAAAGAAAATACATTCAGGTGTAATATAATAGTATAGCTTTCCCAATTCCCTTCTGTCTTTTCCTCCAAAGATGACATATGTCTCCTTAAAATAATTATACGTTCTTACATTTTAAAACATAAATTACCGTAAAAATACTAGCAAAAAGAGGTCTTTATTTCACAAATCTACCCTAAGTCAATGGGAACTGCATCTTCTAAAATCAGGTAAGTGGTATGCAAATCTAACACAATAATGCAGCAGACTAATTCTAAATGTAAGCACTCTGAAAGGATAAATAAAAGCAAAGGGGGAAAATTTACATATTACATTTATTATCATAAATGAAAATACAAGAAATACAACAACTCTTCATGAAACTTGGCAGTCTTTAGAAGAACAGAAAGCTAGACACTTTCACCAAGGAGTTCATCTAGTTTCTGACAGCCTCAGAGATACACTCCTTTCTTAGTCACTGATTATTTTTAGAAATAATGTATGAGAAGAACAAGGTTGATATAATGATAATGAAATACAAAGAAAAGAAAATAATTCTTATTTAATGTAGATTTTAAGATTAAATTTTTCAAAAACGAATTCAGCTAGAAATTGCATCATTTCTTAGACAGCTTTATTGTATCTAGTCCGACAAAATTTAGGGAAGTGTTCCAAATTTTGTTGTAATAGATTTTGGCCTTCTACTACTAATACATTATTAACACCATTAATATTAATAAAGTGGAAAAAATAAGAGGCAATTCTAGCAAGAAAATATATTATTATTTTCAGTAATAAGTGCATCTGCTCTCAATGATTAAAATCAAACTTGTCATTAGATAAAACACTATACCTAAAAATGGAAATTTGTTTCTAAGAACTATCAACTCATTTAGAGTCAGACTTCTGTTAAACAAAAGAGAATACTTGAAAATGCTTAGAAATCAACGTAAAAATATATTAGTAAAACAGAAAGGGATTCGATTCTATAGTGCTCTTGATCATGCAGTCATTTCCAGCTGCAGAATACTGATGTAAATCATTATCATTTAAATATTTCTAAGAAAGCAACTATGTATGTATACTCAAACTCATTGGAATCTGTGAATTTAAATTTCTTTATAATAGGACTTCCTATTATTTCTTTCCATTGCTGGAAAACTAAGTATAAAAGCAGCTCCTTTATCAAACTGTCAGATAATTTTGACTTGCAATTAAGGCCCAAAATGGCAATATTTGGATGGGCCATAATAAATGTATACTTTCTGCATATTTCACTGAAAACATAGCCCCTTTTTACTGCTTTTTTCAGAGCCTAAAAAAGGAAACAATTTTGGCAACTACTTTGCCAATAAGTATCCCTGAATAATAATTCAATGAATAATATGTTGGAATATATGAAGAAGTGATAACCATTTATTTAAACATATATGTCCTGAAAATATTAACTCCAGTAATGAGTATCTGCCTGATTTATAGGCCAGCCAATATGGTTTTACTCAGAATAAAGAGATCATTAGAAGTAGTGGCTTTCCTTTTAACTTAATTTCAAACTTTTCCTGTCTTTTTCTGTTATGATTTCTCAGAAAGTTGCATCTTATGTTCCTTCAAAAAAATACACAAAAAAGTATTACCCAAACAAGAAAGCGACATTGAGCCATGAAAGAAAAAAAGAGATCTCCAAGTAGATGGAACTCAACAGGTTTAATCAGAGATATCTTGAGCAGAAGCTCTTTCAAACTTGAAATGTACAGCAGAGTTTGTCATTGTGTCCTCCACTTGGCTACTACTGGTTCTTTTGAGTTACTGCTTTTTATCCTGCTACAACTTCTAGCAGAATCATGTCTTATGAATCATGCCTTTGTCACAGGTCTCAAACCGTTATATCCAGGCATATTGTTCCCATTTACTACAGAATACCATATGGACAACTATGTAGTGAATCTCGATTTTAAAATATGTACAAGCCTTATGAGTCACAAGTGCTGTGAATTGATCATCTGAACTCACTATGTGCCTTCCTAGCTCTGAATTTCCACAGAAGTACCTTGGTGTGACCTCCTTCGGAACCTTTAAGTAAACCAGCACGTACATCCCGCAGACCCAAAAAAGTATGGTTGCAGTGTCATTTCCAAGCCTTTGGCAAGACTTGTGACTTTTTGAATTTTACATAACTGCTTCAAGACAAACTGCTACCTTGTTTCTATTTTACATAATTTCTTTGCAGCCAGAGGAGCAGCCCACGCTGTCAAATAGCTTTGTTGACTCCACACTGTACACGAACAGGGTAAAAGTATACATCCTGGACTTCCCAGGAAAAAGCCTTAAAGATTATATAAAGAGATGTTGGGTTGAAGCAGATAAATTCTCTTGGTTTCTTCTTTTGAAGTGGTGCTTATATCCAACAAGAAAAATAATATTTAATGTATTAGAAAAATACCACAAGTGTGAAAATTACTCCTATATCCTCTCAAAGTTGATATGACTTTGAAATTCTGAAATGGGAGAGATAAATGAATGCTAAATTTTTAACTACTCTCAGCTTTTCATCTGATGCACTATTATTGTGGATTATTTTACTAGTACTGTACTGATAATATTTTTTGAGAGTGTTTATTATTACAGTTTATGAGGGACAAACATGGTGGCAAATTTTGTTCACTGTGGTTTGAGATTTCTTTATGGCCATTCAGAAGACATTTGACTCTGTACACAGCTTCGAAATTAAAGAGACTGGTTATGCAAACCAATCTCAAAATGAGACTCCCTGCAAACCTGCACATAAATAAAGCACAGTGATACCAGTGATTTAAAGTCAAACAGGGATAGAAGTATATTTCTTGACACTACATGCCAAATCCAGGTTTTGGGTTTGAGAAAGCCAAATTTATAAATCCCAAATAAAGACTGCAGAGTATCCCATTGTGTCATGCCTGTAATCAGATTTCAGGGGGACCATTTGTTTCAGGTAGCATCTATCAGTTATTCATGCAGTTACTACTTTAGAAAGGCCCCCATAAAACACAGCTACTTTCCAGCCTGGGTCCATGGATCCTTGTATCAGCTTGTAATAGTCAAATCTTCATGCTGGCAAGACTCCTAAGGTTACACACTGTAGCTCATTTCCACAGGAGAGTTTAGGAAGCATAATCAAAGTGTGTTCTGTATCAGAAGATGCGAATGGACGAAAACATAAAAAGAGACTTATCTCTGCCACTGCAATGCAGAGAAAATATAAATAGGCAATTAAAATTATCTAACTATAATCTAATGTAGATGTTTGTATATCAGGACTAATTATAACACACAAATGCTGTTTAGGGTTACAAGTACACAATTAAGGACAACATAGTATAAAATTCAAATAACATATGACATTTGCAGAACCAGCAGTGCCACCAGAAAAACATAGCAGTTGTCATATTTTATTAATCTTATGATAAATTATTGCTGCATTGTAATTAAATGAGCAAGACAGTCAGCCAACATCATTATCAGTGCTCCTGTTTTCTTTGAATCTCTTGTAACTTAGAAATCCAATTTATGAATATTACATTGTTTTCTTGAATGTGAATTACTGTAGGGATAGTGGGCTTGAGTTATTCTCCAGTAATATTATTCTAATATAGCAATGATTTATGCTAGGTATTAATTTCGTCATGTTTCATATTGTATCTATTTATATGTAGTTCTTGGCAAGAATAACTAGCCCAATAGTCCTTAGGTAATGAGTAATTAAGTTCAACAAGTGAACTTACAGCATCCTTTGAAATATAGCATTCACATTTAGCTCTCATTCATGTCAAAGGTTAATAAATTCATGATTTAATAACTTCCTCCTCACAATGATAATCAACATTATTTTGTTTCGTATTGCTGGAATGAACATAAATTTATCTTGGTAACATGTATCAGTAGCATTCAAAATTTGAAAGAAAAATTCTTTTCATTATCCAAAACGTTCTTAAGAATTAAAATACCACTAAAAGGAAATGAAAAGTTTACACATTGTGAAAAGATAGCCTTAATTATTTTCTTTACAGAAATAAAACATGAAGATTTAATCCAACAGCAGATGAACTATCTTTAATTTTGTGTTGCAATGTTCACCACTCTTAGGATAAATAATCATTAAAATAATGTCTTATCCTATATTACTGACTCTTCTCAGTAACAATAAAAATTCAGGAACCTTAAATCTCTCAGGGTCATGTACACACCTTGTAAGTGCTCATCTTGCGTTTTAGAGGCACCAGATAAAAGACATTTTGCCCCAGAATGTCTTTGGTATTACTATGTAGACACAGCTAAATAAACTATCAGCCTATTTTGAACTCAACAATAGGTCAAGTAGACACTCCAATTCCTTCATTAAGAAAAAAATCATTTGACCTAAAATGGGTTAACTGGTTCAAGTAGAAAACTAACACCTGCAAGAACAATTTCTAGTAAGTTCTTGGAGATCTGGATGTAAAAAGGGAGACTAATTATAGGTGAAATACTGAACATATTGCATCCAAGAAGAACTTAAACAGAATTTTAAAGTTTGAGGAATGTTCTACATGTTTTTCTTGTTCTCAGTTAATGTAAAAATATGGGCCACAATTATATTACATAAAGCTTTCAATTCAAAAGTTACAATTTCTAATCTGCTTAATAAATGGTAACTATTTTCAAATTACTTAATTTTGTGTACCTAAATCCATTCAATTGACATAAGGGGTCAGTTCCCACAGAATCCTTTCTGGAAAGGGCTCTGCAAAGGATTTATCTGAAATCAAAAGGATTGTGGGAGAAGCTATGGCACATGCATAAATAAACAAGAACAAAACATCTCACATAAAGAATCCCATGAATTTTTAGCAAAACCACAAGATATTTTGTCTAAAACTACACTGATATCTGGATTGCAGAGTAAACCTGTCTCATTATATACATTTTCATGTGCAGGCAGAGAACTATATCTTTGTAACTCTTATACCAAACAAATTAAGGTGCTATGAAGGACAGAATTAATTGATATGTGGATAGATAAGATCATTCAGTAGATTATGCACGTTTTTCTCTTTTTATCAAGACAAAGAAATATTTAAAATCTTTCTTTTCAAATTTTCAATCTTTATTCCACAATAATCTATTGACTGGAGGACAGGGGATATGACAAACAAACAAACCAACCAACCCAAATAAAACTAAACCCACCAGAAAAAAGCATGTTTAAAACTGAATCTACACCTACTATATCCTAATAAATTTCTACTGAAAGGGAAACAAAACTCTTCTTACTGTGCTCTGTATCTTTAGAAGAAGGACTGTTAACCATGCATGGAGAAAACAGCCTCCCTGGGGACTGGTATTGTCTGAAGAGTAATGACACTGAACCCATACTTCTCATACTGGCTAACTGTTGGCTCATCATTCAACACTCTAGTTAGTCTCAAATATATCAATTCATTCAGGAAGCTAATAGTCCACCAAAAATGACTGGGATTTCAGTCTACAATGAACATATCTGAAAAATAGACTTAAAAATGAGGAACCACAATAATATGCCGCAGTGCCTAAATTCCTTTCCATATTTAAACTCAAATTAATTTCACACAATACTTACACTGTTTCTTTCTATTAATGGAGCATGTTAATCATACTGGAAACATGTTTGTTATAGCAATATTTTGTAAATATTTTTTAGTGTTTCCAAATGAGCAATTCATAAACAAAGTATATGGAGGGTAATTACATGAAACAATTTTGGAACTACAAAAGAAAAGATTTTGCTTTTAACATAATTGAACTAGTTTTTGTCATGAAATTGGATTGACATATTTTGGAGTACACAGTTGTAATTGCTTCTGGAAAAGTAAGCAAACAACCAAAAATAAAATCAAAGCAAACAATCAAGCAAAAATAATTCCTTATCTGCCCAAGCGGTCTGGTGAAAGCAAAAAGAGAGACCTAACAAATATGACTTATCTAGATGCGAGCAAGAAAAGGGATTTGAGCTCTTAGAGAACTCAGAAGGCAGTCCTGAGTTTTCTGGACTATATAGCTCTAGATAAATTATATTTGAGGATCATAATGAGAGATGTTTGTATGACAGAAAAATATATTATTTTTATTATATATTGTGTTATTAACTCAAATTTCTGTACAAACAGAGTAAATATTTGGGCAGTGGAAAGAATTCAAAAAAGCATAATTTGGTGTCTCTTTATGATTCCGGGTTATCTTATTAAATGCCAGGCTAACACACTGCAAACCATTATGCTCTGTTTTCAATGAAAATGAAATCCTGAAAAACACCTCTAAAACCTTGTGCATAGATTTTTTTTTAAAATGTAAATTCAACCATACATTTCAAATTAAATTAAAATAGGAGGAAGAAAGGTTCTATAAATCTTTATCAGTGAACACATGCCCAACTCTCACAGAAGACATATGCTTCATGAAAAAGTTTCTTATGTCATGTCTTCTGCCACCTTCATTCATTCCAGTTTCTTCCATCATATTGCCAAAATACTATTCCCAAAAAGTGCATGAAGATCAAAAAAAAAAAAATTTAGAACAACAGAAGGAACGTAGCAATTGCAAAATCAAGTGCAGGAGGAGGGTTTATTTGCTTATTTTTTGTTTTGGTTTTAATTTCTCTTCTTAACCATTCTTCATCTCATCATTTACACGCCCATTTATCTAGCATCACTTTTCAGTCATAGAGGACTTTTACTTCTGAATTGCACTTGGCCAAAACTATTCCATACATGATGCTCTGCAGGAAACATTATCAAGTTAGACTTCTATCTGCACAGGTATCTTTCTATTGAGGAGGAATAATATGAGATGGAAGTCTAATGAGGTTAGTCTGTGCTTCAGTAATTTCTGTTGGACACTAACTTCATTAAAGTCGAGGTTTTTGACCAGTTATTCTTTCTAGCATCTATATAAATCCAAAGTTACAAGTAAAGAAGTACTGACAAGACAACTTAGCGGCTGTGGTGCCATCCAACTTTCAAGTGCTCAGTCTGAGACTCAGATATCATATTTCTTTCTGTCCATATAATACACTTGGTTAAGAATCATTTAAGAATTTATGTTGTGTAAACACAAACATAATGCACAGGCAAATCAGAGACTTCTACAGGGTTTTAATACACTATAGCAAAAAAATATATAAAACAGTGAAATGTGAAAAAAATTCCTAATAAATAGGAACTAGTAAATGAAATATGTCAAATATTAAAAAAAATATTGTCAGTAGAAGACGTGTTGTTAGGTACCTTAAACATCTGTAATTTGAAGGAGAGAAGGAGGAGGACACAGGGACTGTGTTATATCTGTCATGTCACTTTGAATGGTAAGGCAACTGATGGTGCCAAATCTTACCATTGACCATAATATGCAAAGCACAGATTTAACTTTCAAAACCACATGTGAAATCTGAGCACAATAGATTTTTTTTGTGTGTGCAGTCCAGTGCTCATTTGCATCTTGCATGACCTTATACTTACTCTATTCTATGTTCTTACCAATTTCTGTCTTCTGCTCACAGAACCATAATTTAAAATCTGCCTTAGAACCTAAACTACATTTGGAAAAGGACCTGAACACTGTACAGGGCAGGGGAACTAGAGATTATAAACTTTGCATTTGCTCTGTTTGTTAGCAGCAACCCCAAAAAGACTTTAATTGTGAGAAACATTCAGAGAAGGGCCAAGTTCCAGACAATATGTGTACAGAAAACCAGACCCACTGACGGGCTATTTTCACACTCGTAAAATATCCAAATATCTTTTGAAGTTTAGTGTACAAAATTATAATAACTAATAGGTATGCTTCAGCTACATTTTCTTCCATAAATAAATATTGCAATGCAATACATAGCTAAAATAGAGATAATAATTTTAAGTTTTCAAAGTAAAACTCCAGCAATTGGTGGTAATTTTCTTTATGGCTAAAATGAAGAGCACTGAAGGAATAATCAATACCTCTGAAAGCAGAATTGACTTTGAGTGCATTTTTAAATTAACTTCTTAAATCACAGTTTGCTCTTAATAACATTTTAACATAATGAAATATTTTATTGTGCTTGCAGTGCTCACAAATGTAAACTATTTTTTAATTAGCTAAAATCTTTCATTCTCGAACTTGATGACAAATCTTCATACAGAAAACATAAATACAATGGACTGCAAAATTCTCAGCCACAACTTTGTAACTAACTGTTTTTCCCTGTTCAAACTTTGTAAGGATCATTTAAGGATGCAGCAAAACAGGGATCAATAGGGAAGAAGTAATTGAGGTCAGTTAGGAGAAGGCTGGGGCACAGACAGGCAGGCGGCAAAAAGGGAGCCAAGACACAGGAAAAGCAGTAATAAGGTGTGTTAATGTTGAAATTGGTGCTGCCTGGGTGCACCTTCTGGGCAGTCCTACACTTGATGACTGTAGCCTAAATCAGGAGTGTAGACAAAACTTGTTCCTCTGAGCATAACACAGGAGTCATCCCTGCAGGAAAGACACCTTAGAGGAGCACACCTGGAGAACAGAGTGTCTCCAGGTGACGTCTTGTTCCCGACAGCACCCACGTATGCCTGCCGCTTCTAACAAGAACAAAAATTTGACATAAACATTTCCACGCAATTCATGCAATTCATATTTTGGATTTTTCAGCTGCGGCTGTACTTGCAATAAGAAAAATGGATCCAATGGAAATAAAATGTCAACATTTATTAATTTGGAGAGGTCAAAGCAATAGTTTTCTGAATTATTTTTTTTTAATTGCTGGTATTCATGGTTTAGGATTTGTCCAAGCACAAGTAACAGTTTTTACTTTCAGTAGTACCAGAATGCTTTTTTTTTGACTTACAAGACTCACAAAAAGATGGAGATGGGGAAAAAAGCAAAAGGTAGACAATGAAGACTATGCACACACATGGGATAGATTAAACTACTAGGAAAGTTTTGCCTGAGATATGGGAAGCTTGGTTTCCTGTGCCTGAGGAAGAACTTGAATTAGTATCTTGAATTTATTGTGATTAAATGGTTCCTACTCACCTTAATATTTGGTATCGCATGCATACACATATACAACATTGCTGGACTGCAACTCTCCTAAATGGTGTCAGCAAGAAAGCTATAAGCTTAAGTACATGAAACGCACTAGGGAGAAGAGAGAATTTTTTTTTTCAGAAGTATTTGTTAAATTCCTTATTCAGTTTGCTTTTTTTCATGGAGGCTCTATGATCAAATGAAGAACTTTAAATATTCACCGCCTACTATGAACAAAATACAGAATAAACTACAAAAAATGTAATTTACTGAGCTGAGAATCAAGTGCTACATGTTAGAGAATCCATTGCTTCAAGAAGACTAAATATGTATTACTTTTATTATCAAGTAAATTTCAACAGAACCTAATTGTGCAGTCCCTCCGCCCATCCATCTCTGTATCTTATACTTCTTGTGCAAAATGATTTTTCTGTAATTTTTTATTAAACTAAAATATTTTCACTTCATTTATCTTAGATTTATACATCTTGCTCCACATAAGGAGCAACACATGATGAACTCTGAGCAGGAAAAACATAAACTTTCAGATGGAAGCAGCAGAAGTCTACCCCAGTAATGATAGTTTCTTTTCTTGATTAGAAGAAAATAAATATGGATCTAGAGAAATGAAGGCTCCCATCTCACCTTCTATAGATTAATCCTTCATTTGTAACATTATGAAATCCAATAAGGATTTTGTTCTATAGCAGTTTAGTGGATTCAATAAAAAAGCAAGCTTATCAAACTGTGAAGCATTTCAAATTTCACACAGTACAGCCAAGATGAAAAAAGGGTTACTATGTGACCAAATTATAGGATGCTATTTAATTATTTTAAGAGATGAAGAAGGAAGAGTTTGTATGCAGGCAGATTTAGAAAAGAAAACCCTGTATAATCTGGAATGGTTTCAGTTTTAAGTAAAGCCCTCACTTAGCTGTCCATTATGGGTTTCTTTTTCCAAGTCAGTATGAGTCATATTCATTAAAATTGTCATATTTCAGCAACTCTGACATTCAGAGACAGTTTTCAGATGTATCTTTGAAAACGTTCCTTCTGTTGTCAAAACACCGTGGAAGTTACAGCCTCAACAGCACTCTACACTCAGCTGATGGAGACATGGATGTAAGCAGGAATGGCGGCAGTGACTTTGGAACTCAGATGCAGGCAATGCTTCACAAATTAATTCTGCAAGTTCTTCTCCTTGCAGAAGTGACTTGTGCAACACTCTAGTTTACATTTCTGGAAAAAAAATTATGTGGGAAACCCCAGAAATCAATCAAAAAAGACATGGACTGAAATGTAAATAACAACTTTTCATTTCTTTCAGCATATGCCATCAAATTTTGTGTTTTGCATTTGTATTCTTACCAAAAGAAATATCCTAGGCCCTTTATGACTCCGTTTAAAAAAGAAAGTTGCACTATTAAGTCTACTGTAAGTTGGTCAGAAACTTAGAGTAGGGCTTTCAGCTCTGAAATTCTTTTGTGAAGATGCCTAACTCATATCCATCCAGATATACCTCAAATCCTGTAGACAACACTTGTAGTTAAATCCTTTCCTTAGCTGTTATTTTATACTTCTATTGTCTTCCTGGTCATCAGGATTCTTTATATTTTCAACCATATGACACCTTTATATATAGTCTAGAAGTAACTAAGATGGTAATTTAACCTTAAAACTTGCTGGATCTGCACACCTAATGCAGCTGCAGTATTAAGGCTTACAAAATTTCTTTTCTGTATCTTCAGTGCTTTGCTTATCAACTGCATTGAGATGGAAAATGTGAGGCAAATACAGCATATTATTACTTCCCATACAATTTAGGTTAATAAAAATGCCATACTGGGATATTTTCCAAGAATTGTTTACTGCCAAATGTTAATGAATACTAATTTAAATTTAATCAGGACAGCATTTCACAAAAATTTTGAATTAAAAGGAAAGCATTTTTCTATTGCCAAGAGATAAGTGGTGTTCAACAAAGTTTAAAATATATCTAAAATTCAAATTTGATTTTGATACACATTTTACTAAATACATATCAAGTGGTATAAAAGCCAGTTTATTTGAGAATAGCATACAATCTACTTAACAAAGAGATTTAATTTATGATTAAATGTTAGGTGCTTTGTGAGTCAGATATCAGTGAGCAGCTATCATTAAAGGTACAAAGATAAATATTCACGAATAAAAAGAAGCATATTTATTATTGAGAAATTTATGTCAATTTTTAAGATTAATTATTCTTTAAAAATTATAAAGTATACCAATATTAATAATCGGAAGGCAAATTTCAGATAACTATTGAACCTGAAATCCACATAGAACGATAGAATGGTTTTGATTGGAATGGATGATGATCTTTTTCCAATCCCCCTGCCATGGGTGGGGAACATTTTATTACACCAGGTCGCTCAGAACTCCAGCCACACATCCAAGAATAGAACATTCACAACATCTTCAGCCAATCTGTTCTAGTGCTTCACCACCCTCTCAGGAAAAAAAAAAAATCTGAATACATAATTAAACATTTCCTATTTCAGTTTCAACCCATTGCCTCCTTGTCTTGTCACTACATGCTCTTGCAAAAAGTCTTTCTCCATCTTTGTTGTAGCCTCAGTTCTGGTACTGGAAGACCACAATTAGGTCACTCCGAATTCTTCTCTTTTCCAAGCTGAACAAACTAAGTTCTCCCAGCCCTTCCTTGTAGGAGAGATGCTCCATCCCTCTAATCATCTTGGCTCTCCTCTTGAATCATGGTGGCTCTCCTCTGGATTTGCTCCAAGGGGTCAAAGTCTTTCCTGTACTGGGGACCGCAGAGCTGGGTGCAGCACTCCTGGTGGGGTCTCACCAGAGAGGGGTAGAAGGCAGAATCACCTCTCTTGACTTGCCTTTGATGCAGCCCAGGATATCTATAGCTTTGTGGTCTAAGTGTACGATGTTGGTTCATTTTTCATCTCTCATCCCCCACTACCACCCCCAAGTCCTTCTCAGCAGGGCTGCTCTCCATCAGCTCACCCCCAGCCTGCATTGAAACTGGGGATTGACCCAACCCAGTTGCAGCACCTTCCATTTGATCTTAATGAACCTAATGACATTTTCATGGGCCCACTCCTCAAACTTGTCCTGCTTCCTCTGGATGCATCCCCTCCTTCAGATGTGTCAACATCATCATCCAGCTTAGTGTCACCTGCAAATTTGCTGAGGGTGAACCTGATCTCACTGCCTACGTCATTGATGAACGTACTACGTAACACTGGTCCCAGTATGGACCCTTGAGGGCCACCACTCATCTCAGATGTCCACAGGGACTCTGAGTCATTGACCACTTCTGTCTAGATGCAACTTTCCAACTGACTCCTCATTCACCTAACAGTCCACCCGTCAAATCCTTTTCTCTCCAATTTAGACAACAAGGGAAAGATTTTCTCTTCTGATTGTCTGCAATGCTTAACTGCTAAATTACTTCTGGCTCCTTTTGGCAAATCTGTCACTAGTCATCTTCAAGACTAATCTGTCATTAAAACGGCCAAGTTTCAGCAGCCTTTCTCCATTTGGTCACTGGGCTTGTGATCCTTTCCCTGTCTTCAGCAAGTTAACAGCAGCCGAGATAGCCATGGCAAGGGAGGGAATACATACTGTCAGTGTATTGGAAGCAAAAGGGTAAGCAAGAAAGAGCTGAGTCATTACTTAAGGGGCACCAAACACTGATGCTGGGAAGGATGAAGTGTTTACAATTCTGCTTCAGCTTTCATTAAGGAGGTTAGGGATTAATAGACATCACACTAAGACAAAATAAGGAAAAAGTTTTTTAGATATAGCTCAGATGAAATTTTATTGTTGATGAACTTTCCTGCAGGGGACTTAAAAAAGTGAGTGAGGAAAGAGAATAAATGATCTTCCAAAATATTAGAAAAGAGCAAAAACTTTTTTTTTTTTTTTTTTTTTTTAATGGAGGAAAATTGCCCTGGCAAACTGGGTCCCATTGTGGAAGAATATGTTAGTACAAAAATATGGAATATCAAAAGATGTTTATTGTTTAACAGTACATTATGCCCTAAAAAATAGCATCCAACCAGATACCTCACCTCATTAGTATGTTTGAAATATCAAGGTATTTCAGATAGTGCCTGGTACTATTTTCTTAAATGACCTAGAAAATTACAGTGAAGAAAAATCTGCTGCAAGGTAAGAATATAAATGGTTGGAAAATGGTACTCGGCTGCTATTCATTGCACAAAGTAGCACAAGAAAAAATGTTGTGGATGTTTACATACGTATTTGTCTTTCCTTAACTACTGTTTAATAAACTTATCGTTTTATAACAGAAAATAGAGTACATTATTCAATTTGCAGATCACTTTAGACTGGAATAGGCTTTGGAGACCACATTAAAATTCAAAGAGACTTGAGAAACTGCAGTTGTTTGTCTTCCAAAACAACTGCAAACTGAATGTTTGCTGACAGTAATGCATTTTTGCTTAAAATAGTAGGAAAGATTGCTGTTGTCTTCACTTAAAAACTACATCCTGATAGCAAAACTGCACATATGAATATTTTGGGGCAAATAAGAAAATTGCCCAAAAGTTTACAATAATGATTCTCTTACTTGGTATTTTCTTCAGTCTCTTTCTTTAGATTACCAGAAATAATGAGCTTTCTCTTTTTTGATTTTCCAGGTGGCAGTGCTTTGTAATGCCCATGTAACTTCTACTGGACAGGTAACACATGTTCTGACCATCACAGTATCCTAATTACTGACCCTTTTTGTTAATTATGCCTTCTTATTAGTTATATGCTGTAGCCATCGAACTGCCAAGCTCAGGATATAACAAAATTATGAAAAATATTTCCATCCTTATTTATACACTTGCAGCTACAAAGCAATGCCTCGATTTTACATCCTAAATTTTATTTATATGTAACCTCATGGAGCTGCTACATACTGGAATAAATTGGAAAAAAAGAAATAGACTTTCCATTAAAAGCAGAAAAATATCTGGCAGTTATACTTTGAGGAGAAAGTTGAGGGGAGAAGGGGAGAAGAGAAACAGAATGAGAGAGAGATTAAGTAGAAAGATATCACCACCACATAGATTTTTGTGGCATCCTGCCGGTCCTTCTTCACCACAGGTAGGGTCCCAGAGTCATTCTTGTCTACAAAAACACTTTTGAACAGTCCAAGTCCCAGGTAACCCCAGGGCAGAGATGCCATTCCCACAACCTGGACTGGCATGTATGTGTATCCTTTCCCACAGTTTGTGACCATATAAATTTTTTCATCTGGATAAGTCTTATCTCAAGTCCCCACAGTCTGCACACTATGGTGTGCTAACTGTGAGTCTTCACCTTTGTTAGACATGGAATTAAGGCCTTCCTGTTTTGCCACCTGTGCTTATCTCAAATTCCTGATGTGGTGGCTTATCTTATGGGAACTTTTTTCTTTAACAGTGTTTTGAGAAATGCAACTGCATTCTTTAAGTCCTCACAAAATTCTACCTCTAAAAAAACCTGTGAGCAAGGGATTAAAAATATGGCATAGTTTGTCAGGTAAAATCAGAGAAAACACAGCATGAAAACAATTCTGCAAACAGAGAGAATTATAATTATGTGAAACTTCAAATACATACTAATGTAAAAAATAATTTGATAGTGTCCATAACATAGAGTCAAACCTTTCTACTTTTGTACTATGTACTTAAAGCCAGAAAATTTCAAACAATTTTTGATCTTAAATTGTTATGTTAACAGTTGTTACTCTAAGTATGATGACATTTGGATGGAAAACTATCAGGTTGTTCAAAAATTACAATACTCTAATCTGAATCACAAAGCATTTTTTTCAAGGGAAAATCTCAACAGTATACACTTTGGGACCCTCAGTTCAAATGAAAGTGTGAATAAGCAGTTAAAAAAAAATTCTCAAATATTTGATTTTCTAATTTGGTCAGACACTGAATGTAAACAATCAAAAGACCATTTATACACATAATCATAGACAAAGCCCCATATTTCCCTTTCAAAAGGAAGGATAAGAGAAGCAGACAAGAGCTTGTTTTATTGCCTTATCTTCAGTGCTGAAGAATTCTTTTAAGGAAGTAATATATTTCTGCAAAAAATACTGGAACTTCTTCTTCGCTTCTTCTTAATGCATTATCTGATTGTGATATGAAATGTGAAAGAATGAAACGGATTGTAAATAAAGATTTCCTTGTCATTAACAGTTGCTTGAAAATTAAAATGGCAGTCAGAGATTTCTAAGAGCATAACTACATGTGCATTTTCTTGTTAGGATTCCCAGAAAGAGCATGAAGACAGAAGTTGTCCAAACATCCACCATTTCGTGAAAACAACAGAAAAAAAATCTGTAACCATGCAATATAAAATTTTAAACTATTCTAATTCATGTGACGACAAGGCACTTGATACAATCAACAAATATCTCGATTGCAACTAGAAAGTTTATTATCATGGACAAAAAGCTGGTAACTTCTTAATCTGGAAATATACAATTTTACAGAATCTGGGAATCTGTCTACTGAGACTAGAAAATACTGGAAGTATAAGGTACTAAAAGTTTGGTGCTATATAATAACTCAAGTGAGAGAATATACCTCTGGGAGAGCAGGGGTCTTACATACCATCAGAGATGGGGAAAATAGGGAAGTGCTTCTCCTATTAGTGTGTGTATATTTTCCTATAAAATAAAACAACAAAGAAAATTATAGGTCAGATTTATTAAACAACCTCCCCCCCCAAGTTTCTTTTAAAACAATCTGTTCACAGAGGGACATTAAAAAATATCTCATACAAGGTTTTCAATGGCAAAATTCCCCCAAAATCATAATTTTTTACCTTCAAAAGAACCTTTAAGCTGAAATAGAAGCATCATAAGGTCATGTCTAGAACAGTAAACAGAATCTCCCTGTGCCTGTTCTCTGCTCTGTTCAGCCTCTGGACCCAGGCCAAATGGCATGGCATCACTTACCTCCATATGGCTAAATGCTCCTTTCCTCCAAAATGCTGGCTGTATTCAAAGTGCCTACTGAGTATGTTCCCCAAATTATGCTAACTTCTGAATGAGGTCGAAAGGTACTGGTTTGTACAACCAAAAACCATTCTAAGACCAATGCCTTATCAGTATTGACCATATTATGCCAGTCACATTGGCACTATTTAATTTAATTAAGACTAATATAATTTACTACTACATGTGTATTTGTAAAATTCTAGCAGTTCCCTTTTTATAGAGCCTATTTTGCAAACCATCAGTGTCTCTATTACTGTGATTTGTCAACATTTATTGGGAAGTTTTCAATTCCGATTAAAAAATAAACATTGAATAAAAGATCAGCCAGAATATTTTTTGAAAATAACATGAAAGCAAATCCGTTCTAAGAAGATTCTGAGTCACAAAAAAATGACAGTGCGGCGGTGCCTGCGTTATCAAGCTCGGGCCAGCCCTGGCACCGCTGCAATCTGGTGGGACTGGGGTGGTCAGGAGCATTAGCAAGACGATGGCAAGGAGGAGAAAGGAGGGACTCTCGAGAGGTTCACTTAACGCAAGTTCATTGGGATCCAGCGTGGAGCCCTCACCTTGGGATGTCTGCCTCAGGAGAGACCAAAACTGTCCCACGGGAGCAGCTTTTAAAGGGGGCGTAACACAGGGGAGGGTTCAACCAGGGACCAATAGGGTGCAACAGGGGAGTGGCTCACAACATAACAGACATGTACAACAACCCATCAGTACGAAGTGGGAGGGGGCAGCATTGATCCTGTCCAATCACTCAACACCTCTCCTGGAATCTTCTAGGTGCAGGGAGGGGCCCCCAAGTAATGGACAGGACCAGGGAGTTATATAACATATGATTGACATATAACTGTCACTAAGGAACAATTAATCATAGAACTGTATCTGGAGAGAGGGCAGGGAGAAACCAAAGGCAAATAACAGAAAGGGGTACAAGGAACAAACCATTTGACAATATGACATTAACTTGTGAATAATCATTAAATCAAAAATGCACCCCCACATGACAGCAACTATTATTGGATCTACTGAAGAAAAACCACCCTATATTTTTTGCATCACTAGTATTTCCACAGAGATTGATGTAATTCATAGAAACACCACTAGAAGTCTTAGTCTGAGATAAAAACAAAACAACATAGTGATTTTTGTAAGATATTCTAGAACTTAAAATATATAGTAGTAGTGTCTATGTGAATCAGCAAGTGGTATGGATGACTGGCCTCCAAATGCCAGGGTCTAAGGATATTAGGTGGAGCGTGGCATAGGAGCAGAAATGTGCGTGCTTTGCCAAACCTGTAGGAGATGGAGTTCAGCTGTTTCTCTTGATCATAACATAGGAGAGAAGGCATGACATTGTCTTCAAATAAGGGTGATTTATAGTCAACTTGGGAACTGTGGGTAAAAAAGCTATGTATTTCACAACTGAACTGACAATGTTACAACCAGAGAAATTGTGGGAAATTATTTAGGAATTTAAGAAGCTTTATATTCTTTAACTTCCCTAGTTTTTGAAAATTATTGGTGTCATGATTTCATTTTCTCTAGCCTTAGTTTACTTGTGAATCTTTACCTATGACAAATCCTATAGCATTTAAACTTCTGAAGGGAAATTCTCCAACCATTTAAAAACTGCTTGAGGGTGTGTTTATACAGGTGCTTGTGATCACGATGAAATGGATTGAGAAATTACTGTCCCTCAAACTTATAGAAGATAAGTCACTGCTCTTCTAGGCTCCTGCAATGCCAAATAAAATGTATCTGCTCAAGTCACCACTAGGGGTAATTCATATAACATTTTTTTATCTGGCATTACTAAGGAGACACTCATCAACAACTGTGGAGAAGCAATTTTTTTTTACCACCTGAAATATATGCAGTTGGTCATGTCACCACAGTTTCAGAAACCTAGCCTGTGCTGTGCTAGCTCACTTTTAATTTTGAGAAATTACACCATTTAACTTTTTAACTTATGGAAGGCAAAATAATTCTCAAAAGTTCAATCTCAGTTAAAAACTCACTACAAAAAAACATACAAGTACTGACAAGTGAATCAGCTCTGGTTTACTTTTGGTATGGCTTTGTTATTCTTTTCTTGCCTTTAGAAAGCAATCATAGTAAATAGGTGTAGGCATATCTACAGTATTTTAAATATGATTTTGCATACTATTATGAGAAGAAAATCAACTCAACAATTTGACTCAGAGGAATGCCACAGCATTATGTGTATACATTATAAACAATTGAAGAGTTTAATTTCCCCCTATTACCATCTATTCCCAGTGTTTCTCAGTTTACTTATCAAAATAGACTCAGAATATATCTATATATCATAAAAATTGTTTAAAGGCTTTGTACACACCAGAACTTTAAATAATAATTCTAAAGCATTACTTATTTGCTTGAATCATTTAGCACACTGACATTTTCTGCACTGAGTTCTGATCTCTCAATGGATGTCTCGTCCCATCAATTTTTTTCTCCACTTTCTTTAGCTTGAGTATTCTATAGTTCTGTTTCACAGCATCTTTTTAACACTCTCTAGCCTCTGAATGTATAATTAACCACCCACAAAATAAGCATTTTTATAGCTGAACTGCATGTTCATTCATTCATGTGAGAATTTCCACACAGAAGTGAGAAGCACAGGGCTTGCTCTCTTTTTTTTTTTTTCCTGCTTATTCTCAATGAAATTTACCATCTTCTGGATTAAAATATGTGACAGGATAAAATTCAAAACCAAAATTATGCTTTATCCTTTTAATTTGCTGAGAGGTATATCCCATCTATTACTAGTAACTATCACTCCCCAGTACACATATAAGCTCATCACTCTCAGACTTGCTGTATCTTTTGACTATGTAATGCAGAGACTCACATAGACTAAGACTACTCTTTATCCTAAGGGGTTTCTCTGCATGATAGCTCCCTTTTTGCTTGTTTTATCCATCAATAATCAACTAAAACTCAACTTCAGTCCTAATCCACCAGTTCTCCTTGAGGTACAATATGCAAATAGCTTGACATAAATCATGTGCCTAAAACTAAACAGTGCTCCAAACCTTTGTAATGGAAAGAAGGAAAAAACGAGGGTTAATAAAATCTGACTCTTTTGGATACCTACTTCAAGCTTCTTTTCTTTGGAAGTGCTTTTTACTACTTGAAAGATTTATTAAAAGGATATATATCCCTAGGCCAGTTTTCCTACAAAACATGAGCATGAGACTTCCTTAGGGACACGACTATTTGAATTTGTTTCATTTGAAGAGCATTAGAAAGGCAGAAACACAAAGAGAAAGTGTCAGGAATCTGACTCATAACAGGAACATAAAGATTAACCACTTTCATCAGTTTGCCTGACTAATAGATACAAAAAAAAAAATGAGCCATGAATACTTTCAAGCAAAATCTGTAAAGTTATTCAAGATTTGAGTGGCAATGAATAATCCAGGGAAACTATATCAGGGGTGGAAGCTGAGAAATGCTGTTTAATAAACAACAAAAATAGAAGTGATACACAGTGTGTAACCAACAGACAGGAAAGTTTACCTCTGATGGTTATTATTTTGGCTACACTTCAGGGAACTACTGAAATTGTCTGCCTGGGGAGATGGTGGAGTCACCATCCCTGGATGTGTTTAAAAAAAGACTGGATGTGGCACTCAGTGCCATGGTTTAGTTGAGGTGTTAGGGGTGGGTTGGACTTGATGATCTTGAAGGTCTCTTCAATACCCGTGATTCTGTGATTCCGTGAACATATAAGCTACGGATGGAAGGCTGCAAGAAATCAAAATGTCTCCCTTAGACAACTTAAAAGATAAGTGTAATTTTATAGTTCTGTTCATATGTCTATGTCAATCCCATATGAGTAGACTAAGACATATTCGACCAGTAAGCTAATTGTCTTAGTGTAATTCCTATGAGTAAAGTCCTAGAACTCCAGTAGGAGAACCATTTTTTTCTTCTTCTGGATGGAGAAGCAAGCATAGATAAATTACAGAGTTAAGTTAATATTTTTATGTACCAAATGATCAATTTAAATATTAGTGCAGATTTTAAAATGACTAAGATCTATAACATGGCAAGGAAATGATGCAATTCTCCTCAAATCAGAATATGTGAACAGACCTAATCAGTTAAGAGGTATTAAAGACAGAAGAGATAGCATTCTGTCTATCTCTACATTCATTGATTAGAACTATTTTATATATAGATACTCCCATCTTTTAGAGTGTGTAACTAGAAACTAAGTAGCCAGTATTCACTAGAGGTGATTGCATATATTTCATGCATATATATAGATGCATTTCTAGACTCCCAGAAATTATTGAAGTTTCATCTGTCCTATTCTAGATGAAGATTTCTAGGCATTTCTTCCTGCTGCTCTCCTAAGCAGCACATACTCAGATCAGTTCCTGGATAAAAAATGAGTTGTCTCTTCTGTTTGGTTTAGAATGGCTTTTGTCTCTTTTTTATCACTGAATACTGAGAAAAAAGCTGAGGTACCATAGAGTTTTCAGTCCCGCTCCTGTGGCATAAATCAATATTTAAAATGCACAGTGGCAATTTTTTCTTCCTTTGAAAGCAGGACTTGGTGCCCTAAATTCTTGTACTGTTAAATCCAAGACTTTATCAGTGTTAAACACAAACTCTAATACTCGTTTGTATCCAGAAGCACTACTTCACTGATTAACTAAACAAAACAGTAATGTACTTGTCATGAAGTAAATATAACAGTAATAAAATTTATAATTTGTGTTTGATTTTTGTGCTTCCCTGGAGGAATTTTCAAGCTATAATACTTTATGAATGAAAAGTTAAAACACTCCAGCTCGAGGGAAATAATTCTTTCAACCTTATTTATTGATTTCACAGAGTTAGAATAACAAACTTTTGAGAGCTCATGAGTGCATGGGTACAGCTGGCCAATGTAAACAATTTCTGGTTGAAAATGCAACCTATTTCATCACTTTCCTAGGGATAAATCTTATTCTAAAACATTACTTAGTAAGGTAGAGGTGAATTGCAGGTATTCTGTGTATCATCTTATTGCCACCAACTTTTCATGTGTGGGGTTTATGAGCCAGCAGGTGACGATATGCAGTTTCACCGCCATATCCCTCTCCTGCATTTCGCCATGAAGCTTTTAATTCTGTAATTATGTCCCCGATGCAGTGTGCTCTGTGACACCCCTCCCAAGTGGGCAGATGTTCCTAAGGAGATTTCTTACGTGGTGAAAGGAACCTCCCTTGGGTTTAGCACTGTCAGACTGCATTAAGAGCAGGTATGAAAGGTAGGAAGCAGATGTGTCGTGCTATTTCTGTTTGACACACTGTCCCTCTAGCCAATATTTTCTACTGGTACGGCAGCACTGAGCCAACAGGCTAATGAATGGAGCCTGCAGAATACATCGTTAACCTGTAACCTCATCCAGTCTGCATGCAGTCTATTTAGTCTGTACTCCAATGATTCACATTTTTTGTGTTTACTGCTGCTGATACACTTGTTGTTGTCCTTTATTTTGCTCCCAATAATAAACAGCTGACTCAGAACCAAAATACTAAGGTGAGGAGACCTGCACTGGAGGGAGAAGAGGAGGAGGCTGTGAGGGACAGTTAGTGACCTGCCGACTTACTTGCACGACGAAGCCTGAAGCATCTCTTTTTCCCCTGTCTCTTCACACTGACGGCCCCAGAGCACATCTGCGTCACATGCAAGGGGAGGGGGCGGCTTGGTGAGAGGCGCCGGGATAGACAGAAAATTGTATACTGAGGACCTTGACAGCCTCACGGGCGGGATTTTTTTTTTCCTTCTTTCCCCTCCTACGTACAGTGCATATGAAGGAGCCCCGATTTCCTTCTGTGCCAGCTCTCGGGCTTTGCCATCCCAGATAACGGCAGGCATGGGACACCCCGGAGAAACGGGATGGGAAGGCGGGAGGTGGAGAGAGGCTTCCAGGTGACTTTTTCCTCTCTGCCTGCACTCGGTCATGGAGCTCTCAGAGACTGAGGAGGTGCCACCTGCCTCCCGCTGTGGCTGCTGCTGCTGCTGCTGCTGCCGCCGCCGCCGCTCCTCTCAGGGCTGTAGCTCGCTCCCCCGTTGATCAGATTAGCGCGTCGTCGCAGCCTCCCGGACCCGCTCTTCCCTCGCAAGTGTCCGTCTCCCCTGAGAGATGTCTCTCATTTCTGCCTCTCTGTCCTCCCCTTTCCACTGATCACCGTGCAGTTCTCGTCAGCTCTGGGCATCTCTCCCTCTTTCTCCCTCTCCTGCTGGGTGTCTCTACCTCCTCTTGGCTCTGTGCATCGCTCCATCCCTCCTCTATCTCTCCGCACTGGTGCGTGCGCGCATCTCTCTCTGCCCGGCGGCTGCCACTCCTCACCCTACAAGCCCAGCGCTGCCCGGAGGAGCCGCCTTTAACTGCTTAAAGGCAGCGGAAGGGCCTCTCATCCGTGTGAATCCGCTGATGTAAGAGGAGAGTGGAGCTCCTTGCAAACCTCTTCCCACACTGGAAACACTCGTAGGGCCTCTCCCAGCTGTGGATGCGCTGGTGCATTCTCAGGTGGGAGCTCCATGCAAAGCTCTTCCCACATTTTGAGCAGGTGTAGGGCCTTTCCCCAGTGTGCACCACCCTGTGCTGAACGAGACCGGAGCAGTCTCTGAAGCTCTTCCCACATTCCCCACACTTGTAGGGCTTTTCCCCCGTGTGAATCCTCTGGTGTTTCCTCAGGCCGGAGCTGTACCTGAAGCTCTTCCCACATTCCACACATTCATAGGGCCGTTCCCCAGTGTGGATCCTCTGGTGTTGCATAAGATTGCCCTTCTGGCTGAAGCCCATCCCACATTCTTCACACTCACAGGGCCGTTCCCCACTGTGGATCACCTGGTGTTCAATCAGACTGTACTTCCGGATGAAGCTCTTCCCACATTCCCCACACTCGTAGGGCTTTTCCCCACTGTGAATCCTCTAGTGTACCACCAGGCTGGATCTGTAGCTGAAGCTGTTCCCACACTCCCCACACTTAAAGGTCCGTTCCCCGGTGTGGATTCTCTTGTGCTGGATCAGGCTGGAGCTGTGCCTGAAGCTCTTCCCACATTCCCCACACTCGTAGGGCCGTTCCCCAGTGTGGGTAACCTGGTGCTGGATCAGGTGGCAGCTGTAGCTGAAACCCTTCCCACATTCCAGGCACCTGTGGGGCTTCTCCCCTCCATGAGGCTTCTCCACCAGCTCTGAGCTCCGGCTGGATCTCCGGCCGCCCTCCTGGCACAGGGCTGGTCTCTCCTCCTCGCAGCTCCCTGGGCTGGGTTTGCAGCCCCTCCTCCTGCGAGATCTCCAGGGTTTTTCCTCCTCCTCTATCTGGACACTCCATGGGAATGAAAATCCTGGTTTGGGGAGAAAACAACAGGAGAGTGCCTTAGGCTCAGGTTTCCTCCTTGCCCATGTTCATCTCAGGAAGTCAGTGGACACCTTATGTCTGTAAGAACCTCCAAAACATCAAGATTCAGCCCAAAAATCCTCCAAACATCACAACATAGATCAAAAACACCCCAGTCACCCAGACTCAGCCAAAACCTCTTCTAAAATATAGAGATTCAGCCCCTTACAAAAAAACAAAGCACCAACATTCAACCCAATAAAGCTCAGAAACACTAAAATTCACCTCCATGAAAATCATGGATCAGCTGCTGCATGTGGAGGGGGCAACGCTGCCGGGGCTGGGGGGAGGCTGCAGATACAGGGAGCGGTGGAACCTTGTGCAGCCTCCTTTTCCTACTCCTCCTCCTGTGTCCCTAGTCTTCCTCACACTCCTCTTCCTCCTCCTTTTTCTCCTTCTCCTGCACAATCCCACCCCCTCCTCCCACGTCCATCCTTTGAACATTCAGTCCTTCAGCCCTGCTGCTCCTTCCCTTCTCCTCCTGCCCCCAGGCCCAGCACCCACTGCCAGCTCCCTCTTCCCCCCAAACCCACAGCGTCCCACCGCAGGGGCACGGATGCAGCTGGGGCAGGTCGGGCTGGGGCAGCGCTGGGCTCTCGGCCGCTCCTGCCCGCACTCGCTGCCCACTGCAGCCGCTCCCGCCACGACAGCGCGGGGGGCCCGGCCTTGGCGCTCCCCCCTCCCACCTCCCCAGATTCCCCTGGCAAGGAAGCAGGGTTCCATCTGCAGGCCACAAGGACACTGCAGGCACACACGGCAGCACCCTCAGCAGGAGCAAGTCCAGCCCTGCATGGACATGGATTCCTGGGGCTGCCAGAGCTCCCATTCCACCAGGGAACCAACACACTGCAGCCCTTGACAACATTCAGGCTGGGGCTGCATCCACACGAGGCCTTTCCTCATACACACAGGGGCCTCTCCATCCACTCTGGATCTTAGACCTAAGGGGGGAAAATGCCAAAAATGTCTTTGATTATTCAGGGGCTAAGTGGGAAAGATGAGCAGATGTGTTTTATTCAACCACTATCAGCAGATGTGGGAGATGGGTTTGAAATGCAGGAATTTTTATTTGCTCATAATTCGTATTGTAATTTACTGGGAAGGGATTTGATGGCTAAATTTGAAATGCAAATCAATATTGTAAAAGGTGAAACACAGGTTTGTTCTCTTGTACCTTTGTGTCAAATGTCTGGCAAGGCCTGTGCTGAAGTGAACCCACAAGTGTGGGCAGCCCCAGGGAAAGAGGGAAAATTACATACCCAGGCTCTCCAAATTACTCAGAAGTCACCAGGACAAGTGGTGTCTAAAAGCAATCCCCTATTCCAAGGGAGGGAAGGAAGGGCTTACAGGCTGGTATTGAATCGTGTAATGCAGGATGTGGATGACTTGCTCCAGTCAGGAGGACAAGAAGTGGTAGAAGAAGCCTCTGTGAATTGGCTCAATTTTCAGGCTAAAAACCACCGTGGAGTATTTGAAAAAAAAAAAAAAAGGCTGTTGGGGGTTAGGTTTGTTCCTTCTTTTTCTAAAGAATTTTTTCCCCACAAGTTACCAAGGAGACCAAGTGTTGGATACTTGAGAGTACTTAACTGAAACAAAGAGGTTGACAAAGGTGGAAGGGGGAGATAACGCAGGGCGTTCGGGGAGACGCGTGTCTGCCGCTCCTCGAGGAGCTCAGCCGCTGCAAAGCACGCCGAGGGGAGAACGGCTGTTGCTGGCTGGAGGAGTTTCACTGTGGCCAAAGGGATCCCGTCCTGGGAAATCTACTATCACCGGTTCGGCCTGAATCCTGAGTTTTCTCTGTCACCCGCGGGAGCTGGGCCGGCTCTGCCTCGCCTTCGGCTCCTTCAGCGCTGCTCCGCTTGCTACAGCGTGACCCTGCACCCCCTGCGCTGCCGGGACATCCTGCCCCTGCCTGCCAGGACACCCTGCCATCCCAGCTACCAGCCCGGGACTTTTCCACTGTTTCAGCTTGGTGCTCTGAGGATCCTGCAGGGACACCGAAACCAAACTGCCCTGGGTTTTGTGAAACAAAGCCCTCAAGGTTCTTGGTACTGTTGTCGTTTGTCATTAATGCCGTAGTTGTTTGGTGGGGGGGGAGTTTTTTTTGTTTGTTTGTTTTTTTTTGTTTTTGTGTTTGTTTGCTTTGTATTACATACTAGTAAAGAACTGCTATTCCTATTTCCCAAATCTTTGCCAAAGAGCCTCTGATTGTAATTTTACCTAGCAGATACCTGTCTTCCTAAACCAAGACAGATTTTGGCGCCCAAGTGTGGGGCTTGAGGGCACTGAGAAAAGAAAAGGGAAGAGAAATAGCAGTTCTTAACTAACCTAGTACTTTCTTTTGTGTGCGTTGGATATAAAAACCTCATTAGGCTGCATCATGTGGTCTAACTTAGCCTGGTTTGGGTGGCATGTGGTTGTGGCTGTATTCCTTCCATTTGCAGGCCCTTATCTAAACATGGGCCCTATAACTAAGGCTACTGTGACTGTCATCCGGTTTATTTTATGGCTTAATAAGGTGAAGAACTCATGGATTTTTAATTTCCTCTGGAAGGCAGGCACATGGATTCAGGGCTATCGTACACTAACTGTGTGTTTTTGGAGTTACTTTAACAATGGTACCTACTGTGAGGAAATGACACCGGGGGAAGTTTCTTTTTCCCAACCCTTTACCCATCTCTTTGGGTCTGCCCCACCAGTTTTTGAAGGGTTTAAATCCTCTCTGAATGCTAATGATATCATACAATGGCTGGTGCTGCTAATATGCATATTCTATTTAGCATTCAGAGATAAGGGAAGATTGACCTGGATAACCACCCTGATACCTACCCCACAGAATAGGGATGATACCCCAGAGCCTGACTCGGCCCCACAGCCTGCCTCAGAAAGGACCCACCCGGATTGGGTTGAGGTTCTGGTAAAAGAGATGCATGAGATGGGCCAGATGCTGAAGGAGTACATTTCCCCAGCTCATGAAAAACCCTCCTCCTGCCCCAAGAAGGCAGAGACTGATGGTGCAGCAGTAGAACCCTCAAACGTTACAACTGTCCAGGTTCCAGCTGAACCACAAGGGCAGCCACAGCCAGCAGCAGTCGCCCCTGTGGAAATAAGGAAGCGTAAAGTGAAATCGTCAGATCCTGGTATTAAGGATAAGAAAGGAGGGTCCTCACAGCCCACAGAAGAGCCACAGGTTGAGATCATCACTGAGTCCCTGACGTATGAAAGTCTACGTAATCTGCAAAAAGATATTGCACGACGAGGACGTGAGGCTTATACAGCCTGGCTACTTCGAGTCTGGGACCTTATGGGTACAGGCGTACTACTGGATAGTGCTGAAGCAAGGAATTTGGGACCCTTGACCCAAGACTCAGGTATAAATCAGGTATTTGTAAGAGAGCAAAGGCCCCTTCCCCTTTGGGAACGACTTCTAATGAGTGTGAGAGAGAGATTTGTCCACAGAGACAGAATGCAAGAGCACAACAATAGAATGCAATGGAAGACCCTTGAGGAAGGAATCCAACAGTTGAGAGAAGTGGCAGTATTGGAAGTACTTTTTGGGAGGACCGGACAGCATGATAATGACCCCGACAAGGTTAAATGCACAGGGCACATGTTGTGGAATCTGGCAACTCATGCACCATCTCAATACGCCACATTCATCGCAACAATTAATGCCGAGGATAACCGAGAGACAGTGGGTTCTGTTGCCAACAAGCTCAGAAATTATGAAAGTATGATCAGTGGCCCAATGCAGGCTCATGTCTCTGCAGTGGTGAAGGAACTCAAAGAGGAGATGAGGGAAATGAGAGAGGAGATGAGAAGGAACAGTTCCCATGTAGCACCGGTGCGAGTCACAGGCCCCAGAATCAGAGCCCAACATCCCCCAGCGAGAGAGAGAGGGTACACCCCTCGAGCTGACCTGTGGTTTTAACTGCGGGACCATGGGGAGGACATGGGAGCGTGGCATGGGAAACCTACTTCTGTCCTGGCAGCACGGGTACGTGAGCTCAAGGAGAGAAACGCTAACAGAGGGAGTTCCACTAGAATGAAGGTAGCCTCAGCCTCCCATGAGCAAGCTGCCAGGTATTACGGAGGTGGGAATGCTGTGTCAGATTTCCTCGAAGGAACCTCTACCCTGTATGTCCAAGAAGGGAATAATAACCAGTGCTAGAGGGGCCCTGCCTCTAGCCAGGAAGAGGCACGGGAAAATCGAGTTTTTTGAACTGTGTGGATTCGATGGCCTGGCACATCAGAGCCACAAAAATATGAAGCTTTAGTAGATACTGGGTCGCAGTGTACTCTAATGCCATCGGGACATGTGGGGGCAGAACCGATTTCCATTGCTGGGGTGACGGGGGGATCACAGGAATTGACTCTGGTTGAAGCCGAGGTGAGCCTGACTGGGAAGGAGTGGCAGAAACTTCCGATTGTGACTGGCCCAGAGGCTCCGTGTATTCTGGGCATAGACTTCCTCAGGAATGGATATTATAAAGACCCTAAAGGACTCAGATGGGCTTTTGGAATAGCTGCTGTGGAGACAGAGAACATTAAGCAGTTGAACACCTTGCCGGGACTATCAGAGAACCCATCTGCAGTGGGACTCCTGAAGGTAGAAGAACAACAAGTACCTGTTGCCACCTCGACAGTGCACCGTCGGCAGTGTTGGACAAATCGGGACGCCGTGATCCCCATCCACAAGATGATCCGTGAGCTGGAGAGCCAAGGGGTGGTCAGCAAAACCCACTCACCCTTCAACAGCCCCATCTGGCCTGTGCGCAAGTCTGATGGAGAATGGAGACTGACTGTGGACTATCGTGCATTGAATGAAGTGACTCCACCGCTGAGCGCTGCTGTGCCGGACATGCTGGAGCTCCAGTACGAGCTGGAGTCCAAGGCAGCGAGGTGGTATGCCACTATTGACATTGCCAATGCATTTTTCTCCATTCCTCTGGCTGCAGAATGCAGGCCTCAGTTTGCTTTCACCTGGAGGGGCGTGCAGTACACCTGGAACCGGCTGCCCCAGGAGTGGAAACACAGCCCCACCATCTGCCATGGGCTGATCCAGGCTGCACTGGAGAAGGGTGAGGCACCAGAACATCTACAGTACATCGATGACATCATTGTGTGGGGAAAGACTGCAGCTGAAGTGTTCGAGAAAGGAGAGAGGATCATCCAGATTTTGCTGAAAGCCGGGTTTGCCATCAAGAAGAGCAAAGTCAAGGGACCTGCCGGAGAGATCCAGTTCCTGGGAGTAAAGTGGCAAGATGGACGGCAGCAGATCCCCACTGAGGTCATTGATAAGATCACAGCAATGTCTCCACCGACCAGCAAAAAGGAAACACAAACTTTCCCAGGAGCCATAGGTTTTTGGAGGATGCACATTCCTGAGTACAGTCAGATCGTGAGCCCTCTCTACCTGGTTACCCGCAAGAAGAACAATTTCCACTGGGGCCCTGAACAGCAACACGCCTTTGCCCAGATCAAGCAGGAGATTGCTCATGCAGTAGCCCTTGGCCCAGTCAGGACGGGACCAGATGTGAAGAATGTGCTTTATTCTGCAGCCGGGAACAACAGTTTGTCCTGGAGCCTTTGGCAGAAGGTGCCAGGGGAGACCCGAGGCCGACCACTGGGATTCTGGAGTCGAAGTTACAGAGGATCTGAAGCCAACTACACTCCCACAGAGAAGGAGATCTTGGCCGCCTATGAAGGAGTTCAAGCCGCCTCAGAAGTGATTGGCACAGAAGCACAACTCCTCTTGGCGCCCCGACTACCAGTGCTGGGGTGGATGTTTAAAGGAAAGTCTCCCTCCACCCACCATGCCACCGATGCCACATGGAGCAAATGGACTGCCCTCATCACACAGCGTGCCCGTATTGGAAACCCAAATTGCCCTGGGATTTTGGAGATAATTATAAACTGGCCGGAAGGAGAAAACTTCAGTCTCACGGATGAAGAGGAGCAGGAACAAGTGACACGGGCTGAAGAAGCTCCTCCGTACAACCAACTGCCAGCAGAAGAAACACACTACGCTCTTTTCACTGATGGTTCCTGTCGCATCGTGGGAATGAACCGTAAGTGGAAAGCAGCCGTATGGAGCCCCACACGACAAGTTGCAGAAGCCACTGAAGGAGAAAGAGGATCAAGTCAGCTTGCTGAACTCAAAGCTGTTCAATTAGCCCTTGACGTTGCTGAAAGAGAGAAGTGGCCAAAGCTCTACCTCTACACTGATTCGTGGATGGTAGCCAATGCTCTGTGGGGCTGGCTGGAAAGGTGGAAAAAGGCCAACTGGCAGTGTAGGGGAAAACCAATCTGGGCTGCTGATGAATGGAAGGACGTTGCCACTCGTGTAGAGAAGCTGCCTGTGAAAGTCCGCCATGTAGATGCCCATGTTCCCAAGAGTCGGGCTAATGAGGAACACCGAAACAACAAGCAGGTAGATCAGGCTGCCAAGATAGAAGTGTCAAAGATAGATTTAGATTGGCAACACAAGGGAGAGTTGTTCCTAGCTCAATGGGCCCATGATGCCTCGGGTCATCAGGGCAGAGATGCCACCTATAAGTGGGCCCGAGACCGAGGGGTGGATTTAACCATGGACAGTATTTCTCAAGTTATCCATGACTGTGAGACATGTGCTGCAATCAAGCAAGCCAAGCGGGTGAAGCCCTTATGGTATGGTGGGCGGTGGTCCAAATATAAATATGGGGAAGCCTGGCAGATTGACTACATCACCCTTCCCCAAACCCGCCAGGGCAAGCGCTATGTGCTAACCATAGTGGAAGCCACCATTGGATGGTTGGAGACCTACCTTGTGCCTCATGCTACTGCCCAGAACACCATCCTGGGCCTGGAAAAACAAGTCCTGTGAAGACATGGCACCCCTGAGAGAATCGAGTCGGACAATGGGACCCATTTCAAGAATAGTCTTATAAGCACCTGGGCTAGAGAACATGGCATTGAGTGGGTGTACCATATTCCTTATCATGCACCAGCGGCCGGGAAAGTTGAACGGTGCAATGACCTGCTTAAAACTACCTTGAAGGCACTGGGTGGGGGAACCTTTAAGAATTGGGATATTAATTGAGCAATGGCCACCTGGTTGGTGAACACTCGAGGTTCCACCAACTGAGCAAGTCCTGCCCAATCTGAGCCCTTGCAAACGACAAAAAAAATAAGGTTCCAGTGGTACACATGAAAGGTAT